>NC_056743.1:1898378771-1898410888 GCF_019279795.1 Protopterus annectens | reverse complement strand
AATCAGTTTGGGATATTAAGTTGTAGCCACTTCCCACATGCATTTAGTTCTGTAGAAACACACTGGGGCTACTATATTCAGGGGGTTATTACAACTTTATTTATTCATACATGACCCTTTCTGTCACTCTCACACATCCTGCAACTTCACAGTTCAGGTTGGTACTTCTAGGCTTTGTTCACATGTTAGACTGGTGGTGATTCAAACACTTTCCAACAGCCTCACTTCTGTCGTGATTCAGCATTTCAACAGGGATATATCTCACATATGACTACCTCAGTTCTAAAGCTGTACTCTTGGGACTACTGCAGGTTACACTATATTTAATTCATGGTGGGACATCTGTATTACAGCACTGTTTAATTCTATCAATTATATTTCCAGTTACACTTGCATACTGATGAACTTGTTGCAGCCATACCTGCAGACTTACAAGTCCTGCTTGCACATTATATTACTTTTAATCAATACACTGCAGTGTTCTGAGTACGTACGTACAATATTTATTTACAAGTAATGGGTGGGGTTACTTAACCTGCATGGTGGCGGCCGCACCAGCCGGCGGCCATACATCCTTCGCCATGATTCACAGAGCAGACACCTGCAGCTGTAATCTGAAAGAAGTAATATTGGACTACACATCTCCATGGTATCGGCCAGTTGAAATCCTTACATACCTAAGCAAAATGTAACTTACTCAGTAGTGGGGCATTGGGCATATCCGGCCTCCTGGATCCATTCCGGACAACTGGTCTTCCTTGCCGTCGCTTCAGGTCCGCATGGTGGTGACGGACCTGCTCACCAGTGCGTGGAATGCCAGTAGCACTGGTCAGATCATGAAACCAACTGGTCCCATGCCTCTGCCCTATCACGCTCCCCATGAGACCTGGCCCTGCATGAGTTGGGCCTCGTGATGATGGACAAGGAGCCAGACCATGTATCTGGACTCCTCAACGCCCCAACGCTGTGCTTGAAAGCAACGTCCCTCACCTACTCCACTCATTCTGACTGCAGGTCTGTTCTACAATTGTTTCTGCTGTGTATTCCCGCCTATGGGGCTTTTATATGCCGCTTTTCCCGCACATTTCTCTGATTGGCCATTTTGGAATTGTATCTACTTCACTGAAAATGCTTTCTCATGCTCCATTCTGGATTTTATCCCATATATATGCTATTTCTGCATTTCATGGTATTGCTGTCATGGCTTAGTGGTGAAGTACCTTGCCTCTAGTGCATGGTATCCTGGGTTCGACTCTGGCAACTGACTTTTGATTTTCCTGACAGAAATGAGTTGAGGACCTGTCAATCAAACTTGCCAAAAGCACTTTTAAGCATTTAAAACCAGGTCTGCATTTCGTTCGCTTATGAGAGGTAACATCGCACTGGCAGTTAGCTTGTGGGGCGCGCAAACGGTGTGCGCTGGGATAAACCTTAATTGGCTAGTGACACACATGTTCAGCTAAGCACAGCTAGTTGCAAATGGTTTTAGCCTATTAAACCGGTGCATAGCAACGAGCATACAGTTTGCAGCTTTTTAAACACTACTCAGCTACGGGCATTCCGTCTCACAGCAGCTTAGCTATCAGTACATTTCTGACTATTTTTATTATTGTGTTACTTCGGAATATATGCTCTATTTCATTCCATTTTACAAAAGGGAATACATTTACATTTGTACAATACTGTCAGGGGGCTTTTTCGTGCTTATTTACAAAAAAAAAAAAAGTTGTTGTGGGGGCTCGAACCCTGCCTGCCTACTCTTAGGCCAGCAACTCTACCGCTAAGCTATTACTTCTTGGCTTACTTTGCATATTTAGTTCTTATATCCTTTTCCACTGACTACTAACTGTGATTGCGCTAGTAGCACACTACAAGACTTGCTACAGTAGCAAACATTTACGGGGTTTAAAAAAAAAATAAAAGGTTTTAATTTAATTTTAAAACATCTCTTCACTTTATACACTGATGGTCTATCGGGGCATGTGTTGTGTAGTGTGTTTATTCACATTTCCATGGCCTCTCTCGTGGCTGTTTACTTTCAGCCATTCTAGTCTTCCGGGGGCGTGTCCGCTTGCAGGACTTAGCCTACAGACACGCCCCCTACTCTCTTACACGGACCGTGTAAGAGTTACTAGTGTGATTCAGCATACCTCATGCACCTCATGCATATGCATGACATGCTGACATCACACAGTTTCACTGCAGCCTCCATGTAAGAGTTATAACTCTTACACGGAGGCTTCCTGAATCTGGCCCAGTACTATGAAACTGCATAAAAGTGCTATAAACATCAATAACTGAGTGAAATGAATGAATAAATGAGTGAAATAGATGAAATGAAATGAAGAAAATCTTAAAAGAGCAAAGCACTATGAGAGGCTGTGTATTTAGCTGTAAAATGCACAACCTCTAAGAGACTGGTATATAAAAATAAACAATACATCTAGTTGAGTCTCTTCATTTACTTATTTCACATTACATCCTTTTAAAGGAGCTCTCACACTCACATATTGATTCAGACCTGGGAAATATTGAGCTTTCAATCTGAGTATCCAACATAATTCTTTATTTTCTAAGTCATTAAAAGTATCTCCTAGCCTTTTGCATGGTGTGATGATCTGTAAAATTCTAAAAGCAAATGTATGTCCTGGATTATTCATGACATGTTTTGCTAACGCATTTTTGGGATCACATTTCTTTATGTCGTAAACAAGATCATAAATTCTCTCTTTCAAGCTTCTGGTTGTCATGCCTATATAAAAGGCTCAACAGGCCTGACAATCCGCCAAATATACTAGATTCCTGTCTTCACAAGTAGCTATAAAGCTAGGTTCAAATTTGAATGTGAGTGTTGGATGCACAAAAATTTGCCTAGTAGTAATCATGGCACACATACTACATTTCTCACAAGGAAATGTACCCAATCTTTTATCAATATTAGATCTATCTCTTTTGTATTCACCCAACTGTTCAACGCACAATAGCCTACTTAAATTCTTGCTATTCCGATAAACAAAGGAGGGTGTGGAACCAACTATATTAACTATCTCTAAATCAGTCATAAGTATGTGCCAGTTTCTAGTTACAATGTTTTTAATATGCTTGTTGTCACTGGTAAACCTGGTATTGATGTTGACCCTGGATTTATCAAAAACTTTCTTACTAGACCCCTGTTGTTTAGGAATAAAAATATCTGGTCTTACCGTATCTTCTATGGGTAGAAATTTTTCTTTAATGGATTGTACCTTTTCTGGATTATATCCTCTATCAATAAATAAGGTCTCCAATAATGCACCCTGTATATGTAATTCACTCGTTGTTTTACACAATTTTTTAATCCTGGTGAACTGGCTCCTCACTATGTTGTCAAAAACAAATCTAGGGTGCATGCTATTGTAATGGAGTAGTGTATTCTTCCAACATTCTTTTCTAAAAATGGTGGTATTAATATAGTGTTCTTTGTCTTTGGTAATCGTGATGTCTAGAAAATCTATGCTATTATATGAGTAATTGATGGTAAACTTCAAAAACGTAGTGGTGGATTCTAGATATCGGATAAAAAGGAAAAGCTCATCTAAAGTACCATTCCAAAATAGGAGTACATCATCCACAAATCTTTTATAAAGACTTATTTTCTTGAAGTAATCATTGTTGAAAAGATGAGTCTTTTCCCAGTAATACATCACCAAATTAGCATAGGTATTTGCGCAGGGGGTCCCCATAGCTACCCACCACTGTTGTAAATATATCTTATCATTGAACATAAAGACATTATTAGTTAACACTAACTCTAATATTGCACACAATAGAGTCTGTTCATTATTTGTGAATTTATGACTACTATTCATAATAAGTCTCATGGCTTCCAATCCAAAAGAATTAGGTATTGAAGTGAATACATTTTTGACATCTAATGTGACCAGAATACACTCTTCAGGTAAACCATTCGTAAAGCCATCTAGGGTATTTAACAGCTGGTACGTATCTTTTAGGATGGAATCAACTTCAGTGACTAAAGGTCTAAGTTTCTTTTCTAGATAGACTGATAGAGTTTCAGCGACCCAACCGTTCCCTACTACAATGGGTCTCATGGGAGGTGGCATTATATTCTTATGTATTTTAGGCAGACCCTTGATATAGGGAACTTTCGGTTTTTCTATAAAGAAGTAAAGATACAAATCATAGTCAATCTGTCTACTCATCACGAAGTCATATAACTCCTGATGTACTGAATAAATGATCTTGTCTAAGTCAGCTTTCCCAATTAGTTTATAAGTATCAGCTTCACTTAACATACCTAACATGCTGTTAGTATACATATCAGTATTAAGTAGCACAACGCCACCTCCTTTATCAGCAGGTTTTATCATAAGATTGCTGGCTCATTTTAGGGAATAAATGTTGTCCCATTCACTAGTGTACATGTTAAAAAACATTGAAGTATGTTTATGTCCATAGTAATATTGGTACAAATCACTTTCGCAAGCTTTTAAAAAACATTCTGCCACAGGGGGAGGTGTTGGCATGAAAACACTTTTTCTTTTAAAGCTAATAGTCTCAGTATTGTTAGCCTCAGTGTTCGTTTTGTTCTTCTTGTTAAAAAATAGTTTCAAAGACATTGCACGAATAAAAAGTCTTAGGTCTATTAACACTTCAGCAATATTACTGACCTGTGCAGGAATATACGAAAGTCCACGATTCAACAAGTTAATATCTGATTCAGATAACACATAATCAGACAAATTAAAGATTAAGTTGCTCCATCCCTCATTCGACCCCTGCGGCCCTGTTGCTCGCCGGAATACTTCCTCTTGGACTTCCCTCGGCTGTTCGATCTGTCTCTCAGGATGCCCTGACTGTGAATGGGCAACGGTAAAAAACGTTCAATGTTGCTTTGTGATATTTTGGGTTTGGCACCCATATTCTGTTGAATTGGTCGCTGTAAAGCTAACTGATTAGGTGGAGGTGTGGATTCCACTTCCTGTGTAGAAAAAACAGAAGTTCCAGCATGTGACATAGGGCCATTCTAGGCCAAAAGTACTGTTCTTAAAGGGGGAATGCTCTGTATGTCTGGCAAAGTGGTGCGTGTTTCTGCCTTTATGGATGAAGAATCAGAGTTCAAGGCTCTATTGTCACGGTATCTAGGCCAGACGAAAACTTGACTGTTAGTAAAATCGTGATAATCTCTCTGCAACTTGCGTAGCTTTATCTGTTGTAACTTGTCTCCATAAGAAGAAGTTTGATACAATACATTATCTAACCGTTTCACAAACATATCCCCTTTAAACTTGGTAGTGATGTCATTGTATAGGGTTTCAACTTTATTACTCAGTTCATTCTCTAACAGTGTGAAATATTCAATGAGTAATTTTATATAACTGTAGCTCAAGTCAAGATTTAGTTGTTGCCACCTCTTTAGTAGATCGGGGTGACTATTGCCAAAAGATGGCATACAGAGGACTCGCATTCCCCTTGGCACTACTTTGAAATGTAGGCGGGCTTCTAAATGATGCCTCTGCCAAACAAATCTCAGTAACTTGTATAGAGTATTCTCTAAATCTTTGAGCATAACATTAAACTCAGATACATTGTCAGTGTTATTAGTAGCGTTTGAAGTACCTGTTGCTGAAAGTTCCATAGCTAGAAAAGGGTTATCTTTGTTCTCCATGAGTAAAGACCATCTCCTCTTCAGGTCCGGTCTCTCTGGTATATAATCAAGTTCAACGGCAGCATTATCCATCGTGTGGAAACAGCAAGACAGTCAAGCAAAGCAAATGAGAGAAAACACAGTAACGCTGATTCCTGAAGGTCCACTCCAAAAAGCGAAGAACAAATCCAAATGTAAAAACACTGGAAGCAGACCACCACGATAGGTAAAAAAGTTTATTTGGCAAGGATGAGCGCTTTCGCGTACATAAGCACACTTCTTCAGATCCATGAAGACTAAAAGCAACTGGTGCTATATATATATATATATACAAAAATTTTAGGCAATCAAGCAATAGACAAACAAGCAATAAAGCAATAAAACCATCATTCAGTTAAGAATTTCATTAGAGGTAAAAACCAAAAGGACATTGTTGAAGAAACTAGAAGCATACTTAAACATTTCAAACTTCTGTAAACTTTTTGGTAGTGCTAATGTCTAAACATATCTATTGCACACTAACCCATAAAACAATATCTATGCTGATCAAATAAAAAATAAAAAATAAAAAATATAGAATGAATATCAAATGAGTAGATGAAGTGAATGAATGAAATGAATGAATGAAATAAATGAACATGTTTCACGCAAAAATGTTTATGCTGAACTATATGGTTTACTGTTTTTTTTTTTCTCCTGCCTCTATTTGTAGGATGCTGACATCATCAGACTTTCCAAAGAGGAATATACCTCTTTCAATTTGTTTTCCCAGTCTCCAAGAAGGGCACTCTTCTCAAATGAAGCCACACACATACACCCCCCCACACACACAGTCAGCATTTGTAGGATTCAAACCCCTATCTAACTATGCTATGATACTAGAGACATATGCATTAATACAGTACACTATATGCTTTACTGTTTTTTTTTCTCCTGCCTCTATTTGTAGGATGCTGACATCATCAGACTTTCCAAAGAGGAATATACCTCTTTCAATTTGTTTTCCCAGTCTCCAAGAAGGGCACTCTTCTCAAATGAAGCCACACACATACACCCCCCACACACACAGTCAGCATTTGTAGGATTCAAACCCCTATCTAACTATGCTATGATACTAGAGACATATGCATTAATAGAGTACACTATATTCTTTACTGGGTTTTTTTTTCCTGCCTCTATTTGTAGGATGCTGACATCATCAGACTTTCCAAAGAGGAATATACCTCTTTCAATTTGTTTTCCCAGTCTCCAAGAAGGGCACTCTTCTCAAATGAAGCCACACACATACACCCCCCCAACACACACACACAGTCAGCATTTGTAGGATTCAAACCCCTATCTAACTATGCTATGATACTAGAGACATATGCATTAATACAGTACACTATATGCTTTACTGGGTTTTTTTTTCTCCTGCCTCTATTTGTAGGATGCTGACATCATCAGACTTTCCAAAGAGGAATATACCTCTTTCAATTTGTTTTCCCAGTCTCCAAGAAGGGCACTCTTCTCAAATGAAGCCACACACATACACCCCCCACACACACACACAGTCAGCATTTGTAGGATTCAAACCCCTATCTAACTATGCTATGATACTAGAGACATATGCATTAATACAGTACACTATATGCTTTACTATTTTTTTCTCCTGCCTCTATTTGTAGGATGCTGACATCATCAGACTTTCCAAAGAGGAATATACCTCTTTCAATTTGTTTTCCCAGTCTCCAAGAAGGGCACTCTTCTCAAATGAAGCCACACACATACACCCCCCCACACACACACAGTCAGCATTTGTAGGATTCAAACCCCTATCTAACTATGCTATGATACTAGAGACATATGCATTAATACAGTACACTATATGCTTTACTGTTTTTTTTTCTCCTGCCTCTATTTGTAGGATGCTGACATCATCAGACTTTCCAAAGAGGAATATACCTCTTTCAATTTGTTTTCCCAGTCTCCAAGAAGGGCACTCTTCTCAAATGAAGCCACACACATACACCCCCCCACACACACAGTCAGCATTTGTAGGATTCAAACCCCTATCTAACTATGCTATGATACTAGAGACATATGCATTAATACAGTACACTATATGCTTTACTGGGTTTTTTCTCCTGCCTCTATTTGTAGGATGCTGACATCATCAGACTTTCCAAAGAGGAATATACCTCTTTCAATTTGTTTTCCCAGTCTCCAAGAAGGGCACTCTTCTCAAATGAAGCCACACACATACACCCCCCCACACACACACACAGTCAGCATTTGTAGGATTCAAACCCCTATCTAACTATGCTATGATACTAGAGACATATGCATTAATACAGTACACTATATGCTTTACTGTTTTTTTTTTCTCCTGCCTCTATTTGTAGGATGCTGACATCATCAGACTTTCCAAAGAGGAATATACCTCTTTCAATTTGTTTTCCCAGTCTCCAAGAAGGGCACTCTTCTCAAATGAAGCCACACACATACACCCCCCACACACACACAGTCAGCATTTGTAGGATTCAAACCCCTATCTAACTATGCTATGATACTAGAGACATATGCATTAATACAGTACACTATATGCTTTACTATTTTTTTCTCCTGCCTCTATTTGTAGGATGCTGACATCATCAGACTTTCCAAAGAGGAATATACCTCTTTCAATTTGTTTTCCCAGTCTCCAAGAAGGGCACTCTTCTCAAATGAAGCCACACACATACACCCCCCACACACACACACAGTCAGCATTTGTAGGATTCAAACCCCTATCTAACTATGCTATGATACTAGAGACATATGCATTAATACAGTACACTATATGCTTTACTGGGATTTTTTTTTCCTGCCTCTATTTGTAGGATGCTGACTTCATCAGACTTTCCAAAGAGGAATATACCTCTTTCAATTTCTTTTCCCAGACTCCAAGAAGGCCACTCTTCTCAAATGAAGCCGCACACATACACCCCCCCCCACACACAGTCAGCATTTGTAGGATTCAAGCCTTTATCTAACTATGCTATGATACTAGAGACATACGCATTAATACAGTACACTATATGCTTTACTAGGTTTTTATTTTCTCCTGCCTCTATTTGTAGGATGCTGACATCATCAGACTTTCCAAAGAGGAATATACCTCTTTCAATTTGTTTTCCCAGTCTCCAAGAAGGGCACTCTTCTCAAATGAAGCCACACACATACACCCCCCCCACACACACAGTCAGCATTTGTAGGATTCAAACCCCTATCTAACTATGCTATGATACTAGAGACATATGCATTAATACAGTACACTATATTCTTTACTGGGTTTTTTTTCCTGCCTCTATTTATAGGATGCTGACATCATCAGACTTTCCAAAGATGAATATACCTCTTTCAATTTGTTTTCCCAGTCTCGAAGAAGGGCACTCTTCTCAAATGAAGCCACACACACTGTCAGCATTTGTAGGATTCAAACCCCTATCTAACTATGCTATGATACTAGAGACATATGCATTAATATAGTACACTGTATGCTTTACTCGTATTGTTTTTTTCTCCTGCCTCTATTTGTAGGATGCTGACATCATCAGACTTTCCAAAGAGGAATATACCTCTTTCAATTTGTTTTCCCAGTCTCCAAGAAGGGCACTCTTCTCAAATGAAGCCACACACATACACCCCCACACACACAGTCAGCATTTGTAGGATTCAAACCCCTATCTAACTATGCTATGATACTAGAGACATATGCATTAATACAGTACACTATATGCTTTACTGGTTTTTTTTTTTCTCCTGCCTCTATTTGTAGGATGCTGACATCATCAGACTTTCCAAAGAGGAATATACCTCTTTCAATTTGTTTTCCCAGTCTCCAAGAAGGGCACTCTTCTCAAATGAAGCCACACACATACACCCCCCCACACACACAGTCAGCATTTGTAGGATTCAAACCCCTATCTAACTATGCTATGATACTAGAGACATATGCATTAATACAGTACACTATATGCTTTACTGTTTTTTTTTTCCTGCCTCTATTTGTAGGATGCTGACATCATCAGACTTTCCAAAGAGGAATATACCTCTTTCAATTTGTTTTCCCAGTCTCCAAGAAGGGCACTCTTCTCAAATGAAGCCACACGCATACAACCCCTCACACACACACAGAGTCAGCATTTGTAGCATTCAAACCCCTATCTAACTATGCTATGATACTAGAGACATATGCATTAATACAGTACACTATATGCTTTACTGTTTTTTTTCTCCTGCCTCTATTTGTAGGATGCTGACATCATCAGACTTTCCAAAGAGGAATATACCTCTTTCAATTTGTTTTCCCAGTCTCCAAGAAGGGCACTCTTCTCAAATGAAGCCACACACATACACCCCCCACACACACACACACAGTCAGCATTTGTAGGATTCAAACCCCTATCTAACTATGCTATGATACTAGAGACATATGCATTAATACAGTACACTATATGCTTTACTGTTTTTTTTCTCCTGCCTCTATTTGTAGGATGCTGACATCATCAGACTTTCCAAAGAGGAATATACCTCTTTCAATTTGTTTTCCCAGTCTCCAAGAAGGGCACTCTTCTCAAATTAAGCCACACACATACACTCCCCCCCACACACACACACTGGCAGCATTTGTAGGATTCAAACCCCTATCTAACTATGCTATGATACTAGAGACATATGCATTAATACAGTACACTATATGCTTTACTGGGGTTTTTTTTCTCCTGCCTCTATTTGTAGGATGCTGACATCATCAGACTTTCCAAAGAGGAATATACCTCTTTCAATTTGTTTTCCCAGTCTCCAAGAAGGGCACTCTTCTCAAATGAAGCCACACACATACACCCCCACACACACACACAGTCAGCATTTGTAGGATTCAAACCCCTATCTAACTATGCTATGATACTAGAGACATATGCATTAATACAGTACACTATATGCTTTACTGTTTTTTTTTCTCCTGCCTCTATTTGTAGGATGCTGACATCATCAGACTTTCCAAAGAGGAATATACCTCTTTCAATTTGTTTTCCCAGTCACCAAGAAGTGCACTCTTCTCAAATGAAGCCACACACACACACACAGTCAGCATTTCTAGGATTCAAACCCCTATCTAACTATGCTATGATACTAGAGACATATGCATTAATACAGTACACTATATGCTTTACTGTTTTTTTTTCTCCTGCCTCTATTTGTAGGATGATGACATCATCAGACTTTCCAAAGAGGAATATACCTCTTTCAATTTGTTTTCCCGGTCTCCAAGAAGGGCACTCTTCTCAAATTAAGCCACACACATACACCCCCCACACACACACACACACACAGGCAGCATTTGTAGGATTCAAACCCATATCTAACTATGCTATGATACTAGAGACATATGCATTAATACAGTACACTATATGCTTTACTGGGTTTCATTTTCTCCTGCCTCTATTTGTAGAATGCTGACATCATCAGAGTTTCCAAAAAGGAATATACCTCTATCAATTTGTTTTCCCAGTCTCCAAGAAGGGCACTCTTCTCAAATGAAGCCACACAAATACACCCCCCCACACACACAGTCAGCATTTGTTGGATGCAAACCCATATCTAACTATGCTATGATACTAGAGACATATGCATTAATAGAGTACACTATATGCTTTACTGGGTTTTTTTTCTCCTGCCTCTATTTGTAGGATGCTGACATCATCAGACTTTCCAAAGAGGAATATACCTCTTTCAATTTGTTTTCCCAGTCTCCAAGAAGGGCACTCTTCTCAAATGAAGCCACACACATACACCCCCCCACACACACACAGTCAGCATTTGTAGGATTCAAACCCCTATCTAACTATGCTATGATACTAGAGACATATGCATTAATAGAGTACACTATATTCTTTACTGGGTTTTTTTTTCCTGCCTCTATTTGTAGGATGCTGACATCATCAGACTTTCAAAAGATGAATATACCTCTTTCAATTTGTTTTGCCAGTCTCCAAGAAGGGCACTCTTCTCAAATGAAGCCACACATACACCCCCCCACACACACACACAGTCAGCATTTGTAGGATTCAAACCCCTATCTAACTATGCTATGATACTAGAGACATATGCATTAATACAGTACACTATATGCTTTACTGTTTTTTTTTCTCCTGCCTTTATTTGTAGGATGCTGACATCATCAGACTTTCCAATGAGGAATATACCTCTTTCAATTTGTTTTCCCAGTCTCCAAGAAGGTCACTCTTCTCAAATGAAGCCACACCCATACACCCCCGCCCACACACACAGTCAGCATTTGTAGGATTCAAATCCCTTTCTAACTATGCTATGATACTAGAGACATATGCATTAATACAGTACTCTATATGCTTTACTGTTTTTTTTTCTCCTGCTTCTATTTGTAGGATGCTGACATCATCAGACTCTCCAAAGAGGAATATACCTCTTTCAATTTGTTTTCCCAGTCGCCAAGAAGGGCACTCTTCTCAACTGAAGCCACACACATACACCCCCCACACACACAGTCAGCATTTGTAGGATTCAAACCCCTATCTAACTATGCTATGATACTAGAGACGTATGCATTAATAAAGTACACTATGCTTTACTGCTTTACTGTTTTTTCCTCCTGCCTCTATTTGTAGGATGCTGACATCATCAGACTTTCCAAAGAGGAATATACCTCTTTCAATTTGTTTTCCCAGTCTCCAAGAAGGGCACTCTTCTCAAATGAAGCCACACACACAGTCAGCATTTGTAGGATTCAAACCCCTATCTAACTATGCTATGATACTAGAGACATATGCATTAATACAGTACACTATATGCTTTACTGTTTTTTTTTTCTCCTGCCTCTATTTGTAGGATGCTGACATCATCAGACTTTCCAAAGAGGAATATACCTCTTTCAATTTGTTTTCCCAGTCTCCAAGAAGGGCACTCTTCTCAAATGAAGCCACACACACATACACCCCCCACACACACACACACAGTCAGCATTTGTAGGATTCAAACCCCTATCTAACTATGCTATGATACTAGAGACATATGCATTAATACAGTACACTATATTCTTTACTGTTTTTTTTTCCTGCCTCTATTTGTAGGATGCTGACATCATCAGACTTTCCAAAGAGGAATATACCTCTTTCAATTTGTTTTCCCAGTCTCCAAGAAGGGCACTCTTCTCAAATGAAGCCACACACATACACCCACACACACACAGTCAGCATTTGTAGGATTCAAACCCCTATCTAACTATGCTATGATACTAGAGACATATGCATTAATACAGTACACTATATGCTTTACTGGGTTTTTTTTCTCCTGCCTCTATTTGTAGGATGCTGACATCATCAGACTTTCCAAAGAGGAATATACCTCTTTTAATTTGTTTTCCCAGTCTCCAAGAAGGGCACTCTTCTCAAATGAAGCCACACACATACACCCCCCACACACACAGTCAGCATTTGTAGGATTCAAACCCCTATCTAACTATGCTATGATACTAGAGACATATGCATTAATACAGTACACTATATGCTTTACTGTTTTTTTTTTCTCCTGCCTCTATTTGTAGGATGCTGACATCATCAGACTTTCCAAAGAGGAATATACCTCTTTCAATTTGTTTTCCCAGTCTCCAAGAAGGGCACTCTTCTCAAATGAAGCCACACACATACACCCCCCACACACACACAGTCAGCATTTGTAGGATTCAAACCCCTATCTAACTATGCTATGATACTAGAGACATATGCATTAATACAGTACACTATATGCTTTACTGTTTTTTTTCTCCTGCCTCTATTTGTAGGATGCTGACATCATCAGACTTTCCAAAGAGGAATATACCTCTTTCAATTTGTTTTCCCAGTCTCCAAGAAGGGCACTCTTCTCAAATGAAGCCACACACATACACCCCCCCACACACACAGTCAGCATTTGTAGGATTCAAACCCCTATCTAACTATGCTATGATACTAGAGACATATGCATTAATACAGTACACTGTATGCTTTACTGTTTTTTTTCTCCTGCCTCTATTTGTAGGATGCTGACATCATCAGACTTTCCAAAGAGGAATATACCTCTTTCAATTTGTTTTCCCAGTCTCCAAGAAGGGCACTCTTCTCAAATGAAGCCACACACATACACCCCCCCACACACACACAGTCAGCATTTGTAGGATTCAAACCCCTATCTAACTATGCTATGATACTAGAGACATATGCATTAATACAGTACACTATATGCTTTACTGTTTTTTTTCTCCTGCCTCTATTTGTAGGATGCTGACATCATCAGACTTTCCAAAGAGGAATATACCTCTTTCAATTTGTTTTCCCAGTCTCCAAGAAGGGCACTCTTCTCAAATGAAGCCACACACATACACCCCACACACACACACACAGTCAGCATTTGTAGGATTCAAACCCCTATCTAACTATGCTATGATACTAGAGACATATGCATTAATACAGTACACTATATGGTTTACTACTGTTGTTTTCTCCTGCCTCTATTTGTAGGATGCTGACATCATCAGACTTTCCAAAGAGGAATATACCTCTTTCAATTTGTTTTCCCAGTCTCCAAGAAGGGCACTCTTCTCAAATGAAGCCACACACATACACCCCCCACACACACACAGTCAGCATTTGTAGGATTCAAACCCCTATCTAACTATGCTATGATACTAGAGACATATGCATTAATACAGTACACTATATGCTTTACTGTTTTTTTTCTCCTGCTTCTATTTGTAGGATGCTGACATCATCAGACTTTCCAAAGAGGAATATACCTCTATCAATTTGTTTTCCCAGTCTCCAAGAAGGGCACTCTTCTCAAATGAAGCCACACACATACACCCCCACACACACACACACAGTCAGCATTTGTAGGATTCAAACCCCTATCTAACTATGCTATGATACTAGAGACATATGCATTAATACAGTACACTATATGCTTTACTGGGTTTTTTTTCTCCTGCCTCTATTTGTAGGATGCTGACATCATCAGACTTTCCAAAGAGGAATATACCTCTTTCAATTTGTTTTCCCAGTCTCCAAGAAGGGCACTCTTCTCAAATGAAGCCACACACATACACCCCCCCACACACACACAGTCAGCATTTGTAGGATTCAAACCCCTATCTAACTATGCTATGATACTAGAGACATTTGCATTAATACAGTACACTATATGCTTTACTGTGTTTTTTTTCTCCTGCCTCTATTTGTAGGATGCTGACATCATCAGACTTTCCAAAAAGGAATATACCTCTTTCAATTTCTTTTCCGAGTCTCTTAGAAGGGCACTCTTCTCAAATGAAGCCACACATACACCCCACCCCCACACACACACAGTCAGCATTTGTAGGATTCAAACCCCTATCTAACTATGCTATGATACTAGAGACATATGCATTAATACAGTACACTATATGCTTTACTGTTTTTTTTTTTCTCCTGCCTCTATTTGTAGGATGCTGACATCATCAGACTTTCCAAAGAGGAATATACCTCTTTCAATTTGTTTTCCCAGTCTCCAAGAAGGGCACTCTTCTCAAATGAAGCCACACACATACACCCCCCCACACACACACACAGTCAGCATTTGTAGGATTCAAACCCCTATCTAACTATGCTATGATACTAGAGACATATGCATTAATAAAGTACACTATATGCTTTACTGGGGTTTTTTTCTCCTGCCTCTATTTGTAGGATGATGACATCATCAGACTTTCCAAAGAGGAATATACCTCTTTCAATTTGTTTTCCCAGTCTCCAAGAAGGGCACTCTTCTCAAATGAAGCCACACACATACACCCCCCACACACACACAGTCAGCATTTGTAGGATTCAAACCCCTATCTAACTATGCTATGATACTAGAGACATATGCATTAATACAGTACACTATATGCTTTACTGTTTTTTTTTCTCCTGCCTCTATTTGTAGGATGCTGACATCATCAGACTTTCCAAAGAGGAATATACCTCTTTCAATTTGTTTTCCCAGTCTCCAAGAAGGGCACTCTTCTCAAATGAAGCCACACACATACACCCCCCCACACACACAGTCAGCATTTGTAGGATTCAAACCCCTATCTAACTATGCTATGATACTAGAGACATATGCATTAATACAGTACACTATATGCTTTACTGTTTTTTTTTTCCTGCCTCTATTTGTAGGATGCTGACATCATCAGACTTTCCAAAGAGGAATATACCTCTTTCAATTTGTTTTCCCAGTCTCCAAGAAGGGCACTCTTCTCAAATGAAGCCACACACATACACCCCCCCACACACACACAGTCAGCATTTGTAGGATTCAAACCCCTATCTAACTATGCTATGATACTAGAGACATATGCATTAATACAGTACACTATATGCTTTACTGGGTTTCATTTTCTCCTGCCTCTATTTGTAGGATGCTGACATCATCAGACTTTCTAAAGAGGAATATAACTCTTTCAATTTGTTTTCCCAGTCTCCAAGAAGGGCACTCTTCTCAAATGAAGCCACACACATACACCCCCCCACACACACAGTCAGCATTTGTTGGATTCAAACCCATATCTAACTATGCTATGATACTAGAGACATATGCATTAATACAGTACACTATATTCTTTACTGTTTTTTTTTCCTGCCTCTATTTGTAGGATGCTGATATCATCAGACTTTCCAAAGATGAATATACCTCTTTCAATTTGTTTTCCCAGTCTCCAAGAAGGGCACTCTTCTCAAATGAAGCCACACACACAGTCAGCATTTGTAGGATTCAAACCCCTATCTAACTATGCTATGATACTAGAGACATATGCATTAATACAGTACACTATATGCTTTACTGGGTTTTTTTTTCTCCTGCCTCTATTTGTAGGATGCTGACATCATCAGACTTTCCAAAGAGGAATATACCTCTTTCAATTTGTTTTCCCAGTCTCCAAGAAGGGCACTCTTCTCAAATGAAGCCACACACATACACCCCCCCACACACACACAGTCAGCATTTGTAGGATTCAAACCCCTATCTAACTATGCTATGATACTAGAGACATATGCATTAATACAGTACACTATATGCTTTACTGGGGTTTTTTTCTCCTGCCTCTATTTGTAGGATGATGACATCATCAGACTTTCCAAAGAGGAATATACCTCTTTCAATTTGTTTTCCCAGTCTCCAAGAAGGGCACTCTTCTCAAATGAAGCCACACACATACACCCCCCACACACACACACAGTCAGCATTTGTAGGATTCAAACCCCTATCTAACTATGCTATGATACTAGAGACATATGCATTAATACAGTACACTATATGCTTTACTGGGTTTTTTTTTCTCCTGCCTCTATTTGTAGGATGCTGACATCATCAGACTTTCCAAAGAGGAATATATCTCTTTCAATTTGTTTTCCCAGTCTCCAAGAAGGGAACTCTTCTCAAATGAAGCCACACACATACACCCACCCCCCACACACACAGTCAGCATTTGTTGGATTCAAACCCCTATCTTACTATGCTATGATACTAGAGACATATGCATTAATACACTACACTATATGCTTTACTGGGTTTTTTAATTCTCCTGCCTCTATTTGTAGGATGCTGACATCATCAGACTTTCCAAAGAGGAATATACCTCTTTCAATTTGTTTTCCCAGTCTCCAAGAAGGGCACTCTTCTCAAATGAAGCCACACACATACACCCCCCCCACACACACAGTAAGCATTTGTAGGATTCAAACCCCTATCTAGATATGCTATGATACTAGAGACATATGCATTAATACAGTACACTATATGCTTTACTGTTTTTTTTCTCCTGCCTCTATTTGTAGGATGCTGACATCATCAGACTTTCCAAAGAGGAATATACCTCTTTCAATTTGTTTTCCCAGTCTCCAAGAAGGGCACTCTTCTCAAATGAAGCCACACACATACACCCCCCCACACACACAGTCAGCATTTGTAGGATTCAAGCCCTATCTAACTATGCTATGATACTAGAGACATATGCATTAATACAGTACACTATATGCTTTACTGTTTTTTTTTTCTCCTGCCTCTATTTGTAGGATGCTGACATCATCAGACTTTCCAAAGAGGAATATACCTCTTTCAATTTGTTTTCCCAGTCTCCAAGAAGGGCACTCTTCTCAAATGAAGCCACACGCATACACCCCCACACACACACAGAGTCAGCATTTGTAGGATTCAAACCCCTATCTAACTATGCTATGATACTAGAGACATATGCATTAATACAGTACACTATATGCTTTACTGTTTTTTTTTCTCCTGCCTCTATTTGTAGGATGCTGACATCATCAGACTTTCCAAAGAGGAATATACCTCTTTCAATTTGTTTTCCCAGTCTCCAAGAAGGGCACTCTTCTCAAATGAAGCCACACACATACACCCCCCACACACACACACAGTCAGCATTTGTAGGATTCAAACCCCTATCTAACTATGCTATGATACTAGAGACATATGCATTAATACAGTACACTATATGCTTTACTGTTTTTTTCTCCTGCCTCTATTTGTAGGATGCTGACATCATCAGACTTTCCAAAGAGGAATATACCTCTTTCAATTTGTTTTCCCAGTCTCCAAGAAGGGCACTCTTCTCAAATGAAGCCACACACACACACACACACACACACAGTCAGCATTTGTAGGATTCAAACCCCTATCTAACTATGCTATGATACTAGAGACATATGCATTAATACAGTACACTATATGCTTTACTGTTTTTTTTTCTCCTGCCTCTATTTGTAGGATGCTGACATCATCAGACTTTCCAAAGAGGAATATACCTCTTTCAATTTGTTTTCCCAGTCTCCAAGAAGGGCACTCTTCTCAAATGAAGCCACACACATACACCCCCCCCACACACACAGTCAGCATTTGTAGGATTCAAACCCCTATCTAACTATGCTATGATACTAGAGACATATGCATTAATACAGTACACTATATGCTTTACTGGGTTTTTTTTTCTCCTGCCTCTATTTGTAGGATGCTGACATCATCAGACTTTCCAAAGAGGAATATACCTCTTTCAATTTGTTTTCCCAGTCTCCAAGAAGGGCACTCTTCTCAAATGAAGCCACACACATACCCCCCACACACACACACAGTCAGCATTTGTAGGATTCAAACCCCTATCTAACTATGCTATGATACTAGAGACATATGCATTAATACAGTACACTATATGCTTTACTGTTTTTTTTTCTCCTGCCTCTATTTGTAGGATGCTGACATCATCAGACTTTCCAAAGAGGAATATACCTCTTTCAATTTGTTTTCCCAGTCTCCAAGAAGGGCACTCTTCTCAAATGAAGCCACACACATAGACCACACACACACACACAGTCAGCATTTGTAGGATTCAAACCCCTATCTAACTATGCTATGATACTAGAGACATATGCATTAATACAGTACACTATATGCTTTACTGGGTTTCATTTTCTCCTGCCTCTATTTGTAGAATGCTGACATCATCAGAGTTTCCAAAAAGGAATATACCTCTATCAATTTGTTTTCCCAGTCTCCAAGAAGGGCACTCTTCTCAAATGAAGCCACACACATACACCCCCCCCACACACACAGTCAGCATTTGTAGGATTCAAACCCATATCTAACTATGCTATGATACTAGAGACATATGCATTAATACAGTACACTATATGCTTTACTTTTTTTTTCTCCTTCCTCTATTTGTAGGATGCTGACATCATCAGACTTTCCAAAGAGGAATATACCTCTTTCAATTTGTTTTCCCAGTCTCCAAGAAGGGCACTCTTCTCAAATGAAGCCACACACATACACCCCCCACACACACACAGTCAGCATTTGTAGGCTTCAAATCCCTTTCTAACTATGCTATGATACTAGAGACATATGCATTAATACAGTACTCTATATGCTTTACTGTTTTTTTTTCTCCTGCTTCTATTTGTAGGATGCTGACATCATCAGACTCTCCAAAGAGGAATATACCTCTTTCAATTTGTTTTCCCAGTCTCCAAGAAGGGCACTCTTCTCAAATGAAGCCACACACATACACCCCCCCCCAAACACACACAGTCAGCATTTGTAGGATTCAAACCCCTATCTAACTATGCTATGATACTAGAGACATATGCATTAATACAGTACACTATATGCTTTACTGTTTTTTTTTCTCCTGCCTCTATTTGTAGGATGCTGACATCATCAGACTTTCCAAAGAGGAATATACCTCTTTCAATTTGTTTTCCCAGTCTCCAAGAAGGGCACTCTTCTCAAATGAAGCCACACACATACACCCCCCCACACACACACAGTCAGCATTTGTAGGATTCAAACCCCTATCTAACTATGCTATGATACTAGAGACATATGCATTAATACAGTACACTATATGCTTTACTGGGTTTTTTTTTTCTCCTGCCTCTATTTGTAGGATGCTGACATCATCAGACTTTCCAAAGAGGAATATACCTCTTTCAATTTGTTTTCCCAGTCTCCAAGAAGGGCACTCTTCTCAAATGAAGCCACACACACACACACACACACAGTCAGCATTTGTAGGATTCAAACCCCTATCTAACTATGCTATGATACTAGAGACATATGCATTAATACAGTACACTATATGCTTTACTGTTTTTTTTTCCTGCCTCTATTTGTAGGATGCTGACATCATCAGACTTTCCAAAGAGGAATATACCTCTTTCAATTTGTTTTCCCAGTCTCCAAGAAGGGCACTCTTCTCAAATGAAGCCACACACCCCCCACACACACACACAGTCAGCATTTGTAGGATTCAAACCCCTATCTAACTATGCTATGATACTAGAGACATATGCATTAATACAGTACACTATATGCTTTACTGTTTTTTTTTCTCCTGCCTCTATTTGTAGGATGCTGACATCATCAGACTTTCCAAAGAGGAATATACCTCTTTCAATTTGTTTTCCCAGTCTCCAAGAAGGGCACTCTTCTCAAATGAAGCCACACACATACACCCCCCCACACACACACACACAGTCAGCATTTGTAGGATTCAAACCCCTATCTAACTATGCTATGATACTAGAGACATATGCATTAATACAGTACACTATATGCTTTACTGTTTTTTTTCTCCTGCCTCTATTTGTAGGATGCTGACATCATCAGACTTTCCAAAGAGGAATATACCTCTTTCAATTTGTTTTCCCAGTCTCCAAGAAGGGCACTCTTCTCAAATGAAGCCACACACATACACCCCCCACACACACAGTCAGCATTTGTAGGATTCAAACCCCTATCTAACTATGCTATGATACTAGAGACATATGCATTAATAGAGTACACTATATTCTTTACTGGGTTTTTTTTTCCTGCCTCTATTTGTAGGATGCTGACATCATCAGACTTTCAAAAGATGAATATACCTCTTTCAATTTGTTTTGCCAGTCTCCAAGAAGGGCACTCTTCTCAAATGAAGCCACACACACACACACACACACACACACAGTCAGCATTTGTAGGATTCAAACCCCTATCTAACTATGCTATGATACTAGAGACATATGCATTAATACAGTACACTATATGCTTTACTGGGTTTTTTTTCTCCTGCCTCTATTTGTAGGATGCTGACATCATCAGACTTTCCAAAGAGGAATATACCTCTTTCAATTTGTTTTCCCAGTCTCCAAGAAGGGCACTCTTCTCAAATGAAGCCACACACATACACCCCCCACACACACACAGTCAGCATTTGTAGGATTCAAACCCCTATCTAACTATGCTATGATACTAGAGACATATGCATTAATACAGTACACTATATGCTTTACTGTTTTTTTTTCTCCTGCCTCTATTTGTAGGATGCTGACATCATCAGACTTTCCAAAGAGGAATATACCTCTTTCAATTTGTTTTCCCAGTCTCCAAGAAGGGCACTCTTCTCAAATGAAGCCACACACATACACCCCCCCACACACACACAGTCAGCATTTGTAGGATTCAAACCCCTATCTAACTATGCTATGATACTAGAGACATATGCATTAATACAGTACACTATATGCTTTACTGTTTTTTTTCTCCTGCCTCTATTTGTAGGATGCTGACATCATCAGACTTTCCAAAGAGGAATATACCTCTTTCAATTTGTTTTCCCAGTCTCCAAGAAGGGCACTCTTCTCAAATGAAGCCACACACATACACCCCCCCACACACACACAGTCAGCATTTGTAGGATTCAAACCCCTATCTAACTATGCTATGATACTAGAGACATATGCATTAATACAGTACACTATATGCTTTACTGTTTTTTTTTCTCCTGCCTCTATTTGTAGGATGCTGACATCATCAGACTTTCAAAAGAGGAATATACCTCTTTCAATTTGTTTTCCCACTCTCCAAGAAGGGCACTCTTCTCAAATGAAGCCACACACATACACCCACCCCCCACACACACAGTCAGCATTTGTTGGATTCAAACCCCTATCTAACTATGCTATGATACTAGAGACGTATGCATTAATACAGTACACTATATGCTTTACTGTTTTTTTTTCTCCTGCCTCTATTTGTAGGATGCTGACATCATCAGACTTTCCAAAGAGGAATATACCTCTTTCAATTTGTTTTCCCAGTCTCCAAGAAGGGCACTCTTCTCAAATGAAGCCACACACATACACCCCCCACACACACACAGTCAGCATTTGTAGGATTCAAACCCCTATCTAACTATGCTATGATACTAGAGACATATGCATTAATACAGTACACTATATGCTTTACTGGTTTTTTTTCTCCTGCCTCTATTTGTAGGATGCTGACATCATCAGACTTTCCAAAGAGGAATATACCTCTTTCAATTTGTTTTCCCAGTCTCCAAGAAGGGCACTCTTCTCAAATGAAGCCACACACATACACCCCCCCACACACACAGTCAGCATTTGTAGGATTCAAACCCCTATCTAACTATGCTATGATACTAGAGACATATGCATTAATACAGTACACTATATGCTTTACTGTTTTTTTTTTTTCTCCTGCCTCTATTTGTAGGATGCTGACATCATCAGACTTTCCAAAGAGGAATATACCTCTTTCAATTTGTTTTCCCAGTCTCCAAGAAGGGCACTCTTCTCAAATGAAGCCACACACATACATCCCACACACACACACAGTCAGCATTTGTAGGATTCAAACCCCTATCTAACTATGCTATGATACTAGAGACATATGCATTAATACAGTACACTATATGCTTTACTGTTTTTTTTTCTCCTGCTTCTATTTGTAGGATGCTGACATCATCAGACTTTCCAAAGAGGAATATACCTCTTTCAATTTGTTTTCCCAGTCTCCAAGAAGGGCACTCTTCTCAAATGAAGCCACACACATACACCCCCCCACACACACACAGTCAGCATTTGTAGGATTCAAACCCCTATCTAACTATGCTATGATACTAGAGACATATGCATTAATACAGTACACTATATGCTTTACTGTTTTTTTTCTCCTGCCTCTATTTGTAGGATGCTGACATCATCAGACTTTCCAAAGAGGAATATACCTCTTTCAATTTGTTTTCCCAGTCTCCAAGAAGGGCACTCTTCTCAAATGAAGCCACACACATACACCCCCCACACACACACAGTCAGCATTTGTAGGATTCAAACCCCTATCTAACTATGCTATGATACTAGAGACATATGCATTAATACAGTACACTATATGCTTTACTGTTTTTTTTTTCTCCTGCCTCTATTTGTAGGATGCTGACATCATCAGACTTTCCAAAGAGGAATATACCTCTTTCAATTTGTTTTCCCAGTCTCCAAGAAGGGCACTCTTCTCAAATGAAGCCACACACACACACACACACACACAGTCAGCATTTGTAGGATTCAAACCCCTATCTAACTATGCTATGATACTAGAGACATATGCATTAATACAGTACACTATATGCTTTACTGTTTTTTTTTCTCCTGCCTCTATTTGTAGGATGCTGACATCATCAGACTTTCCAAAGAGGAATATACTTCTATCAATTTGTTTTCCCAGTCTCCAAGAAGGGCACTCTTCTCAAATGAAGCCACACACATACACCCCCACACACACACACACACAGTCAGCATTTGTAGGATTCAAACCCCTATCTTACTATGCTATGATACTAGAGACATATGCATTAATACAGTACACTATATGCTTTACTCGTTTTTTTTTTCTCCTGCCTCTATTTGTTGAATGCTGACATCATCAGACTTTCCAATGAGGAATATACCTCTTTCAATTTGTTTTCCCAGTCTCCAAGAAGGTCACTCTTCTCAAATGAAGCCACACCCATACACCCCCGCCCACACACACACAGTCAGCATTTGTAGGATTCAAATCCCTTTCTAACTATGCTATGATACTAGAGACATATGCATTAATACAGTACTCTATATGCTTTACTGTTTTTTTTTCTCCTGCTTCTATTTGTAGGATGCTGACATCATCAGACTCTCCAAAGAGGAATATACCTCTTTCAATTTGTTTTCCCAGTCTCCAAGAAGGGCACTCTTCTCAACTGAAGCCACACACATACACCCCCCACACACACAGTCAGCATTTGTAGGATTCAAACCCCTATCTAACTATGCTATGATACTAGAGACGTATGCATTAATACAGTACACTATATGCTTTACTGTTTTTTTTTCTCCTGCCTCTATTTGTAGGATGCTGACATCATCAGACTTTCCAAAGAGGAATATACCTCTTTTAATTTGTTTTCCCAGTCTCCAAGAAGGGCACTCTTCTCAACTGAAGCCACACACACACCCCCCCCCACACACACAGTCAGCATTTGTAGGATTCAAACCCCTATCTAACTATGCTATGATACTAGAGACATATGCATTAATACAGTACACTATATGCTTTACTGTTTTTTTTTCTCCTGCCTCTATTTGTAGGATGCTGACATCATCAGACTTTCCAAAGAGGAATATACCTCTTTCAATTTGTTTTCCCAGTCTCCAAGAAGGGCACTCTTCTCAAATGAAGCCACACACATAGACCCCCCCACACACACACAGTCAGCATTTGTAGGATTCAAACCCCTATCTAACTATGCTATGATACTAGAGACATATGCATTAATACAGTACACTATATTCTTTACTGGGTTTTTTTTCGGGCCTCTATTTGTAGGATGCTGACATCATCAGACTTTCCAAAGAGGAATATACCTCTTTCAATTTGTTTTCCCAGTCTCCAAGAAGGGCACTCTTCTCAAATGAAGCCACACACATACACCCCCCCCCCACACACACACACAGTCAGCATTTGTAGGATTCAAACCCCTATCTAACTATGCTATGATACTAGAGACATATGCATTAATACAGTACACTATATGCTTTACTGTTTTTTTTCTCCTGCCTCTATTTGTAGGATGCTGACATCATCAGACTTTCCAAAGAGGAATATACCTCTTTCAATTTGTTTTCCCAGTCTCCAAGAAGGGCACTCTTCTCAACTGAAGCCACACATACACCCCCACACACACACACACAGTCAGCATTTGTAGGATTCAAACCCCTATCTAACTATGCTATGATACTAGAGACATATGCATTAATACAGTACACTATATGCTTTACTGGGTTTTTTTTTTCTCCTGCCTCTATTTGTAGGATGCTGACATCATCAGACTTTCCAAAGAGGAATATACCTCTTTCAATTTGTTTTCCCAGTCTCCAAGAAGGGCACTCTTCTCAAATGAAGCCACACACATACACCCCCCCACACACACACAGTCAGCATTTGTAGGATTCAAACCCCTATCTAACTATGCTATGATACTAGAGACATATGCATTAATACAGTACACTATATGCTTTACTGTTTTTTTTTCTCCTGCCTCTATTTGTAGGATGCTGACATCATCAGACTTTCCAAAGAGGAATATACCTTTTTCAATTTGTTTTCCTAGTCAACAAGAAGGGCACTCTTTTCAACTGAAGCCACACACATACACCCCCACACACACAGTCAGCATTTGTAGGATTCAAACCCCTATCTAACTATGCTATGATACTAGAGACGTATGCATTAATACAGTACACTATATGCTTTACTGTTTTTTTTTCTCCTGCCTCTATTTGTAGGATGCTGACATCATCAGACTTTCCAAAGAGGAATATACCTCTTTCAATTTGTTTTCCCAGTCTCCAAGAAGGGCACTCTTCTCAAATGAAGCCACACACATACACCCCCACACACACACACACACAGTCAGCATTTGTAGGATTCAAACCCCTATCTAACTATGCTATGATACTAGAGACATATGCATTAATACAGTACACTATATGCTTTACTGTTTTTTTTTCTCCTGCCTCTATTTGTAGGATGCTGACATCATCAGACTTTCCAAAGAGGAATATACCTCTTTCAATTTGTTTTCCCAGTCTCCAAGAAGGGCACTCTTCTCAAATGAAGCCACACACATACACCCCCCCACACACACACACACAGTCAGCATTTGTAGGATTCAAACCCCTATCTAACTATGCTATGATACTAGAAACAGATGCAATAATAGAGTACACTATATTTTTTACTTGTTTTTTTTTCCTGCCTCTATTTGAAGGATGCTGACATCATCAGACTTTCCAAAGAGGAATATACCTCTTTCAATTTGTTTTCCCAGTCTCCAAGAAGGGCACTCTTCTCAAATGAAGCCACACACATACACCCCCCCACACACACACAGTCAGCATTTGTAGGATTCAAACCCCTATCTAACTATGCTATGATACTAGAGACATATGCATTAATACAGTACACTATATGCTTTACTGGGTTTTTTTTTCTCCTGCCTCTATTTGTAGGATGCTGACATCATCAGACTTTCCAAAGAGGAATATACCTCTTTCAATTTGTTTTCCCAGTCTCCAAGAAGGGCACTCTTCTCAAATGAAGCCACACACATACACCCCCCCCACACACACAGTCAGCATTTGTAGGATTCAAACCCCTATCTAACTATGCTATGATACTAGAGACATATGCATTAATACAGTACACTATATGCTTTACTGTTTTTTTTTCTCCTGCCTCTATTTGTAGGATGCTGACATCATCAGACTTTCCAAAGAGGAATATACCTCTTTCAATTTGTTTTCCCAGTCTCCAAGAAGGGCACTCTTCTCAAATGAAGCCACACACATACACCCCCCCACACACACAGTCAGCATTTGTAGGATTCAAACCCCTATCTAACTATGCTATGATACTAGAGACATATGCATTAATACAGTACACTATATGCTTTACTGTTTTTTTTTCTCCTGCCTCTATTTGTAGGATGCTGACATCATCAGACTTTCCAAAGAGGAATATACCTCTTTCAATTTGTTTTCCCAGTCTCCAAGAAGGGCACTCTTCTCAACTGAAGCCACACATACCCCCCCCCCCCCCACACACACACACAGTCAGCATTTGTAGGATTCAAACCCCTATCTAACTATGCTATGATACTAGAGACATATGCATTAATACAGTACTCTATATGCTTTACTATTTTTTTCTCCTGCTTCTATTTGTATGATGCTGACATCATCAGACTTTCCAAAGAGGAATATACCTCTTTCAATTTGTTTTCCCAGTCTCCAAGAAGGGCACTCTTCTCAAATGAAGCCACACACATACACCCCCACACACACACAGTCAGCATTTGTAGGATTCAAACCCCTATCTAACTATGCTATGATACTAGAGACATATGCATTAATACAGTACACTATATGCTTTACTGTTTTTTTTTCTCCTGCCTCTATTTGTAGGATGCTGACATCATCAGACTTTCCAAAGAGGAATATACCTCTTTCAATTTGTTTTCCCAGTCTCCAAGAAGGGCACTCTTCTCAAATGAAGCCACACGCATACACCCCCCCACACACACACAGTCAGCATTTGTAGGATTCAAACCCCTATCTAACTATGCTATGATACTAGAGACATATGCATTAATACAGTACACTATATGCTTTACTGGGTTTTTTTTTCTCCTGCCTCTATTTGTAGGATGCTGACATCATCAGACTTTCCAAAGAGGAATATACCTCTTTCAATTTGTTTTCCCAGTCTCCAAGAAGGGCACTCTTCTCAAATGAAGCCACACACATACACCCCCCCCACACACACACACACAGTCAGCATTTGTAGGATTCAAACCCCTATCTAACTATGCTATGATACTAGAGACATATGCATTAATACAGTACACTATATGCTTTACTGTTTTTTTTTCCTGCCTCTATTTGTAGGATGCTGACATCATCAGACTTTCCAAAGAGGAATATACCTCTTTCAATTTGTTTTCCCAGTCTCCAAGAAGGGCACTCTTCTCAAATGAAGCCACACACATACACCCCCACACACACAGTCAGCATTTGTAGGATTCAAACCCCAATCTAACTATGCTTTGATACTAGAGACATTTGCATTAATACAGTACACTATATGCTTTACTGGATTTTTTTTTCTCCTGCCTCTATTTGTAGGATGCTGACATCATCAGAGTTTCCAAAGAGGAATATCCCTCTTTTAATTTGTTTTCCCAGTCTCCAAGAAGGGCATTCTTCTCAAATGAAGCCACACACATACACCCCCCCACACACACAGTCAGCATTTGTAGGATTCAAGCCCCTATCTAACTATGCTATGATACTAGAGACATATGCATTAATACAGTACACTGTATGCTTTACTGTTTTTTTTTCTCCTGCCTCTATTTGTAGGATGCTGACATCATCATACTTTCGAAAGAGGAATTTACTTCTATCAATTTGTTTTCCCAGTCTCCAAGAAGGGCACTCTTCTCAAATGAAGCCACACACATACACCCCCCCACACACACAGTAAGCATTTGTAGGATTCAAACCCCAATCTTACTATGCTATGATACTAGAGACATATGCATTAATACAGTACACTATATGCTTTACTCGTTTTTTTTTTTCTCCTGCCTCTATTTGTTGAATGCTGACATCATCAGACTTTCCAATGAGGAATATACCTCTTTCAATTTGTTTTCCCAGTCTCCAAGAAGGTCACTCTTCTCAAATGAAGCCACACCCATACACCCCCGCCCACACACACACAGTCAGCATTTGTAGGATTCAAATCCCTTTCTAACTATGCTATGATACTAGAGACATATGCATTAATACAGTATACTATATGCTTTACTGTTTTTTTTTCTCCTGCCTCTATTTGTAGGATGATTACATCATCAGACTTTCCAAAGAGGAATATACCTCTTTTAATTTGTTTTCCCAGTCTCCGAGAAGGGCACTCTTCTCAACTGAAGCCACACCCATACAACCCCCCCACACACACACACAGTCAGCATTTGTAGGATTCAAACCCCTATCTAACTATGCTATGATACTAGAAACATATGCATTAATAGAGTACACTATATTCTTTACTGGGTTTTTTTTTTCCTGCCTCTATTTGTAGGACGCTGACATCATCAGACTTTCCAAAGAGGAATATACCTCTTTCAATTTGTTTTCCCAGTCTCAGCGAAGGGCACTCTTCTCAAATGAAGCCACACACACAGTCAGCATTTGTAGGATTCAAACCCCTATCTAACTATGCTATGATACTAGAGACATATGCATTAATACAGTACACTATATGCTTTACTGTTTTTTTTTTCTCCTGCTCTATTTGTAGGATGCTGACATCATCAGACTTTCCAAAGAGGAATATACCTCTTTCAATTTGTTTTCCCAGTCTCCAAGAAGGGCACTCTTCTCAAATGAAGCCACACACATACACCCCACACACACACACAGTCAGCATTTGTAGGATTCAAACCCCTATCTAACTATGCTATGATACTAGAGACATATGCATTAATACAGTACACTATATGCTTTACTGGTTTTTTTTCTCCTGCCTCTATTTGTAGGATGCTGACATCATCAGACTTTCCAAAGAGGAATATACCTCTTTCAATTTGTTTTCCCAGTCTCCAAGAAGGGCACTCTTCTCAAATGAAGCCACACACATACACCCCCCCACACACACACACAGTCAGCATTTGTAGGATTCAAACCCCTATCTAACTATGCTATGATACTAGAGACATATGCATTAATACAGTACACTATATGCTTTACTGGGTTTTTTTTCTCCTGCCTCTATTTGTAGGATGCTGACATCATCAGACTTTCCAAAGAGGAATATACCTCTTTCAATTTGTTTTCCCAGTCTCCAAGAAGGGCACTCTTCTCAAATGAAGCCACACACATACACCCCACACACACAGGCAGCATTTGTAGGATTCAAACCCCAATTTAACTATGCTATGATACTAGAGACATATGCATTAATACAGTACACTATATTCTTTACTGTTTTTTTTTCCTGCCTCTATTTGTAGGATGCTGACATCATCAGACTTTCCAAAGAGGAATATACCTCTTTCAATTTGTTTTCCCAATCTCCAAGAAGGGCACTCTTCTCAAATGAAGCCACACATACACACCCCCCACACAAACACAGTCAGCATTTGTAGGATTCAAACCCCTATCTAACTATGCTATGATACTAGAGACATATGCATTAATACAGTACACTATATGCTTTACTGTTTTTTTTTCTCCTGCCTCTATTTGTAGGATGCTGACATCATCAGACTTTCCAAAGAGGAATATACCTCTTTCAATTTGTTTTCCCAGTCTCCAAGAAGGGCACTCTTCTCAAATGAAGCCACACACATACACACACACACAGTCAGCATTTGTAGGATTCAAACCCCTATCTAACTATGCTATGATACTAGAGACATATGCATTAATACAGTACACTATATGCTTTACTGGGTTTTTTTTTTCTCCTGCCTCTATTTGTAGGATGCTGACATCATCAGACTTTCCAAAGAGGAATATACCTCTTTCAATTTGTTTTCCCAGTCTCCAAGAAGGGCACTCTTCTCAAATGAAGCCACACACATACACCCCCACACACACACACACAGTCAGCATTTGTAGGATTCAAACCCCTATCTAACTATGCTATGATACTAGAGACATATGCATTAATACAGTACACTATATGCTTTACTGGTTTTTTTTTCTCCTGCCTCTATTTGTAGGATGCTGACATCATCAGACTTTCCAAAGAGGAATATACCTCTTTCAATTTGTTTTCCCAGTCTCCAAGAAGGGCACTCTTCTCAAATGAAGCCACACACATACACCCCCCCACACACACAGTCAGCATTTGTAGGATTCAAACCCCTATCTAACTATGCTATGATACTAGAGACATATGCATTAATACAGTACACTATATGCTTTACTGTTTTTTTTTTCTCCTGCCTCTATTTGTAGGATGCTGACATCATCAGACTTTCCAAAGAGGAATATACCTCTTTCAATTTGTTTTCCCAGTCTCCAAGAAGGGCACTCTTCTCAAATGAAGCCACACACATACACCCCCCCACACACACACAGTCAGCATTTGTAGGATTCAAACCCTATCTAACTATGCTATGATACTAGAGACATATGCATTAATACAGTACACTATATGCTTTACTGTTTTTTTTTCTCCTGCCTCTATTTGTAGGATGCTGACATCATCAGACTTTCCAAAGAGGAATATACCTCTTTCAATTTGTTTTCCCAGTCTCCAAGAAGGGCATTCTTCTCAAATGAAGCCACCACATACACCCGCCACACACACAGTCAGCATTTGTAGGATTCAAACCCCTATCTAACTATGCTATGATACTAGAGACATATGCATTAATACAGTACACTATATGCTTTACTGGTTTTTTTTTTCTCCTGCCTCTATTTGTAGGATGATGACATCATCAGACTTTCCAAAGAGGAATATACCTCTTTCAATTTGTTTTCCCAGTCTCCAAGAAGGGCACTCTTCTCAAATTAAGCCACACACATACACCCCCCCACACACACACACAGGCAGCATTTGTAGGATTCAAACCCATATCTAACTATGCTATGATACTAGAGACATATGCATTAATACAGTACACTATATGCTTTACTGGGTTTTTTTTCTCCTGCCTCTATTTGTAGGATGATGACATCATCAGGCTTTCCAAAGAGGAATATACCTCTTTCAATTTGTTTTCCTGGTCTCCAAGAAGGGCACTCTTCTCAAATTAAGCCACACACATACACCCCCCACACACACACAGGCAGCATTTGTAGGATTCAAACCCATATCTAACTATGCTATGATACTAGAGACATATGCATTAATACAGTACACTATATGCTTTACTGGGTTTCATTTTCTCCTGCCTCTATTTGTAGAATGCTGACATCATCAGAGTTTCCAAAAAGGAATATAC
>NC_056743.1:1898337457-1898378271 GCF_019279795.1 Protopterus annectens | reverse complement strand
TTTCAGGTTTTGCTTTTTAGTGCTTATTTACAAAAAAAAAAAGGTTGTTGTAGTGGCTCGAACCCTGCCTGCCTACTCTTAGGCCGGCTACTCTACCGCTCAGCTATTACTTCTTGGCTTACTTAGCATATTTAGTTCTTATATCCTTTTCCACTGACTGCTAACTGTGATTGCGCTAGTAGCACACCCGCACACACAGTAGCAAATATTTACGGGGTTTAACAAAAAAAAAAAGGTTTTAATTTAATTTTATGACATCTCTTCACTTTATACACTGATGGCCAGACGGGGCATGTGTTGTATAGTGTGTTTATTCACATTTTCATGGCCTTTCTCGTGGCTGTTTACTTTCAGCCATTCTAGTCTTCCGGGGCGTGTCCGCTTGCAGGGCTTAGCCTACAGACACGCTTCTACTCTCTTACACGGACCGTGTAAGAGTTACTAGTGTGATTCAGCATGCCTCATGCACCTCATGCATATGCATGACATGCTGACATCACACAGTTTAACTGCAGCCTCCGTGTAAGAGTTATAACTCTTACACGGAGGCTTCCTGAATCTGGCCCAGTGTCTATGCGTTTGTTTTAAAAAATTTTTATTGTGATTGCTATTCAGCATAAACATTTTTGCGTGAAACAAGTTCATTTATTTCATTCATTCATTTCATTCATTCACTTCATCTACTCATTTGATATTCATTCTATATTTTTTATTTTTTATTTGATCAGCATAGATATTATTTTATGGGTTAGTGTGCAATAGATATGTTTAAACATTAGCACTACCAAAAAGTTTACAGAAGTTTGAAATGTTTAAGTATGCTTCTAGTTTCTTCAACAATGTCCTTTTGGTTTTTACCTCTAATGAAATTCTTAACTGAATGATGGTTTTATTGCTTTATTGCTTGTTTGTCTATTGCTTGATTGCCTAAAATTTTTGTATATATATAGCACCAGTTACTTTTAGTCTTTATGGATCTGAAGAAGCGTGCTTATGTACGCGAAAGCGCTCATCCTTGCCAAATAAACTTTTTTACCTATCGTGGTGGTCTGCTTCCAGTGTTTTTTACATTTGGATTTGTTCTTCACTTTTTGGAGTGGACCTTCAGGAATCAGCATTATTGTGTTTTCTCACATATAGTGTACTGTATTAATGCATATGTCTCTAGTATCATAGCATAGTTAGATAGGGGTATGAATCCTACAAATTCTGACTGTGTGTGGTGGGGTGTATGTGTGTGGCTTCATTTGAGAAGAGTGCCCTTCTTGGAGACTGGGAAAACAAATTGAAAGAGGTATATTCCTCTTTGGAAAGTCTGATGATGTCAGCATCCTACAAATAGAGGCAGGAGAAAAAAAAAACCCAGTAAAGCATATAGTGTACTGTATTAATGCATATGTCTCTAGTATCATAGCATAGTTAGATAGGGGTTTGAATCATACAAATGCTGACTGTGTGTGTGTTGGGGGTGTATGTGTGTGGCTTCATTTGAGAAGAGTGCCCTTCATGGAGACTGGGAAAACAAATTGAAAGAGGTATATTCCTCTTTGGAAAGTCTGATGATGTCAGCATCCTACAAATAGAGGCAGGAGAAAAAAAAACCCAGTAAACCATATAGTGTACTGTATTAATGCATATGTCTTTAGTATCATAGCATAGTTAGATAAAGGTTTAAATCCTACAAATGCTGACTGTGTGTGTGGGGGTGGGGTGTATGTGTGTGGCTTCATTTGAGAAGAGTGCCCTTCTTGGGGACTGGGGAAACAAATTGAAAGAGGTATATTCCTCTTTGGAAAGTCTGATGATGTCAGCATCCTACAAATAGAAGCAGGAGAAAAAAAAAAACTCAGGAAAGCATATAGTGTACTGTATTAATGCATATGTCTCTAGTATCATAGCATAGTTAGATAGGGGTTTGAATCCTACAAATGCTGACTGTGTGTGTGTGTGGGGGGGGGGTGTATGTGTGTGGCTTCATTTGAGAAGAGTGCCCTTCTTCTTGGAGACAGGGAAAACAAATTGAAAGAGGTATATTCCTCTTTGGAAAGACTGATGATGTCAGCATCCTACAAACAGAGGCAGGAGAAAAAAAACCCAGTAAAGCATATAGTGTACTGTATTAATCCATATGTCTCTAGTATCATAGCATAGTTAGATAGGGGTTTGAATCCTACAAATCTGGACTGTGTGTGTGTGTGTGTGTGTGTGTGGCTTCATTTGAGAAGAGTGCCCTTCTTGGAAACTGGGAAAACAAATTGAAAGAGGTATATTCCTCTTTGGAAAGTCTGATGATTTCAGCATCCTACAAATAGAGGCAGGAGAAAAAAAAAAACAGTAAAGCATATAGTACACTGTAGGTTCATAGGTTCATAGGTTCATACTAGGCTATCTGCCCTAGGGCATTTATAAGCCTAGCCAGAGTATGTTTGGCTTTCTCCACCCATTTTAAATTAATTTTGCTATGCCCTTTTTCGAGGTTAGTATACTGTGCCTCTGTCTAACAGTGACACAGAAGTGATACCCGGGGTAAACCTATTATCTCCCATCCACTCATCAAGATTCCTCTTGAAGAGAGTCAATGAGGGACTCTGCCTAACCTGGACTGGGATTTTATTCCATAGTGAAGGGAGCCTCTGGGTTATGAATCTGTCCCTCCAGCATGTCCTATTTATTTCAGTGCTGAGGTTCAAGTCTCGAGCGTAGCTCGATGGGATTTGGATTTTGAGGTGCAGCATGTCCCTTAATTCGGGTTGGACATGGCCTTATCGCCAGGCACAGGTCACCTCTGAGCAGGCAGTATGCCACTGAGTAGAGCTGGAGTTTCTTTAACCGGGCAGCATATGGCATCTGTTTGAGCCCTTTGATCCTCTTGGTGAGGTACTTTGGGGTCTTTCCAGTTGCTGCAGGTGTTTGGTAAGGTACATCCCAAAAGGGCATTGTACTCGATTATGGGCCTGATGAGGGATGAGTAAAGAGGCACGATGACCTCCCCTAATCTAGATGTGAATCCCTTCATGATTAGGTGGGCTATATAAAATGTTTTTCTAACCACTTTGGCCACGTGGTTGTCAAATGAGATATTGCTATCAACTTGGGTCCCCAGGTCCCTAATGACTTCTTCTGTACTTAATGGATTACCACCTATGTGGTAATTTGTGGGCACTTTGTTTTTGCCAAAGGGGATGACTATACACTTTTTGGCATTTAGCTTGAGGCCATGGCTCTGGCACCAGTTGTCTGTTTCTATGAGGCCCTTTTGGAGGATGCTTGTGTCGGCTGGAGAGTCGATTATGGCACCCAGTTTGCAGTCATCTGCGAACTTGGTCAGCCACAGTTCTTCTGTGTTGGCCTGTACCGCCGAGAAATATATACCAAACAAGAGAGGTCCCAGGAATGAGCCTTGTGGGATGCCACTTGTAACTGGTTTGGAGTCTGACATGGCTCCAGCAATTCTAACCATGTGGGTTCTGTCCTTGAGCCAGTTTGCAACCCATCTAGTGACATAGGGGTTTATATTTAAGCTGGTGAGCTTATCTATAATGCCTGAGTGGGGTATTGTATCGAAGGCTTTTGCGAGGTCCAGATAGGCTGTGTGGACCACCTTCCCTTCGTCAATGGCCTTAGTGACTGTTTCAAAGAAGTCAACCAGGTTTAAGAGGCAGGATCTGCCCTTAACAAAGCCAAACTGGGTAGGATCCAGTGTCTGTACGTCCCCAATATCTTTATTTATGAAGTCCATGATGATCCTTTCCATAGCTTTGCAGACCAAGCTAGTCAGGCTTATGGGGCGATAGTTTCCAGGGTCCGTTGAGGCACCACCTTTGTGGAGAGGGACCACTGTTGCTGTACGCCACTCTTTAGGTACATATCCTGTAGTAAGGCTGAGATTGAAGAGTAGTTTTATGTTTGGATTTAGCTCTTCTTGGAGTTCATGTAGGACGCAGCCTGGGACACCGTCTGGTCCCATTGATGCTGTGTTTTTTGCTTTGGAGAAGGTGGCTCCACCTGAGCATCTGAGATGTCGGGGGGCAGCACTCTGCTGGGATAGATATTTGCCCTTTTGGTGGGGAGGGGGGGGAGAAGTTTGCGCTGAACCTGTCAGCTAGGATGTTGGCAATGTCTGTGGGATCAGTGTATTTTTTTGTCATTTTGGACTAATTCTGAGCATATCTGGGAATTCCCACCCAGGTTCCTAACATAACTAAAGAAAGCCTTGTGATTATCTTTAGTGTCCTGTGCAATTTTTCTCTCGAAGCTGGCCTTTGACGATTTTATGAGTGCCCTTAGTTTTTTGCTAATACTGATCAGAGATGCCTTCCCTTTTTGGGATTTTGCTCTATCATGCAGTAGCTTCCTCCTTCTATTGTATAGTTTGTTTATGGCTGGGGTCCACCAGACAAGTCGTCTGCCTTTGGAGGATTGGGTCTTGGTTTTATTTGGGATTGTATGATCCATGCATTCCTGAAGGTGTTCATAGAATGCATTTATAAAGGATTCTGCGGTCTGGGCGTATTTTCCACAGGCCCGGGGCTTTGAAGGATTCCACCTCGGTTTTGAGGAGTGTGAAATTTGCTTTAGAGAAGTTTTTCACTGTGGTTTTCTGGGCAGGGGGTGGGGTCGGGATGTGAATATCCAGTGTGATCAGTTTATGGTCTGATCTTACCAGTGAGGGATACACTTCTGGTCTGGAGCATAGAGTCCCCATGTTGGTGATGATCAGGTCCAGTATGTTTTCCCCTCTTGTGGGAGTGGTAACAAGTTGTTCCATAGCATTTGAGTTTATGAATTCTAGGAACCTTTGGGCAAAGGTGTTGGAGCTAGAGTAATGCTCCCAATCTATGTTTGGGTAGTTGACGTCGCCCAATGTAATGGTGTTCGGAGAGACCTTCATATTTTCCAGTGTTCTCAGGAAGGCTGAGTGGGGTTCCTGGGTTTGGGAGGGTGGTCTGTAGCAGGCTATAAACTGGAAGGCAGTTTTACCCACTGTTAGTTGCACATGGATAGTCTCTGATGCTTCGTGCTTTGCCACCAACCTAGAGGTGTGGGTATCTTTGATGAATATCGATACCCCCCTCCTTTTGTGGTTCGGTCCAAGTTTTGGGGCCTAAAAGCATGGTATGAGGTATAACCTGGTAGTGCTGGGGTGCTCTCGGGAGTCCTGAACCAGGTTTCTGTTACTGCACAGATATAGATGTTCTCCATGCTAAGGAGAGTTTCGAGTGCGTGCATCTTGAGGTTTAGACTTCTAGCATTGAGTAGCTTTACTCTTAGTTTCTTATCCCTTGTGATAGCTATGGAGGTGGGTTTGTCTTTTAAGCCTTGCCTAAAAAAGGCACTATGGGGGTAGCAAGAGCATTTGCTCTGTATTAATGCATATGTCTCTAGTATCTTAGCATAGTTAGATAGGGGTTTGAAATTTACAAATGCTGACTGTGTGTGTGGGGGGGGTGTATGTGTGTGGCTTCATTTGAGAAGAGTGCCATTCTTGGAGACTGGGAAATCAAATTGAAAGAGGTATATTCCTCTTTGGAAAGTATGATTATGTCAGCATCCTACAAATAGAGGCAGGAGAAAAAAAATGAGTAAAGCATATAGTGTACTGTATTAATGCATATGTCTCTAGTAGCATAGCATAGTTAGATAGGAGTTTGAATCCTACAAATGCTGACTGTGTGTGTAGGGGGGGTGTATGTGTGTGGCTTCATTTGAGAAGAGTGCCCTTCTTGGAGATTGGGAAAACAAATTGAAAGAGGTATATTCCTCTTTGGAAAGTCTGATGATGTCAGCATCCTACAAATAGAGGCAGGAGAAAAAAAAACAGTAAAGCATATAGAGTACTGTATTAATGCATATGTCTCTAGTATCATAGCATAGTTAGATAGGGGATTGAATCCTACAAATGCTGACTGTTTGTGTGTGTGTTTGGGGGGGTGGTGTATGTGTGTGGCTTCATTTGAGAAGAGTGCCCTTCTTGGAGACTGGGAAAACAAATTAAAAGAGGTATATTCCTCTTTGGAAAGTCTGATGATGTAAGCATCCTACAAATAGAGGCAGGAGAAAAAAAAACTCAGTAAAGCATATAGTGTACTGTATTAATTCATCTGTCTTTAGTATCATAGCATAGTTAGATAGGGGTTTGAATCCTACAAATGCTGACTGTGTGTGTGGGGGGTGTATGTGTGTGGCTTCATTTGAGAAGAGTGCCCTTCTTGGGGACTGGGAAAACAAATTGAAAGAGGTATATTCCTCTTTGGAAAGTCTGATGATTTCAGCATCCTACAAATAGAGGCAGGAGAAAAAAAAAACCAGTAAAGCATATAATATACTGTATTAATGCATAGGTCTCTAGTATCATAGCATAGTTCGATAGGGATTTGAATCCTATAAATACTGACTGTGTGTGGGGGTGGGGTTGTATGTGTGTGTGGCTTCATTTGAGAAGAGTGCCCTTCTTGGAGACTGGGAAAACAAATTGAAAGAGGTATATTCCTCTTTGGAAAGTCTGATTATGTCAGCATCCTACAAATAGAGGCAGGAGAAAAAAAAAAACAGTAAAGCATATAGTGTACTGCATTAATGCATATGTCTCTAGTATCATAGCATAGTTAGATAGGGGTTTGAAATCTGCAAATGCTGACTGTGTGTGTGTGGGGGGGGGGTGTATGTGTGTGGCTTCATTTGAGAAGAGTGCCATTCTTGGAGACTGGGAAATCAAATTGAAAGAGGTATATTCCTCTTTGGAAAGTATGATTATGTCAGCATCCTACAAATAGAGGCAGGAGAAAAAAAATGAGTAAAGCATATAGTGTACTGTATTAATGCATATGTCTCTAGTATCATAGCATAGATAGATAGGGGTTTGAATCCTACAAATGCTGACTGTGTGTGTGTGTGGGGGGGGTGTATGTGTGTGGCTTCATTTGCGAAGAGTGTCCTTCTTGGAGACTGGGAAAACAAATTGAAAGAGGTATATTCCTCTTTGGAAAGTCTGATGATGTCAGCAACCTACAAATAGAGGCAGGAGAAAAAAAAAACAGTAAAGCATATAGTGTACTGTATTAATGCATATGTCTCTAGTATCATAGCGTAGTTAGATAGGGGTTTGAATCCTACAAATGCTGACTGTTTGTGTGTGTTTTTTTGGGGGGGGTGTATGTGTGTGGCTTCATTTGAGAAGAGTGCCCTTCTTGGAGACTGGGAAAACAAATTAAAAGAGGTATATTCCTCTTTGGAAAGTCTGATGATGTCAGCATCCTACAAATAGAGGCAGGAGAAAAAAAAACCCAGTAAAGCATATAGTGTACTGTATGAATTCATATGTCGTTAGTATCATAGCATAGTTAGATAGGGGTTTGAATCCTACAAAGGCTGACTGTGTGTGTGGGGGTGGGGTGTATGTGTGTGGCTTCATTTGAGAAGAGTGCCCTTCTTGGAGACTGAGAAAACAAATTGAAAGAGGTATATTCCTCTTTGGAAAGTCTGATGATATCAGCATCCTACATATAGAGGCAGGAGAAAAAAAAAAAAAAACGAGTAAAGCATATAGTGTACTGTATTAATGCATATGTCTCTAGTATCATAGCATAGTTAGATAGGGGTTTGAATCCTACAAATGCTGACTGTGTGTGTGTGTGGGGGGGTGTATGTGTGTGGCTTCATTTGAGAAGAGTGCCCTTCTTTGAGACTGGGATTAGAAATTGAAAGAGGTATATTCCTCTTTGGAAAGACTGATGATGTCAGCATCCTACAAATAGAGGCAGGAGAAAAAAACCCCAGTAAAGCATATAGTGTACTGTATTAATAAATATGTCTCTAGTATCATAGCATAGTTAGATAGGGGTTTGAATCCTACAAATGCTGACTGTGTGTGTGTGGGGGGGGGGGTGTATGTGTGTGGCTTCATTTGTGAAGAGTGCCCTTCTTGGAGACTGGGAAAACAAACTGAAAGAGGTATATTCCTCTTTGGAAAGTCTGATGATGTCAGCATCCTACAAATAGAGGCAGGAGAAAAAAAAAACAGTAAAGCATATAGTGTACTGTATTAATGCATATGTCTCTAGTATCATAGCATAGTTAGATAGGGGTTTGAATCATACAAATGCTGTGTGTGTGTGGGGGGGGGGTGTATGTGTGTGGCTTCATTTGAGAAGAGTGCCCTTCTTGGAGACAGTGAAAACAAATTGAAAGAGGTATATTCCTCTTTGGAAAGTCTGATGATGTCAGCATCCTACAAATAGATGCAGGAGAAAAAAAAACCCAGTAAAGCATATAGTGTACTGTATTATTGCATATGTCTCTAGTATCATAGCATAGTTAGATAGGGGTATGAATCCTACAAATGCTGACTGTGTGTGTGTGGAGGGGGGGTGTATGTGTGTGGCTTCATTTGAGAAGAGTGCCCTTTTTGGAGACTGGGAAAACAAATTGAAAGATGTATATTCCTCTTTCGAAATTCTGATGATGTCAGCATCCTACAAATAGAGGCAGGAGAAAAAAAAAACCCAGTAAAGCATATAGTGTTATGTATTAATGCATATGTCTCTAGTATCATAGCATAGGTAGATAGGGGTTTGAATCCTACAAATGCTGACTGTGTGTGTGTGTGTGTGTGTGTGTATGTGTGTGTGTGTGTATGTGTGTGTGTGTGTATGTGTGTGTGTGTGTGTGTGTGTGTGTGTGTGTGTGTGTGTGTGTGTGTGTGTGTGGGGTGTATGTGTGTGGCTTCATTTGTGACGAGTGCCCTTCTTGGAGACTGGGAAAACAAATTGAAAGAGGTATATTCCTCTTTGGAAAGTCTGATGATGTCAGCATCCTACATATAGAGGCAGGAGAAAAAAAAACAAAAAAACGAGTAAAGCATATAGTGTACTGTATTAATGCATATGTCTCTAGTATCACAGCATAGTTAGATAGAGGTTTGAATCCTACAAATTCTGACTGTGTGTGTGTGTGTGTGGGGGGGGGGGGTGTACGTGTGTGGCTTCATTTGAACAGAGTGCCCTTCTTGGAGACCGGGAAAACAAATTGAAAGAGGTATATTCCTCTTTGGAAAGTCTGATTATGTCAGCATCCTACAAATCGAGGCAGCAGAAAAAAAAAACAATAAAGCATATAGTGTACTGTATTAATGCATATGTCTCTAGTATCATAGCATAGTAAGATAGGGGTTTGAATCCTACAAATGCTGACTGTGTGTTTGTGTGTGTTTGTGTGTGTGTGTGGGGGGGGGGGTGTATGAGTGTGGGTTCATTTGAACAGAGTGCCCTTCTTGGAGACCGGGAAAACAAATTGAAAGAGGTATATTCCTCGTTGGAAAGTCTGATTATGTCAGCATCCTACAAATCGAGGCAGCAGAAAAAAAAAACAATAAAGCATATAGTGTACTGTATTAATGCATATGTCTCTAGTATCATAGCATAGTAAGATAGGGGTTTGAATCCTACAAATGCTGACTGTCTGTTTGTGTGTGTGTGTGTGTGTGTGGGGGGGGTGTATGAGTGTGGCTTCATTTGAACAGAGTGCCCTTCTTGGAGACCGGGAAAACAAATTGAAAGAGGTATATTCCTCTTTGGAAAGTCTGATTATGTCAGCATCCTACAAATCGAGGCAGCAGAAAAAAAAAACAATAAAGCATATAGTGTACTGTATTAATGCATATGTCTCTAGTATCATAGCATAGTAAGATAGGGGTTTGAATCCTACAAATGCTGACTGTGTGTTTGTGTGTGTGTGTGTGTGTGGGGGGGGTATGAGTGTGGCTTCATTTGAGAAGAGTGCCCTTAATGGAGACTGGGGAAAGAAATTGAAAGAGGTATATTCCTCTTTGGAAAGTCTGATGATGTCAGCATCCTACAAATAGAGGCAGGAGAAAAAAAAAACAGTAAAGCATATAGTGTACTGTTTTAATGCATATGTCTATAGTATCATAGCATAGTTAGATAGGGGTTTGAATCCTACAAATGCTGACTGTGTGTGTGTGTGGGGGGGGTGTATGTGTGTGGCTTCATTTGAGAAGTGTGGGCTTCTTGGAGACTTGGAAAACAAATTCAAAGATGTATATTCCTCTTTGGAAAGTCTGATGATGCCAGCATCCTACAAATAGAGGCAGGAGAAAAAAAAACCCTGTAAAGCATATAGTGTACTGTATTAATGCATATGTCTCTAGTATCATAGCATAGTTAGGGGTTTGAATCCTACAAATGCTGACTGTGTGTGTATGTGTGTCGCTTCATTTGAGAAGAGTGCCCTTCTTGGAGACTGGTAAAACAAACTGAAAGAGGTATATTCCTCTTTGGAAAGTCTGATGATGTCAGCATCCTACAAATACAGGCAGGAGAAAAAAAAAACAGTAAAGCATATAGTGTACTGTATTAATGCATATGTCTCTAGTATCATAGCATAGTTAGTTAGGGGTTTGAATCCTACAAATGCTGACTGTGTGTGTGTGTGTGGGGGGGGTGGGGTGTATGTGTCTGACTTCATTTGAGAAGAGTGCCCTTCTTGGAGACTGGGAAAACAAATTGAAAGAGGTATATTCCTCTTTGGAAAGTCTGATGATGCCAGCATCCTACAAATAGAGGCAGTTGAAAAAAATCCCAGTAAAGCATGTAGTATACTGTATTAATGCATATGTCTCTAGTATCATAGCATGGTTAGATAGGGGTTTGAATCCTGACTGTGTGTGTGTTGGCGGGTGTATGTGTGTGGCTTCATTTGAGAAGAGTGCCCTTCTTGGAGACTGGGAAAACAAATTGAAAGAGGTATATTCCTCTTTGGAAAGTCTGATGTCAGCATCCTACAAATAGAGGCAGGAGAAAAAAAAAACCCAGTAAAGCATATAATGTACTGTATAATTGCATATGTCTCTAGTGTCATAGCAAAGTTAGAAAAGGGTTTGAATCCTACTAATGTTGACTGTGTTTATGTGTGTGGTGGGGGTGTATGTGTGTGGCTTCATTTGAGAAGAGTGCCCTTCTTGGAGATTGGTAAAACAAATTGAAAGAGGTATATTCCTCTTTGGAAAGTCTGATGATGTCAGCATCCTACAAATAGAGGCAGGAGAAAAAAAAACCCAGTAAACCATATAGTGTACTGTATTAATGCATATGTCTCTAGTATCATACCATAGTTAGATAGGGGTTTGAATCCTAGAAATGCTGACTGTGTGTGTGGGGGGGGGGGGCGTATGTGTGTGTGGCTTAATTTGAGATGAGTGCCCTTCTTGGAGACTGGGAAAACAAATTGAAAGAGGTATATTCCTCTTTGGAAAGTCTGATGATGTCAGCATCCTACAAATAGAGGCAGGAGAAAATAAAAACCCAGTAATACATATAGTGTTCTTTATTAATGCATATGTCTCTAGTATCATAGCATAGTTAGATAGGGGTTTGAATCCTACAAATGCTGACTGTGTGTGTGGGGGGTGTATGTGTGTGGCTTCATTTGAGAAGAATGCCCTTCTTGGAGACTGGGAAAACAAATTAAAAGAGGGATATTCCTCTTTGGAAACTCTGATGATGTCAGCATCCTACAAATAGAGGCAGGAGAAAAAAAAATCCAGTAAAGCATATAGTGTACTGTATTAATGCAAATGTCTCTAGTATCAAAGCATAGTTAGATTGGGGTTTGAATCCTACAAATGCTGACTGTGTATGTGTGTGTGGGGGTGTATGTGTGTGACTTCATTTGAGAAGAGTGCCCTTCTTGGTGACTGGGAAAACAAATTAAAAGAGGTATATTCCTCTTTGGAAAGTCTGATGATGTAAGCATCCTACAAATAGAGGCAGGAGAAAAAAAAACCCAGTAAAGCATATAGTGTACTGTATTAATGCATATGTCTCTAGTATCATAGCATAGTTAGATAGGGGTTTGAATGCTACAAATGCTGACTGTGTGTGTGTGTGGGGGGGTGTATGTGTGTGGCTTCATTTGAGAAGAGTGCCCTTCTTGGAGACTGGGAAAACAAATTGAAAGATGTATATTCCTCTTTGGAAAGTCTGATGATGTCAGCATCCTACAAATAGAGGCAGGAGAAAAAAAAACAGTAAAGCATATAGTGTACTGTATTAATGCATATGTCTCTAGTATCATAGCATAGTTAGATAGGGGATTTGAATCCTACAAATGCTGACTATGTGTGTGGCTTCATTTGAGAAGAGTGCCCTTTTTGGAGACTGGGAAAACAAATTGAAAGAGGTGTATTCCTCTTTGGAAAGTCTGATGATGTCAACATCCTACAAAGAGAGGCAGGAGAATAAAAACCCAGTAAAGCATATAGTGTACTGTATTAATGCATATGTCTCTAGTATCATAGCATAATTAGATAGGGGTTTGAATCCTACAAATGCTGACTGTGTGTGTGGGGGAGGTGTCTGTAGGTGTGTGCTTTTCTTTGAGAGGAGTGCACTTTTTGGACACTGGGAAGACAAATTAATGGAACTCATAAATAAAGACATAGGGAACTTGTAGACTTTGGATCCAACCCAGTTTGGCTTTGTCAAAGGCAGATCATGCCTTTTAAACTTGGTTGACTTTTTCGAGACAGTCACCAAGGCCATTGATGAGGGAAAGGCAGTCCATACAGCCTACCTTGACCTGGCAAAGGCCTTCGACACAATACCCCACTCAGGTATCATCGAAAAACTCATCAGCTTTAATGTAAACCCATGCATCACAAGATGGGTTGCAAACTGGCTAAGTGACAGAACCCACAGGGTCAGAGTTGCTGGAGCCATGTCAGACTCAAAGCCTGTCACAAGTGGTGTCCCACAGGGCTCAGTCCTGGGTCCACTCTTGTTCGTCATCTACTTTTCTGAAGTACAAGCAAACACAGGAGGGTTATGGCTGACAAAGTTTGCAGATGACTGCAAACTGGGCGCCATAGTCGAAAACACATCTGACACAGATATCCTTCAGAAGGGCCTCACAGAAATGGATAACTGGTGCCAGAGCCATGGCCTAAAGTTAAATGCCAAGAAATGCATAGTCATACCCTTGGGAAAAACAAGGTTACCCCTAGCTACCATATAGGTGGCAATCCACTGAGCACAGAAGAAGTCATCAGGGATCTGGGGACCCAGGTTGACAGTAGCCTTTCGTTTGACACTCATGTTGCTAAAGTAGTTAGGAAAACCTTCTACATTGCCCACCTGATCATGAAGGGATTCACATCTAGATCAAGGGAGGTCATCGTCCCCTGTACTCATCACTCATTAGACCTATGATTGAGTACAATGCCCCATTCGGAATGTATCTGACCCGACACCTGCAGCAGCTGGAAAGGCCCAAAGTTCCTCACCAAAAGGATAAAGGGTCTCAAAAATATGTCTTATGCTGCCCGACTGAAAGAACTCCAGCTCTATTCAGTCTCATACCGCTTGCTCAGAGGTGACCTGTGCCTGACATATAAGGCCATGTCAAACCCTGATTTGATGAATATGCTCCACCTCAAAAATCTAGATCCCTCAGAACCACAAGGGGAGACTTAAACCTTGACACGGTTATTAATAGAACGTGCTGGAGGGACAGATTCATCACCCAGAGACTCCCTATGCTGTGGAACAAAATCCTGGTACATGTGAGGCAGAGCACCTCGCTGGCCTTGTTCAAGAGGAATCTTGACCAATGGATGGGGATCAGATATACCCCAGGGATTACTTCAGTGTCACTGCTTGACAGAGGCACAGCAAAATAATAGGCATAGTTTTATTCAAACTAAAGGGGTGGCGAAAGCCAAATAACTATGGGCTAGGCTTATAAATGCCCTTGGGCAGATAGCCTAGTATGAACCTATGAACCTATGAACCTATAAGAGGTACATTCCTCTTTGGAAAGTCTGATGATGTCAGCATCCTACATATATAGCAGGAGAAGAGAAGCCACCCAGCAAAGCATATGGCATGCTCTGTTAATGCGTATGTTTCTAGTATCATAGCATATTTAAGTAGGGATTTAAATCCTGCAATTGCTGAGTGTGTGTGACAGTTTGTCACTGCATTGTGGGTTTTGCTTTCAATATGGTATAACATATCATGATTAAAACAGTATGTGCATTGCACACATCAGGTATCTGCTTGGCAAATAAATATGTGTACATGTGACCTCAATCAGTACTTAGGTGTGAAGCCTGCATACTGCAGGAATACATTTCTTTCCTTTGACAGATTATGCCACTGCTTCTCAGATCATAGGTCACATATGTATGTATGTGACAAGCCCGGTCACTGTAGTGATCTGTGTCCAATGTCATCTGTGCCACACACACCCATGACGGTTACTATAGAGTGCTGTGAGTAAGGGTACATGCCTGGGGTTTATGTCAGACATGTTCATACACAACAACAACTGGCATTAATGGACAGTCATTATAGGTGTACAACAGCCCTATGGATATTCATTTAGGCCCCTAATGTCTTATGTGACACACTGAGGGACTCCATAATACCTATGGATATGTGGATACCAAGGGACAGATGACATAACACGTGGCTGTACGTACACATTGTTACCCAACATACACGTTGAGGGCAACCACCTATGTGGTACTGTCGGGATAGTATGTATAGCAAATGTGGATGACTATGCCATAGTCGGCTTACTGCTATACAGCATGTATTGGACAACAGGTATCTGTCTGTATGATACCCTTGCGTAGGATATGCGTCTCATCCAGGGAATGCATTATAGGCCAATACATGCATTTCCAGATGTGGATGGACATATCCCTAGCGTGTTTGCATGTACCTAAAAGGGCTATATGCCAAACAGGTCTGGTCTCAGGTACGGGTGACGGTCAATACCAGTGGTCGCTGTTATAGTATAGTACCGGAAGGACCCAACTGTTACTGAGTTCCCTACAACTGTGTGTCATTTGTCAGGACATCATCTAATGATTGGTTATAGTCATGCTGTTGAGGTTGTGTATACTACCAGACTGCAAATCATTGGCAGTTATCAACAGTATCACCCATAGCATGCTGTCAACCCATGTCATACACACATGTGTACCCATGTTAGTACATATCTGTAGTAGAATGCATACTGGCTATCGAAAGATACTATGCGATGTTAACAATGTGTACAACAGGGTATGTCACACATTCCATGTGTCCACTATGCACGTACATGCAGACAGTGTGCACCCACCATGTTCACAGATGTACACCTGCTAATCTGTAATGCACACACCACACACGTACTGTTCCCTCACTAACACATGTTGGCAACACTGTACACTTCAGCCAAGTGGCACATGGGTGGACAATACATGCTTAGATCTAACACTGGTGTAAACAATGCTACATTGATAATCAGAGCTGTGATGCATAATGCCTGCTCAGATATACCTACAAGGATATCATTACACTTTCCTGTTGACAACTTGCTAATATTGCTATACTGCTATAATGTCACCCTGTGCATCAGGACCATGTTAGCCTGTTCCTGCATCAATGTTACAGGTGACAGGAGGTGGCACAGGTGTCATCATATGCACAGGGTGTGTTGTTGGTTTGCCAGTGCCCGACATTGACCCATCCAATCGACGTGTGTGTGTGTGTGTGTGTGTGTGTGTGTGTGTGTGTGTGTGTGTGTGTGTGTGTGAGGAACAACAGTACAGCATGGGCCAATGTTGATGTAATGTGTGTGTGCGCGTGTGTGTGTGTGTGTGTGTGTGTGTGTGTGTGTGTGTGTATGTGTGAGCCCTACTTGTTTGGTTACTGTGTGTATGTCTGCATGCACACAGCTCCACCCCGGAGGTTGTGGGACAGCCACAGACTGTACCTGCTAGGCTGTACAGATCACTGCCTCTGGGCATGGACATGGTACCTGTGCCTGGCAAGGGTGCTAAGGGCAGTATCGGGTACCAACCCTGACTGGGTACTATAATCAGAGGCAGAGGTATGATGACAGGACCCATGTCCCTGCTGGGACTGGCCAGAGCCACGTGCACGTGGTCTACTAGGACGGTCAATAGACAGGCCAGCCCCAGCATTGCTGGGGCTGGTACTGCCACTACAGGAGCAGCTGTGATCTGCATGCCATCTGGGTCGACTGCCAGCTGTTGCTGTTCCTGGCATGTGTCCGCATCAACGTCTCACCCTTCCCGCATGGTTCTGGCTCTTGGAAGAGACATTGTGGAGGGCATCTATTGTCTTCCCCCCAATGTCTATCAATGACCTTGGTGAAATTCCGCATGGCACCGGCAAGGTCACGGATGCTGTCATTGATAGCACTGTAATGGACCCTCTGCACCCTTAGTCCTTGTCTGGTGCACCGTTCCATATGTGCCTGTGCCTGCATTACAGCCCAGAACATACTGCAGGTTGTAATACCTCTGGGGGCATGTCTGCCAGGGGCAATACGACCAGTGGTGCTCCCCCGAGAACCCCTGGACATCTGCCTATGTGGCACCTTTCCAGGAATCTGGCTATGGCTGCTGTGAAGGGATGCAAGTGTCATGGGTACCACACTCTCCTGGTCAATGCCAACTGTATGCTGTCCCTCGGCTAAGACCATTGGTGATGAGGGATGTATCGGCAGTATGAGTGTGCACATAGATGGGGTTGAACGCTGTGTACTGTCGATTGGTGGACCAACAACAGACCCTGTCAAACCTTCCTGTGCCAAAATACATGTCTCATCATCTCCACTATTAGTGGCAGTGACTTCAGGTTCCCTGTTGCTTTCAACCACCCTAAACTCAGCACCTGTGAGAGAAAGACAGGAAACACACTTTACAATCTGTACATGATGTTAGCACACATGAACACATGCACACATGAACACATGCACACATGGACACATGGACACATACACACATGGACACATGAACACATGCACACATGCACACATGGACACATGCACACATATACACTCCTCACTACAGCACACACACACACACACACACACACACACACACACACACACACACACACACACACACACACACACCACCAATCCAACACATACTCAATAATGGGTGAACGTGGGTGCCAGTATCACAAGCCAAACAGTCACACGTGTCATCATACAGAATATGTGTTACTCAAGACCATGTAGTGCAAGTGTAGATGTCCCTATTTAATGACATTATACATGGCTTTGATGCATGTGTGTAGTTGTTTAGTGATTGGCAACACCCTGGAACACAGTGTGTACATGGACACAACATTGCTGTGCATGTATTATCAGCTCTGCAATGTCCTGTGCAACATCACTCACAGGTATACATACCATGGCTGCATGTGTTAGCTGTGTGGCACATAGATTGCCATGTGTGATTACAGTGTCTTTGTTCACAGCAGATAATAGCGGGCACAAGTGTAGCACATGCATGCTATGTACACACATGGGATGAGTGGTGCATGTGTACGTGAAGGAATCCCAGTGCTCAACATGGCACTTGTACAGTGGTTATGGTTGCAACATTAAACACCACAAATACCCAATGTGTGTCATGTGACCTATACACCCAATAGCATTCCAGGACATGTATGTGACACTTTGTACAGATGGCAACTGCTGTGCATATTGTGTATACTGGCATATGTAAGCACACACACAGCGTGCTATGCATATTGTGTATAGGTGCATATGTTTGCACACACACAACATTGAGGTGCAAAGCAATGACTGCTATGTGTAGTACTATGGTCACTGTAACTGGATGGGGTGTAGTACCATGTGCCATCATCGTCATGCATCTTGTGGTCACTCATGGCTACTAATGTGTGACAGACCACAGCCTAGCATGCTGTACCTGAACTAAAGTGCCGTGGCTACATTCACAATTACACAGCCACTTTGTACATGGGTGTGTGAGGTGCCCAATAGGGAACATTGCCTAACACGACTGTGTTATGTGATGAAGAGTGTTGCACAGCCCCATGATAGGCTTCTACCCCTGAGGTACATCATGTGTGTGTGGATGACATGTGGGATACTGAAGTGTGACCTTACAGCAGGTGTGTGGTAACGCCATATGTAGCATGTTTTTGTGTACTGCGTATGATAAACATGTTATGCTGTACAGCTGTAGCAACTGTGCCTATCCAATGTGCAGTACGATGTTGCCACAACTGTGTCTGATGCTCTGTGTATTGCACATCATTGAGGCAGCTACTGACATTACTGAGCTGTGCAATGTCTTACAGCAGACATGCACGGCATGCATTATGCATAGGTGTGTTACGTGTACATGGCCTACACCTCACCTATGACATGCACATTTCATTACCAACATTGCAGTTATACCACACTCACCAGCATGGATCGTCTGCCCTGCTGTCACACCAGAGGGACCTACGAGAATATGAAAGAGTTTGTCAGTGGCCACAACTGTGGCATTGCTACAGTGGGTATGCTAATCTACAGTGGAACAACATACTGAAAATGAAAACCACGAAGGAAGCTAACTGCAGATGTAATAAATATTCCAATGAACAAGCGGTAGCTTTAAAAACGATGATGTTAGCACTTTTATTAACCAAGAACTTTCGGAAGGTATACTAACCCTCCTTCCTCAGACAAAACAGTTAAAATCAATGAGGGGAAGAGGTTAAATACTTGTAACCCCTCCCTAATTAACAAGTGTTAATTAATGATACACATTCATTTAGAACACAATCTGCTTTTTCGTCTTGGTTACACAAAAAGGCATCTTTTATATATATACACACATGTGTAATATTGTACTATTCTTTAAAAACCTTTTATAAGAGATACCTCCATAAAAACTACATTCTAGTTATTCCAATTTTTATACATACAAATAAATACTAAAAGTGATCTTATTAGCTAAATGAACACTGATAACTTATATTAAAAACAAATAGGGCAGAAAGAAAGCAATTCTTTCAAATCTAATAATGTTGCCCTATGTAGACATGAAGAAACGAAACCCTAATGCCCCCCAATCACAAATACAAAAATGAAATTCACCTAATAGGGGCTGCCTAAAACCTGACCAAAGACCATAACTATAGGAGACCTATTGTCCAAAACCAAAAAGCATCAGGCTACCGATTATGGACAGGGAAAAGGAGACTGAATAGTGAAGCATCTAAGGAATGTGGGATAGGCCTAAACAAAATGAACTGACCCCAAGGGAAACAGCCAGAGTTGGAATCAAACCTACTTTATCTTCTCATAGCTAATATTCTAAGTATACAGGACAAAGCAATGGCCTCATTCAAGCCGGGGTATTTATACGCTGCCGTCCTCACTTGCCAAAGGAGTTCTTCCTTTTCTAAAATAAGCTGCCAAGGGCCACTGTTTGGGTCTGTGGCTACTTGTTTTACCACCACAAAGTTAAAAGCATCTACAGTGGAACAACAGTCAACAGTCACAGGTGTAGAGATAATATTCCATATATCAGTATTGCATAACACTAGGCAGCACAACTGCTAAACACACAGTACACATCTCACGTAGACATAATCTAACAATACAGTTAGCTGTAGTCTACAGATAGGACATGTTACCTGCTCGTTCCATGTGAACATGCTGGGTGGCTCCGGACTCCATGACAACACGTCACAGGTTGTTGCTGCTGTTGTCCAGGAGCCACCATGTTTAGGAGCAGCTCCTCCACTCTGGTGAGTGGGGGATGAATGGCCACCCCACCACCTGTGGCAAGCTTTTGTCTTTGGATATCAAACGCATGCCGCCGGACATGTCTAATTAAATCACTGCAGTGATGGTGTACCTGCTCATATGTCCAGTTATGCATGCCTATGTCATTTACCCAATGAACAAGATCCTGCCACAATGCAGTCCACTCCTGCTGGTGCTGGCTGCTTTGGGAACACAGCATAGTGTACTGCTGCACCAGGCTTTGGACAATTTCATCTTCCTCTGCTGCTGTATGCGATGGATTGCATTGGTGGGCCATCTGGCTGAAAAAGATATGAACAATATGTGTGAGCGAGTCCTGTGGCACACTTTAAACCTTTAACCAAAGATATCACTTTACTGACATATATACCATCCATTTCTCTGTCAGGGGTTACACAAGTTCACTACCACTTATTGGTTCTCAGGCCACAACTTACTAACAGTGCCTGGCATACTCCATATATCACACCACTATACAACAGTACCCAGCACACTTTTTGTGACACAATGCACAACCTCGACACAGGGGTACAGTAGTGCCATTCAACCACACTAGTCATTGATGCCATAACCCTGCCTAACATATGTGTACAGTTGTTACTATAGGTGGCATACTGCTGTCACAGAGTATATATGTTGCTGGATACACACGTATACCATGTAACACACATGTGATTGCAGCCATGGTATAGGTATAATTACACACACATCAGACAAACATACAATGCACCACTGTATGCCAACACAGATGAGCATTACCTGTGCAACATGCAGTACTGCGTGCCACTACTTACAGACCCTTATGGCTGAGATTTGTCCTCTGTGCAGACTACAGGAAACACACATGATAGTGTTTCCAAGCAATCTGAACATAAACCATACTGTGCTGTTTAGTACTACAGTTCCTATGGGAGTTAGATTCACCAGCAGTACCACTCACTAATCATACATGCATTGCTTTAGCCTACAATGAGACACCACGGTTTATCAACAAGGAACTACATCACATTGTATGCCATACTACTATGTCTATCTAACAGTACAATACACATCTTTCCCTGGCGTCACAGCTAGGATAGACACTACCATGTCAGATACAACTTCACACTAACCTATCACACCTTTACAGACCTTGCACACATTCAGCATTACACTTATTCAACCTCACATAGCAGGTATTGCATTGAGTACATGCGTGAGTGCATAGTGTCATGGGTAGGTTATATGCTATTGGCCCTAGGGCCTACGGCAGCCTAGCCATATGCTACCCTGGCCTTTGACACACATATACTTTGATTTCACTTGCCCCTGCCAACCAGAACCACAGAGGCGGTTCCTGGGGTGCATTACCAATCTCCCAAACACTCATCAGGGGTATTTATGGCAACTGTTAATGAGGAGCCTTTTTTGCTATTGCTAGGTGGTCTCTTCCAGTGTATGGCATATCATGAGATAGGAAACTATCCCTCCAGCATGTGCTGTTTAGTGAGCTGATGAGGTTTAGGGCTCTAGAGCATGTATCCCGGAGGGATTGTGATATGTTGCCATGGTGTTTGTCACCCAGCTATGGGTGTGACATACCTCTGTATGTCTGGCAGAGGTCATCTCTGTGTGGCCGGTATGCAATACAGTCTTGATGTGGTTTTGTGAGTTACTCTGCATATAGCATCTGTTTGTGACCAGTAGTACCCTCTGTGAGGTATCTCTGTGGCCTTTCCACCTGGTGTAGTCATGTGAGGTACATACCACACAGGGCATTGTGATGAGTAGAGGGGAACACTGATCCATATTTCCCTAGATGACACACCTGTTGTCATGACACATACCACACAGACAGATTACAGGTCTAGTGTGGCACTGTCTTTATCAAAGAGGTGGCTACTGTCCACCTGTGTCCCATGTTCCCTTATCACACCTTCGGTGTTGGGTAGATCTCTACCTATGTGGTAGTTAATGGGTACAGTGTTTTGGAAAGGAGAAATGGCACTGCAGTATCTACACTTGTCTGCAGTCCATGCCTTGGTCACCACACACCTGTTGCAGTACATATGGCCCCATGTCTCTCTCTCTCTCTGTGTGTGTGTATATATATATATATATATATATATATATATATATATATATATATATATATATATATATATATATATCTATATATATATATATATATATATATATATATATATATATATATATACATATCTATATACATACATGTACACATTCATTGCTGTACACATAGATGCACATATAGGCACATGTACAGTCAAACTTTCATGGTGGGGATATCAGTTATGCAACAGTTGTGGGATGTACAGTTATGTGATTATATTGCACAGTGTTGTGCAGAATGCATGTGGGTGTCCTCGGCCCATGTAGCTTTAGCAGGCCTCACTGGCTGTAACACAGCAGATCTGACAAATCAGTCCCACAGCGTTTAACCAGCACATGACATATATCAGCACTGCATGCTGCTTTATATGTCACACACTACGACCTACATAGATATATGCACATAACCTTGAACAACAGATATCTGTCCACCCTTCACTAACAGTTGCAGTATGTCCCTTGCCCTATGCACATATGCAGATACAGATAGAAACGTACTGCTGCCACACATGGATGATTTGCAGTGTGTAGATTACTCTTCAGGAACATCTACTACATGCCAACACATACATATGGGTTACACATATCTTACCTTTGTATTTCCCTGCTCCGTCTGTTACAGTTTTGTAGGTTTTTTTTTTTGGGGGGGGTTGGTTTGTTTGTTTTGTGTTTTCTCCCTCTGTTTCTGTTTCTGTCTTGGTTTCTCTCTCTGTTGTCTTTGTCTTGGTCTGTGTCTCCCTCTCTCGCTCTGATCTCTCTGTACCTGCAATGATAGTATTGCATGTGTGGACAGCAGGTACAACCTGCTTTTCTAGGTATCTGTACTTGTGCATGTGACAGCCTCTGCAGCTATTGCTTCCCACCATTCAGTAATTGCATGCAGCCTGCTGTGTGCTGATTGCATTACTCACTGTGATTGCAGCCCACTGCTATAAAATGCTAGGTTAGGTAGGCGTAGCCCTTTCAGCTTTCCAAGGTGGGGCCCATGCTTGTTTGCTCTGGACACCATTGTGTCAGTCAGAATGTTGGTATATGTCTCTTATCTGAAGCTAGGATTGTAGCCAGTGATATGCATGTTGTACTCAAACCTGAATGTTGCTGCTTCCAGTACACACTTCTCAGTGTAGACATGTTCTCACCCCTCCAACTGCTAACACAAGATACATGAGAGTATGTACTTTCTTTCTGAATTAGATATTTAACTGCCATACAAATGTGGTTAGTACACTGTATTCCTGTGGCACATGCAGTGTTTATGAACTGCTATACTGTAATTATTACTTTACTCACCTCTGAACAGTTTGTGGTTTGTTTGTGTTGCAATTAGCACAGGCTGCTCAACACAACTGGACATATTTCAGTACTGAGTATGCCTACCTACACCCTGTTTTTTGCCTGAATACACAGGTGTGTTGTACCTTTGGGTAGGGGTGCAGAACTGCAAAGAGCATTTTTTATTATCATGTTAAATTTATCTTGCTGAACATACAGGATTGCTGTGTACCTGTTAGTCTATCAAGACAAGTAGTCTATCTGTGTAGCTCCAACCTGTGGACATATCCAGATGGTAGCTAGAGGTTAGCCTATTATACTTTGTCCGTGCACCACACCAGTCTTTTCAGCACTGGCACATTTTCATTGTCACAGTTGGTTGTTAGCAGTACATGGCTACATCCTGTGATATTTCTGTGTTGTACTCCTACATAAGGGCATACTTGTGGAACTCCTTCCAAAGCTATTTACAGGGTGTGTAACAGCAGTAATGCTGATATGCCTGTGTGTTTCTGCCTCTGCCCGGCCTCAGATACTCTCGGGTATGTATTTGAACGGCCTCAGTGAAAGGTACATATGCGTTAGATACACCTGCAATATATTACAGACATATTGCAGTTGATACTTTCTTGGGAATCAGAGCATATGTATACCTATACCTTTTCTGACGTGCAAGCAGTGTCTACTCTCACCTATTGATATTATTCATTACGTGTGATTCCACAATTGTCTGCCTAAAGTTAGTACTTTCCAGAGTGATTCAGTGGGGCACAGCTAACATTTGTTTATAAATCAGGGACATCCCTGTAAAGCAGTCATAGTTGGGGTGTCTGTCCTCTGCCCTAATCAACTTTGCCAGTATTTATCCTGGTCTGATACTGTGTGGTGTTTGTAAGATGCTACTGTAACATTATTCCCTGCTTGGATGGCTGGTTCTCTTTTCACAGTCATGTCATGCAATTCCACAACAACTGCTGGTAAAGACCCACAGAACAGGATTTGTGTTATACCATTCCTAATTTCCATTTACATTCCCTCATTGTAATGCATGATATATTTATGTCAGCACCAAGTTATTCATATATCTGCTGTGGCTTAGTGGTAATTCATGCAGTCTATTGTGTCAATGGGCTGGGGTTCAAGACTGGCAGAGGTCCTTTCTTTTGCTGCTAAGCAGAACAAGGGCCCTTCCATAGAGTGACTAAGGCACTTTTAAGCAGTTGTAAGTGGGTTTGCATGGGTTTGTGTGATGCTTAGCGATGCTTAGCTAAACGGACACATGCGCACACTCGCTTAAACCCACTTACTACCACTTAAAAGTGCTTACTCTGGCTAACCCCCACACTAATTTCTTTTAAAGAAAAGAAAATGGGGAAATAGGAAACTGGTGAAAAAGGGGGCACAAAGAGGAACAGACAGTAGGTAAACAAGCTTGGGATGTGCAGGACAGGTGTAGGGAAGGTCCATAGCTGCCCATTTCTTTACCAGCAACTGCTGTGCATATGCAATAAATTGGAGTGAAATTTGAAACTTTCCACCCCTGGGAGAGGGATGAGGACAACAAAATATGTTATACTACCAATTATAATTATCAGTTTACATGTCCAGTGGACATGTGTGCAAAATGGGCAGCTATGTATGGGGCGTAATTTTTTTGTGGGTACAGATTGCCCTTTTTTTTCAGGTGAGAGTGGAAAGTGAGGTAGAGGAAGTAGGTATGTTTGGGGAGGTAGGTTGGGGAGGTAAACAGACAAGACAGACAAGACAGACAAGACGCATACAGGGGCGGTGTATGACACATGGGGTGTGTGAACACAATTGATGGGGATGGATGTTTGGAAATCACAAGCCCATGAGCCCACAGATGGTAACATTGGAACTGAGATCCCCACCCATGGGCATTCACCACTGCACCTTCACAGCCCTGAGGGGGGCTGTGCTGGAGGCTGCATAGGACAGGCTGGCTCACCTGTGAGACACACCAATCTTGCCTTGTGCTGGCGTAGGGGATCAGCGACTGAACACTGGATCTCCCTACGCACCACAGTCTAGACCCTTCGAAGGGTGACAGGTGGCCCTTCTCTGCCACCACTTGCACAGGGTGATGAGCCCCATCCCCGGCAGTGCTTCCACCCGAAGGTGGCACAGGACCAACAGAGGAGGGGAGCCCGGGCTGGGCACCGTACCTGCTGGTGCCAGGTGCACTCGCCAGCTGAGGAGGGACAGGTGGGTCCGCTGGGACTGGCCTTCCGATACGTTCTGTGATTAGGTGTGTTTAATTATAACATAAACAAAGTTGGGAGGATGGCCTAACGGTTAAAGTGTTTGCCTTATAAATAAAATGTGCAGGGTTTGAGTCTCACAAGGGATAATTGGCTAGGCTTAAAATGGCTTGCAAGGGCAGTTAGCCTAGTACTAACCTATGAACCTATGAACAGCATTCCAGATTAGTTGTAACAGCATGCAGTAATATTCCCATTAACCCAACACACCAAGGTCCTAACAGATGAACAGCAAGCATAACACATGCATATATTGAACGACAGTGGATATTCCAACAGCATGCAGGGATGTTTGGTAGCAACAGGCCACCATGATTATGGAGTTTGAACAGGGCACATGCATCTACATGAATGCAAATATTTATAGAACAATAGGACATATGTCCCAACAAATATTTAAGATTACACATACCTATTGAGGTGTGGAATTGCATGGTTTATGCGCATACAGTAGAGTGTAGAAAAAACCTTGATTAACATCTTATAATTACTTTTACTCTACACTACATTCCTAGTGACTGCAGGTGTATATCCCCTACATGTATTATTACACTTGCCACCATGCATTAGGTTATGTAATGGATTTGGCTAGTTCAATATATGCCTGACCTATATCTGACATACTAACTGTCCAAGATGCAGATGTTACTGCTACATATTCCTTGATTACATTTATATTTCTTTATCTACATATCTGGATGTTTTCACATGACATTTTCACTTCTATTTGTACAGAACCCTGCATTTCTTGACACACACTCACATTTCTGGGAAACAGATTAACATGCGACTCATGTGCCAGATTTACTTATGCATCTCAGCCAGTAACTGACTGTTGAGGACTGTATATATGCTTCACAGCTACTAGCACTTCCATCACCCACTTTATATGGGACTGCACAAATCTGGGTTGCCAGCAATTTTTAAAACAGAACTATTTGTATAATGCAAGGGTACAGCAACATTTCACACTAAGTGACACAGACACACTTCGGGTTTTAGACCTTTATTAATGACATTACACACTTTTCCACAGGCTCACTCTTTTATTTGTTATAACGGTGCATATGGAAGACATATTCAAGACATATTATACCTTTATTAATAGGTTAGAACACTCTTTTTCAGGCTCACTCACTTATTTTATATGACAGTACCTGCAGAGATATTATTCTGGACATATGTTACCTTTCTTAATGGGTTACTATACTCTTTTTCTGGCTCTCTGACTTTTTTATCTGACAGTACATGCAGAGGAGTTATTCAGGCCATTTATGGCTGTATTATGGGACTACAACACTTTATTTCATGCTCTCTCCTCTATTTTATAATAACAATACATGCAGAATAATCACTAACCTGCCTGGTGGCGCAGCCTTAGCAGCCTATCTGCATAGGCTTGCTGATTCGCAGCACAGTCACCTGCAGTTGTAAAGTAAATTAAGGGATATTGAGACATACCTATCCGTTATACAGAATGAATTATCAATTCCTACATACTGCATTCCATGGCTACCAACTTAGTTGTGGGGCATCCTGCATCCCACGGGCCTCCTGTATCCATTAGTTCAGGCGGTCCTGCTTCTGTCTCTTCAGGTCTGCATGGTGGTGACGGACCTGCTCACCAGTCTGAGGAACGCCTGTGACACTGGTGAGGTCATGAGCTAACCGGTTTCAAGCCTCTGCCTTGTACTCCGTCCCATGGAACTGGCCCTGCAGGAGTTTTGACTCATGACAGTGGACAAGGAGCCAAACCATGTATTTCAACTCCTCAATGCCCCATCATTGCACTCGGAAGCGTGAACCCTCTCCTGCACCAGCCATTCTAACTGCAGATGTGAGCTACAATCAGTTATGGTGAGTATTTCTGCCTATGATGCTTAAATATGCCACATCTCCTGCACTTTTTTGTGATTAGCCATTTTTGAAAATTCTCAGCTGACTGCAGACTTGCTTAGTAATGGTTACTCTACCATTACTAAGTATATGTATGTTAGCAGTGGCTGTTTCTCCTAAGTTGTCATGGCTTAGTGGTTCTGTGCTTTGATTAGGATGCACAGAGTCCTGGATCGGACCTTGTCATTCATTTTATTTTCATACTGTCTAGACAGGCTAGGGGGTGTGGCTGCATTTAAGCAACTTTGTTCTCCGTTGCTCCATGTTGCCCTACAGTGCACTAGTTGGCGCGCCACACACATCCGCGCAAACAGATTGTGTTGGTTAAAGCGCTATTTCGCTATGGGCACCTCTATTGCGCTGGGTACAACGCTCTTAAACTTTGGGCAACTCTATTGCTCTGCATAAAGTGCTGTAAAACTATGGGCAACTCTATTGCACTGGGTAAAGCACTGTTAAACTATGGGCAACTCTACTGCACTGGGTAAAGTGCTGCTTAACTGCAAGCAATTATGTATCAGGATCCTTTAAAAATGTAATATTTTGTTCACTGATACATTGGCCATTTCACTGCTTTTTACTGATATTTTAATCATATGTGTCAGGTATTATTCCATGTACTGATTTAAAACAACAATAAGAAGGGGAGTGGTGGGGCTCAAACCATGAATGCCTCTTCTTTGTGCAAACGCTCTACCATTACAGTATTGCTATTTGGTGTGATTTGCATAAACATTCTTTCTTATGCTCTTCCATGTCGGAATTGCTAACTACAGCTAAGCAATGGGCAAACCCGTGCACACACGCGCAAATACGGGCAGCTATTTCGGGAATTTAAAAAAAATAAAATTAATTTTTTTACTTTTCATAACTGTGATGGGGGTTTATAATGTCAGGGAGTGTGGTGTTGGGTGCTAGGACATTTGAGCGGACTTGCTCTCTTGTGTGCTTTCATTTTCCTTTTACAAACCTTGCAGGGGCATGGCTGTTTAGACTGCTCGGAAGTCGGACACGCCCCCTGCTTTCCTACCCAGTCCGTGTAAGACTTATGGTTGAGTCAGCATGCCCTCATGAATATTCATGGCACACCAATGTCATACCATTCAACTTCAGCCTCCGAGTAAGACTTATTAAGTCTTACACGGATGATTCGTGAATCCGGGGGCATGTCTTTATCTGTATGTGTATTCTTGTCACCAACTGTCCGCTTCTTCCCTCCCATTCTTTGTCATCAAATAAACCTCCTTGATTCAAACTCATACATACAAGGAGTGAAGAACTGCAACTGCCATGAAAATGTGTAAATCATAACACCTGAAACATGAGCATAACAGACATATATTCTGTATTCCATCAGCATAACTGTATGTGTCTACTGTACCATACAGTACTGCTAATTCTCATTCTAAGTTCAATGCCGTATGATTATGCATGCACTAATATTTTGCCATCAGCAGTGAAAATGAGCTTGCTAGTGTTGTGCTTCAAGGACAGAGTTAAAAAATATTTACAGTAAATAATTATTTGAGGATGTGCAACTTCCATATGTCTTTACTGAATTTTGAAACCAATGTATTTGAATTTCAGAGTGATGCTGACTCAAGTCAGGCTGTTAAAGTATGTCTGTACTCCAATGGTTACATTTCCAACTGTGTTACATTGTTGGGTAACCTTTTAACACATAATCCATCACTGTTATTCAGAAATGCACCGTCATATTTAGGAAGTGCCTGTTTGTATTGTCAATGCACATTGTTCAGGCATGGGACAAAAGAACTGATAGTGACACAGTAAATGGTTACTACTTGCATGCAGTCATCCAAGATGAAATGAGCCTATTACCTGTAGCTGACCTTGTAGAACACAATTCCTCTGACTAATACTCTACCTTGGCAGATTTTAATGTAGTATAAATATCTAGTATGCTTTTTATTTCTATGAAGTCGATGCTCACCTAAAAATGCTCTGAGATCAATTTTCTTTTATACATTTGTCAAACTTTTTTAAACTATGGTTATATTTTTTAAACTATTGTTGAACTTTATTAGTGGAGCTTTTCTCACCAGGACTCCACTGAAAAAGGACACCTGTTGTCCAGTTGGATTATCTTGGTAAACAAATGTTAAATAAATAAATAAATAAAAATAAATAAACTGTCATCAATGTTTGCTTGACAATCCAGTGTTTTATATTTCTGATCATCATCATTACCTCACACTGAAAACCAGGTATGTATCCTTCACAGTAATGAAATGCACTTGAATGACAGCATATTGTTTTTGTTTTGGTGTTAATCTTGGTGGCTTTGAAACTGCCTGCCTCTCTTGTAAATTTGCACTTGGATACTCCTCCTGGGCCCATCTCATTTGCTCACTCAAAAAAAAAATGTTATCTGCTTTTACTGTATTTGTGTTTCTTCCTACTTTATTTTGCTTTTGCATCATCTTAAAAGTACTCAATTGCATTTTTTACTGCTTGGTGTAACTCATTCTAAGCCTTTTAGTTTAAGCACTTGGGCTTCAGACCAGTTGTTTTACATTAAGAATGTTTGTGGCAGAACAGGTAGCTTACATCCTTCTAAGTTGGGAACTGCTGGTTGAGGGCTCAGTGTCTGTTATTCTAAAAGTGTATTAATTCTGGTTTAAGCACTTGGGCTTCAGGCCAGTTATTTTACATTAAGAGAGTTTGTGGTCTGCACTCTTGTGGGAGAAGATGCTGGACTCTGCCCTTCTGAGCTGGGAATTTCTGGTTAAAGGCTTATAGTGCCTGCATATTTGAACTGCTTCTTACTGAAATTGGTACACCTTGTTTGCTGTAGCATAGACTAGATCCAGGCCTGCTGAATCTAGCTTTGTTTGTATAGCTTGAGCACTAATCCAGGCATTCTTTAAAGTATTCAATTATATTTACTACTGCTTGGTAGTAACTTGATTAAAGTGTAGCTATCATTCTAAGTCTTTTGGATTAAGCACTTGGGCTTCAGACCAGTTGTTTTACATTAGGAAGGTTTGTGGCCTGCACTGTGGTGGCAGGACAGGTAGCTTACATCCTTCTAAGTTGGGAACTGCTGATTGGGGGCTCAGTGTCTGTTATTCTAAAAGTGTATTAGTTCTGGTTTAAGCACTTTGACTTCAGGCCATTTATTTTACATTAAGAAGGTTCGTGGTCCACACTCTTGTGGGAGGAGAGGCTGGACTCTGCCCTTCTGAGCTGGGAATTTCTGGTTAAAGGCTTATAGTGCCTGCATATTTGAACTGTTTCTTACTGAAATTGGGCACCTTGTTTGCTGTAGCATAGACTAGATCCAGGCCTGCTGAATCTAGGTTTGTTTGTATGCTTGTTATTTGTTTGCTTGTTATTTCCTGAAACGCTAATTCCACATAAAACGCAGCTTTTCAGTGTTTCTGTGGATCCCTAGTGATATCTGCATTGCTTACTGTACTTATTTCCTTGTTTCACTTGAAAGAAAGTTACTGTTTGTCGTTTTTGCATTTAAGTTACCTGGCACGTGCTCACTAAAGCAATTATATAAGTCAGCATTAAAACATTAAAAGCACTACACCCTCACAAACTCCCCTTGAGTACCTTGTTCCCCAATGGCCCTTTTTTCAATTATAAAGGAATTCCCAATACTATTCTAGCATGTCCAAAGGTCAGTTGTCAATCTTCTCTCTGGTCCAGCTGGTGAATCTGGGAATCTTGAGGCAATGTTACAAATGCTTCATGTACACAGACAACCCTCTACTCCTCCCAAAAAATTCCAACATATGTGAGAGATGCAACCATATAGCCAAACTGGAGGCTAAGCTCTCTCAACTCAGTACTGGCATAACCAGTCAGGAGGAGGAGGAAACCACACCTCACTACAATTCCAGTCTCACATAGACCTACCACGACAGCAAACCAAACACATAAACACACAAAAACATACTCGGAGGCTCTAAATAAAAATCTGCCTAAGCAGCAGAGACCTCCAAAGCAGACACCCAAGCAACCGCTACTCCAAAACAAAACACATGCAACACATAGCTCACAAAGTCAGTGTGCTGAACAGTCACAGCCCTTATGGCTAAACAACACACCTGATACACTTGTAATAGGTGACTCTATCGTCAGGCACACTGACGTCCCGCTCACCAGGCTGAACAAGGAGAAGGTCACGGTGAGCTGCCTGTTGGGCGCTAGGATCTGCCACATAACACAAGCACTCAGGTCACTCCAAGGCAAGTACAAATATGACTCAGTCATTGTCCATGCTGGTGTGAATGACCTGAGATGTACCTCCCTGGGCTACATGAAAAGAGACATAGAGGAGCTCTCTGAGCATGTAGCCAAGGCCGGTATGACCCTGACCTTGAGTAGCATCTTACCCTCACCAAGAATGATGCCACAATATGAAGACAAGATGATCAATTTCAACAATTGGCTTAAGTATTGGTGTAATTCAAAGGGGATTCAATGCCTGTCAGCCTGGGATGACATGCTCGACAAGCCATGATGCTTCACTAGGGATGGCTTGCACCTGTCACCCCTGGGCTTTTGGATATTGGCAAAGGCTCTTGCTACCCCCATAGTGCCTTTTTTAGGCAAGGCTCAAAAGACAAACCCACCTCCATAGGTATCACAAGGGATAAGAAACTAAGAGTAATGCTACTCAGCACCAGAAGTCTAAACCTCATGCATGCACTCTAAACTCTCCTTAGCATGGAGAATATCGATATCTGTGCAGTAACAGAAACCTAGTTCAAGGCTCCCGAGAGCACCCCAGCACTACCAGGTTATACCTCATACCATGCTTTTTGGCACCAAAACTTTGATGAACCACAAAAGGAGGGGGAGTATCAATATTCGTCGTAGATACCCACACCTCCAGGTTGGTGGCACAGCACGAAGCATCAGAGACTATCCATGTGCAACTAACAGTGGGTAAAACTGCCTTCCAGTTTATAGCCTGCAACAGACCACCCTCCCAAACCCAGGAACCTCACTCGGCCTTCCTGAGAACACTGGAAAATATGAAGGTCTCTCCATACACCATTATACTGGTTGACTTCAACTACCCAAACATAGACTGGGAGCATTACTCTAGCTCCAACACTCTAGCCCAAAGGTTCCTAGAATTTATAAATTCAAATGCTATGGAACAACGTGTTACCACTCCCACAAGAGGGGAAAACATACAGGACCTGATCATCACCAATATGGGGACTCTATGCTACAGACCAGAAGTGTATCCCTCACTGGTAAGATCAGACCATAAACTAATCTCACTGGATATTCACATCCTGACTCCACCTCCTGCCCAGAAAACCACAGTGAAGAACTTCTCTAAAGCAAATTTCACACTCCTCAAAACCGAGGTGGAATCTTTCAAAGCCCCCGGGCCTGTGGAAAATACGGCCCAGACCGCAGAATCCTTTATAAATGCATTTTATGAACACCTTCATGAATGCATGGATCATGCAATCCCAAATAAAACCAAGACCCAATCCTCCAAAGGCAGACGTCCTGTCTGGTGGACCCCAGACATAAACCAACTATACAATAGAAGGAGGAAGCTACTACATGATAGAGCAAAATCCCAAAAAGGGAAGGCATCTCTGATCAGTATTAGCAAAAAACTAAGGGCACTCATAAAATCATCTAAGGCCAGCTTCGAGAGAAAAATTGCACAGGACACTAAGGATAATCACAAGGCTTTCTTTAGTTATGTTAGGAACCTGGGTGGGAATTCCCAGATATGCTCAGAATTAGTCCAAAATGACAAAAAATACACCAAACCCACAGACATTGCCAACATCCTAGCTGACAGGTTCAGTGCAAACTTCTCACCCCCTCCCCACCAAAAGGGCAAATATCTATACCAGCAGAGTGCTGCCCCCCTGACATCTCAGATGCTCAGGTAAGAGCTACCCTCTCCAAAGCAAAAAACACAGCATCAATGGGACCAGATGGTGTCCCAGGCTGAATCCTACATGAACTCCAAGAAGAGCTAAACCCAAACATAAAACTACGGTTCAATCTCAGCCTTACTACAGGATATGTACCCAAAGAGTGGCGTACAGCAACAGTGGTCCCTCTCCACAAAGGTGGTGCCTCAACGGATCTTGGAAACTATCGCCCCATAAGCCTGACTAGCTTGGTCTGCAAAGCTATGGAAAGGATCATCATGGACCTCATAAATAAAGATATTGGGGACCTACAGACACTGGATCCTACCCAATTCGGCTTTGTTAAGGGCAGATTCTGCCTCTTAAACCAGGTCGATTTCTTTGAAACAGTCACCAAGGCCATTTATGAGGGGAAGGTGGCCCACACAGCCCTACCTGGACCTCGTAAAAGCCTTCGATACAATACTCCACTCGGGCATTATAGATAAGCTCACCAGCTTAAATATAAACCCCTATGTCACTAGATAGGTTGCAAACTGGCTCAAGGACAGAACCCACATGGTTAGAATTGCTGGAGCCATGTCAGACTCCTAACCAGTTACAAGTGGCATCCCACAAGGCTCAGTCCTGGGACCTCTCTTGTTCAGTATATATTTCTCAGAGGTACAGGCCAACACGGAAGGACTGTGGCTGACCAAGTTCGCAGATGACTGCAAACTGGGCACCATAATCAACTCTCCAGCTGACACAAGCATCCTCCAAAAGGGCCTCATAGAAACAGACAACTGGTGCCAGAGCCATGGCCTCAAGCTAAACGCCAAAAAGTGTATAGTCATCCCCTTTGGCAAAAACAAAGTACCCACAAATTAGCACATAGGTGGTAATCCATTAAGTATGGAAGAAGTAATTAGGGGCCTGGGGACCCAAGTTGATAGCAATTTCTCATTTGACAACCACGTCGCCAAAGTGGTTAGAAAAACATTTTATATAGCCCACCTAATCATGAAGGGATTCACATCTAGATCAGGGGAGGTCATCGTGCCTCTTTACTCATCCCTCATCAGGCCCATAATTGAGTACAAAGCCCCTTTTGAGATGTACCTTACCAGACACCTGCAGCAACTGGAAAGACCTGGAAAGTACCTCACCAAGAGGATCAAAGGTCTCAAAAATATGCCATATGCTGCCCGGTTAAAGAAACTCCAGCTCTACTCAGTGGCATACTGCCTGCTCAGAGGTGATCTGTGCCTGACGTATAAAGCCATGTCCAACCCGGAAATAATGGACATGCTGCACCTCAGAAAATCCAAATCCCATCGAGCTATGCACTCGAGAGACTTGAACCTCAGCACTGAAATAAATAGGACATGCTGGAGAGACAGATTCATAACCCAGAGGCTCCCTTCACTCTGGAATAAAATCCCAGTCCAGGTTAGGTAGAATCCCTCATTGACTCTCTTCAAGAGGAATCTTGATGAGTGGATGGGAGATCATAGGTTTACCCCGGGTATCACTTCTGTGTCACTGTTAGACAGAGGCACAGTATACTAACCTCGAAAAAGGGCATAGCAGAATTAATTTAAAATGGGTGGCGAAAGCCAAACACACTCTGGCTAGGCTTATAAATATCCTAGGGCAGATAGCCTAGTATGAACCTATATAAATCTTAGCAGAGGTGTACCCATTAAGTGGGACAAGCACAGTGCTGCTATGATGGCCTGTCCAGGCACATGCATTTGTCCCAAAACCTGCAATGCAAGTAAGTGTATGTGTATCCTGTAATGTAAGTAAGTCAGTATGTAAGTAGCTGATATTCCAGTCAGTGAAGTTTTACTAATTACAAAAGTTAATTTTTGCATTGTTAAAGTCACACTTTTCCAGTGGCAGTTACAAGTCATACTGTGCACACCCACATGCAACTCAAATGAATGATAGAAGAGAAACATGTCTAGCTTTTGGTTCAAAAGTTAAGAAAGAAATTAAACGTAGCAACTAAAAACAATATGAAATTAATGAGCACTCTTGTTTATCTTTAAGTCTGGTATATCAGCAGACGTACTTCAGTAAAGAAACACCTGCTGTGAAAAGCAAAACAAAAATGCTTTAACTGTCCACTTTTTCCTTACCACTATCTAGAACTTAACCATTCCTTATTTTTGTAGCACTGTACTTGCCTTTCCCCTGGTAAACCTTAGAATCTTTCTGCGCCTCTTCATATTCATACTTTTAATGTAATCACTAAACAACAATACAGCTTGGCACAACTGCAGCACTATTCCAGTTGTAACAGCTACCAACCATACCTGTAGGTAAAGTTGTTTGACGTTAGATGAGGTTGGTCTAGCTGTGGAAGCCATCTTTCTCCCATGCTGCAGCTACTTTGAAATTATTATTAGGAAAGGGGTGCATGGGCTAAAGGCATCTGAATAGGAATACGGGGGCTTTGCAAATGGAAACACATAAAACACTACTGTAAAGGGATACATGTGAATCATTTTGGATTTTTTTCATAGAAATGGCATTTGTTGATCTGTATGTAACACTGCTTTCATAGTCCTAGTTAATATCCTTAATCCAGCTAACAGTATTACCAACAGGTAACCTAAACTTACTGCACTTTATCATACCTCACCAGATATGACACAAATTGATTAAATTAATATTTTTTATAGGGACATGTCCATTTGTTACAGAACCTTGTCATAGTCCTGACCCACTCAGCAAAGAGACTTTTCAGTAATTAGTTTCTTTGACTCAGATTCTGCAGTCACAGAGTTAGCATATGTATGCAGCATAAGATGTGGGCCTGTGGCCTCCAGCACAGAGAGGTGTAAGGAGAATGCCTACCCTTGCCAAATGTGGTATGGGTGGTGTAGGGAGAACGCCTACCCCTATCAAATGTGGTATGGGTGATGTAGGGAGAATGCCTATCCTGCCAAATGTGGTATGGCAGGTGTAGGGATAATGCCTACCCCTGCCAAATTTGGTATGGGTGGTGTGTAGGGAGAATGCCTATGCCTACCCAAATGTGATATAGGTGGTATAGGAGGAATGCCTACCCCCTGCCAAATGTGGTATGGGTGGTGTTTGTACCAAGACGCTAGAACGGTTGGTGATTAAAGTAAATTTTATATAAACTGTGATTTTGTTTTCATTATTTTGGATCCAGTAGTCATGCAGTAATGGTGTAGGGAGAATGCCTACCCCTGCCAAATGTAGAATGGGTGGTGTGAGCAGAATGCCTACCCCTGCCAAATGTGGTATGGCTGGTGTAGGGAGAATGCCTACCCCTGCCAAATGTGGTATGGGTGGTGATGGAAAAATGCCTACCCCTGCCAAATGTGATATGGGTAATGTAGGGAGATTGCCTATCTCTGCAAAATATGGTATGGCTGGTGTAGGGAGAATGCCTACCCCTGCCAAATGTAGAATGAGTGGTATATGGAGAATGCCTACTCCTGTGAAATGTAGTATGGCTGGTGTAGGAAGAATGCCTTTCTCTGCCAGATGTGGTATGGGTGGTGTAGGGAGAATGCCTACCCTGCCAAATGTGGTATGGGTGGTGCAAGAAGAATGCCTACCCTTGCTAAATGTGGTTGGGCTGGTGTAGTGAGAATGCCTACCACTGCCAAATGTGGTATGGGTGGTTTAGGGATCGTGATGCCCTGCAACAATACTGTCTTTTTTGTTTGTTTATTTTTGGTTTTGCACTTTACAACAAAAATATTTGCACTATTATTTTGTTTTATATCGTTGGTATAGTTAATATAGGTTTTTTTATGCCATTTCAATCTATGCGATCTTTCAGTGAGGTAATTTTGATGAGCCATATGTTCATACGTTAGCTCTTGTTTGAGTGACCTATATTCTTCTTTAACTATATTTGTTACATTTGATTCATACAGGATGGCCACAGCAGCATATCTGAGACTTTCTTAAGGCAAAAGCTTGTGTGTATGTTTACAGATACTTTGCATGTACTATTATGCTTTTATGAGATATTGCAGAAAGATCTTACTGTCCACATCTGTACTCCACTGTGTTCACAGATGATGTTTCCATCTGTCTATCTTCTTTCTGCCTATCTACAAATGCACCCCCGCACTCACACACAAAATACCACACACTAGTTTTTAGATATCTTTGCTGATTTTTTTGTGATAATCCATAAGATTTCCATGTCCATATCTCAGAACTTTATTGTTTATATATTCTACAGGATTTCTATGCCTGTTTTAAATGTCTGTGCAACATACCTCTCAAATAATTCTTGTTAGCTGCCTTACAGTAATCTAAGATGTACTCTTTGCACATTGTGGTGAAAATTATTACTACATCATGCATATATAATATACTTGCACTCTCACAAAAATGAAGAGCGCATTACACTTATCATGTTAGTACAGGGATTCTTTGCACATTTAAATGTACTTAATTATTAAAGAACATATTTTATGGCATATATCAGCATATTACCTGTTTTCCTACATTATCTCAGTACAAGAGTTAACCATTAATATGCAACACTTTAGCCGGGATTCCAAAATTACTTGGGCACAGAGTAACTCCTTATATTGAGCAGTTGCTGCAACTTTGAGTCCAAAACTAGGGAGCCACCATCCATATTCAGTGTGTGCTAATGTAGACGGCAGAACCATACACCCACTTCCAAAAAGGGAATCAAGCTTGATGTGCTAAAACAACTGAGACTTATATAATGGCAAAGGTCACAAATGTACAGCTCTGCAGTATCAGAGTTGCCATACAGGCTGAGCTGTAATGCCAGTCATCTTTGTCTGATCTGGCATGTCTGTTGAGTCCTCAGACAGACTTGCACTCCAACAGAAATGGATAATGAGATTCTATACTATACAATATCGCTAAGTCTCATTAACCAATCCTAGTAAAACGTAAATCCATTTTGAGGTATTAATATGGATATATTCCACCCGTCTCTAAGGATGACATTATTCTTATGCATGGGGATGGAATTCAGATTCAGAGTACCAAGGGAGTATGACAGAGTCTCTATGCTTCATTATGCTTAAACTTCTGAATCTCATTCTATGCATTGTCACCTTAACTAAAACTGTGATCAGAAGGAAATAAATGTTACCAAACTAACAGAAAAGCATAAAAATAGATACAAACATGGCTTAAAATTTTAAGTGCGATACGTTTTTGGCATATGGATATAAAGTAAAAGAGATAATATCCATATTTAATAATCTTAAAAGTTTATGGAATGATATAATGTGTCATTTTTTTTTTTAATCTGGGAGTTTCAGTAATGGTAAGGTTGATACTGTTCCAAATAATTATGTGCCTTGTGTTATGACATATAATAAAATTTCAAGACATAGTATTGATATCTTGAAGCAAAGCTGGTTAATTCTTTTGGCATCACAAGAGGGTAAAAATCTAATTGGGCTATCTCCTAATATTGTTTTTATGAATAGACTAGATCATAGAAGACAACATTTGTTACAGAACAGAGTATACTTGGGTTGATGTCCTTAATATAGGCATTACCGCTAGAGTTGGAACTTTTCCCTGTATGAATTGTAGTTGTTATCAGCATATTAATAGTTTGCCTTCTTTTAAGCATACTGTAATTGAAAAAAATCTTTTATTTTCAAGCTGTTGATTTATGTTGTCATGTATATCCTGTGCAGCATTCTACATTGCACGACTAAAAGATTCTTTAAAGAAAGAATAACACAGCATATTTATGATATTAGAAAGGGTGCTTTAACAAATCTTTAGCTAAACATGTTTTTTTGAAGGGTGTGACACATAGTTTTAAGTTTAGTGTATCACAACTTGTTAATTTAACTATTTGTAGAGGTGATATTTTTCCTCTGACTGAGTATTATGAATATAAATGGATTGTACATGTTAATGCTGTGAATGTACCAGGTCTAAATAAATTTTGCTCTTTGAAACCTGTTTTAAGGCTACATATCTTGCATCATTAATTCATTTAATTAATTTGTCTAATTGAATGATCATATGACTGTTTTATTGATTAATTGTTTCCCATTTGAATATCTGTTGGTTGGGGTGTTTGTATACCTGATGAAGCATCTATGAATGTGAAACTTGTATTACTTTATAACAAAAAAGCCATGTTTATAACTTTTATTCTTTTCTGGTAGTTTGTTCATGTTTAAGAATAGCAGATTGACTTGTCCTTCAAGGAGAGTTTACTTCCCAAGATGTTAATCTGGATTATTCCATATACCCTGTTGCTGAGGACTTTATATCCATAACACAGAAACTAACCATAGTGGTGTCCAAAGTTAGCGGTCTCTTGAAAAAGCTAAAAGGGAGTAAGAGTAAACCCACTGAAAATGTTACCAAAGTTATGCGAAAAGCAAATCAAAGCAGCTCCCCATGTTAAGGTATCGAAGAGCACAATTTGGGCAATAGACCGCCAACTGACTATGCAATAATTGTGCTTCCAGTTACAGGTATGGACATCACTGGTTTAATCACTGAAGTTTTTAATCAATTTGTACAATTAGATAAAAGTTTGCCAATATTTTAATACAGACTGTGTTCATTACAATGAGTCCTGCTTCTGCAAAAATAACATTTTTTCATTTGGAAAAGTTAATTTTTAAAATGAAGACCTTATAATATGAAGTACACTGTCTTCAAGAGTGCATTAAAAAGTAACAAGAATGTATTTCCAAATTTCCAAATGGTGTAGTTCCTGGGGATAATTTGTTTAAAGACTTAGTAAAACTCTTTAATCAGATGGGAGTTGAGATGATGAAGTTACTGGTTTCTGATTACACTAAAAAATAACAATTCTTGAAAAGGGAGGTATTTCTTTGAATGAAAAAATAATTATCGATACTAGCTTTGCACAATACAGCAATCTTTATCATGGTATTAGTGCAACGACTAGTAGATTAGCATCTTCCATTATTAATAGAAAACACAAACACTTTTTAGAGACGCAGAAGCATATTGAACGGGTATAGCATGTATAACGAAAAAGAACAAGAATCAAAATTTTGCTTCCAGGTCTCACTAACAAGTTGGAACAAACAATAAGAAGGAATGCAGTGGTACCGCTTTAACCAAACAAAGAGACAATAACATTAAAGAGCCTATCTCAGTAGCCAATTCGATTTCAGATTTGCCTCCTGTATTGTCTTCAGTCCCTTTCCCCCAGAACTCAATTCAATTCCAAGGACTCTTAAACAACAAAAAAAGGAAGTAGGAAGGGGAGTGGAAAGGGAAGAGGAACAAGGAAAATGAAAAGATGGAACTGAATGACAATAACAACATAATTAAACTTAGTATATTTGTTTTAAATGAACACCACATATCTGTACTGATGAAGGGGGGTTATGTTTATTTCAATGCAGTGTGTAGATGCAGTTAAAGCAATTGTGGAGTGAAAATTATTCACAAGAAAATTAAACTTAAAATATCTGTTGAAAGACATTCCTTATTTTAAGGAGAGACAAAAAATCCTTTCATTGAGTACTTACAACTCTTCATTTCATCAGACTTTGCAAGTGTTTCAGGAAACTTGTGAAAATTGGCTTAGGAAGAGCATAGGCAAAAAACTGAAGTTTCATAATTTGACATAGCAAGAGAGAATGGCACTTAAAGAACTTAGGGAAAGGAAAGAAATTCATATAATGAAAGCTAAGAGTGGCACCAATGTACTTATGGACATAAAGAAATTGCATAAAGTAAAATTAAGACCAACTTACTTATGGACACT
>NC_056743.1:1898284684-1898336957 GCF_019279795.1 Protopterus annectens | reverse complement strand
GTACATATTGCCCCTCGTTCTACATAGGCAAAACTATCAGAAAATTATCTGATAGAGTAAAGGAGCACCTAGGACCCATTAGATCTGGTGACCGACGCAATGTTCTCAGCAGGCATTGCACAGCTTGCAGCAACTTCACTAAATTCATATTTCTAATAGTCGAGCAAATCCGTCCATTTTACGGAGACTACAACACTCTCCTTGAGCTAAAAGAGCTCAAATGGCAGCTCCTACTTCAGGCCGACTCACCCCCAGGCATTAACGAAAACTTGAACGTTAAATGCACTTTGAAATGGTACAACTAACCATTCAATAGCACACCCCTCCTTCTCTATCCGCTTAGCCAATCAGAACCCTCACTTCCCAGGCCCAACTATTGGTCCTCTCAGCGAGCATCCACCATTTGTTTTACAACAAGTAACAGCCGTTTTTACTGTGTTTTATTGGTCCTAGCTACTATTTGTCCACCAATAGATCTGCAGCATTTCACATTCTTTCTAATAGCAAGTATGAACTACAATAAGTATAAAGCATGATACTCTCTTGTAATGCCATTACTCTGATGAAGTTCGAATTACTAAAAAAACGAACAAAAGCACTCCGTAACCATACCTGCCCTGAGTAGGACTCCATTTTTTCCTTTCTTTTCTTAAGCACAGAAAAGTTAGTTCGGAAGTTTTTTACAAGTTTTTGAAGTTTCTTCCTAGTTCTATAGTCGGTTATTCGTTACCATTGAACCAGTTAGCTGCAGCCCCTCTCACTCTGCCTTTAACCTCCTCATTCAGACTTCCGTTCTTCTCAACCACTCCTCCAAGATACATGAGGCTGTTAATTTATTCCACTGTTTCCCTTCTGTCTCAGTTCTCAGTGTCTCCTGATTCCCCTCGATTGATGCCACGACATCTCTCATCTTCACTTTTTTTCATCTTATGTGCCTTCAGCTTTCCATTTCATCCTCTGTCATTTGCCGAAGTTCTTGCTTAGAGTCTGCCTGTAATTACACATTGTCTGCATACAGCAGCTTTATTGATCTGTCCCCTCTGACTCATTTGCTAATGTAGTCCATCACCAGCATGAACAGCAGTGGGCTCAGAGCGGAACCCTGATGCACACCCACTCCTACTGGTAACGCCTCTTTGAATCTGAACACTGATTGGACTTGTGTCATTGGATTCCTGTACATATCCTGTGCTAATTCTACCAGTATTTATGGATCTTCAAACCACCACAGAACTATCCATATCAACTTTCTTTGGACTTTGTCATATGCTTTCTCTAAGTTGAGGGATGCCCAGCTGAACTTTTTCCTTATCTTTAGCTTCTTCTCACTATGTTTCATTGCAGACATCAGGCCAGTTGCACTTCATTCTGCTCTGAATCTGAATGGCTCATCTTCCATTTTACTTTGTACTACTTTCCATATCTGTTTATCACTCATACTGCGCAGCACTTTCATGCAGCATGACAGGAATTTGATACCTCTATACTGCGTACATGATGCTTATCTCCACTCATCTGGGATGCAGCCTTCTTTCCTTACTGCTATGAGTACCTTCAGGAAACATTTTACCTTAAGTCATCCAACATCTTGATCGTATCTGCTGGGAACTCATCTGAGTGCAGTGTTTACCCGTTCATTTTCCTTGTATAGTTCGTAAGGCTTTTCTTCCTCTTTCTTTGTAAGCTGCTTTGAGGTAGTATGGCTTCTGAGGGGGGTTTCTTCATTCAGAAGCTGCTGTAAGTACCTCCTCCACCTGCCTCTAATGTCATGTGGACTGGTGAGTCAGTTACTGCTGGCATCCCTTATGAGATTTCAACCTAGTCATCACTGGCAAGTACCCATGTCTATCTTCTTTATCTTTATGTCTTTGCCTTTCCACCTGATAGAGTTATACCATCTACTGAGTCTCTTTTCATAACCTGGTAGAATGCTTCTCATGCCTTGTTCTTTTCTGTTGTGACTGCCCACTTAGCCTTTTTGTTAACCAATTATTATCCCTTCTTAGCCAGGTGTGTCTTTTCGATCTCCCACTTTTTCCCACATTCTTTCTTTCCGCTGATGAATTCCTGGACTTCTGGATTTCTACAACAACTTTCTTTAGGTACCTCTTTTCCACACCTGACTTGCCACATACCTGTTCTGTAGGCCTCACACGTGCTGTTTTGAGGCAGTGCCATTCTTCTTCAACTCCACCTATTTCCTTTTCTTCCTGAGGTGCTGGAGTCAGGAGTAGTTCTTTGAACTGTTCTGCTTCTCTCCAGTGTACTTCCAGGTCTTCAGCCTGGTCTCTGATTACCATAGAGCCTTCTCTGACCACTGTTTGCAGAAGATTGTAGCAACCAGTGGTTTATGCTGAGGACAAACTGTTCCACTTGGGATGACTTTGCAATGTCTGATTGTACAAAACGAAAACAGCCAAACAAACTACTGAAAATGAAAACCACGAAGGAAGCTAACTGCAGATGTAATAAATATTCCAATGAACAAGCGGTAGCTTTAAAAACGATGTTAGCACTTTTATTAACCAAGAACTTTCGGAAGGTATACTAACCCTCCTTCCTCAGACAAAACAGTTAAAATCAATGAGGGGAAGAGGTTAAATACTTATAACCCCTCCCTAATTAACAAATTTTAATTAATGATACACATTCATTTAAAAAACACATTCTGCTTTTTCGTCTTGGTTACACAAAAAGACGCCTTTTATATATGTACACCCATGTGTAATATCGTGCTATTCTTTAAAAACCTTTTTATGAGAGATACCTCCATTAAAAACTACATTCTAATTATTCCAGTTTTTATACATACAAATAAATACTAAAAGTGATCTTATTTACTAAATGAACACTGATAACTTATGTTAAAAACAAATAGGGCAGAAAGAAAACAATTCTTTCAAATCTAATAATGTTGCCCTATATACACATAAAGGAACGAAACCCTAATGCCCCCCAATCACAAATACAAAAATGAAATTCACCTAATAGGGGCTGCCTAAAACCTGACCAAAGACCATAACTATAGGAGACCTATTGTCCAAAACCAAAAAACATCACGCTACCGATTATGGACAGAAATAAGATAAAAACTAAACAGTGAAGCATCTAAGGAATGTGGGATAGGCCTAAACAAGATGAACTGACCCCAAGGGAAACAACCAGAGTTAGAATCAAACCTGCTTTATCTCCTCATGGCTAATATTCTAAGTATACAGGACAAAGCAATGGCCTCATTCAAGCCGGGATATTTATACGCTGCCGTTCTCACTTGCCAAAGGAGTTCTTCCTTTTCTAAAATAAGCTGCCAGGGGCCACTATTTGGGTCTGTGGCTACTTGTTTTACCACCACAAAGTTAAAAGCATGACCCGGGTAATCAACAATATGGCGGGCTAGTGCATTCTTTATGTCAGCCTTTGAAATTGCATAAAGATGTTCGTATATGCGTTTCTTAAGTGCCCTTTCGGTCTTTCCTATATAGAAAGCCGAACATAGATTGCATAGGGCAACATAAACAACTGCCTTAGACCCACAATTAAAGTTACCCATGACTTTATATGTGTTCCTATTGATGTTAAATTGGAACCCCTCTTGGATATATTTACACTGACGGCATGTCCCACATCGGGTCATCCCCTTACGCCTGTTAGAAAATGTTTTTTTGTTATTCCTCTCCAAGAGGGATTTTAACGACAACCCTTTTCTAAAAGTGAATCCTGGAACTGTACCTAATAGGTCAGTTAACTGTTTGTCTTCTTTAATTATTGACCAATTCTTCTGTAAAATATCCCTAATATAATAATGGTCCACTGAGAACGTACACAAAAACTTTGTTCCTACATCTTTCCTAACACTGTTCCTCATTTCAATTGCCCTGTTGTCATGCTTCATATTACTATCAAAGTGCTCTGAATTTAAAATAGGCCGAAAATAACCCACCATCCTTTTACTTTCTACTTCCTTTTTAATTTCAATAAGAAGGACCTGGGGATAACCCCTATTAATAAACATGCTAGTTAATTTATCGCACTCCTTAACGAAATCTACATCTCTGGTGGTCATGCGTGCCGCCCTTACCATCTGTCCCTTAACAACAGCTTTCTTTTGATGGTAAGGGTGGCAACTACTGAAATGTAGAAACCCGTTAGAATACGTTGGTTTGCGGTAAATGTTGCTCATGAATCTAGATTCCTCATAATCCTTAGTGAGCATTATGTCTAAATAATTTATTTCATTGACATTCACTTCAAAGGTGAAGTCCAAAAAACTAGTAAAAGTCTTCATAATATCGATGAAGACCTTTATGTCTTCCACAGGACCCTTCCACAGAAAAAACATGTCGTCCTGGTATCTAGTGTACCAGGCGACATGTTTTTTATATACTTCATTAGTAAATAAAAACATGTTTTCCCATTGTGCAATGACACAATTGGCAAATGCTCCACCACACGGGGAGCCCATGGCTACCCCTGTAGTTTGTTTATAGGTGAACCCATTAAAATTAAAAAAACTATATTTTAAAATCAATTCCATTAACGTTTCAGTAATATAAATTATGTTCTGAGGTACATTTTTACTTTCCATAAATAACCTTAACCATTCTATTCCCAAATGTTGCGGGATCACAGTGTACAGATCTTTTATGTCCACTGTTAAAAAGACAAAATTGGCATCAAAGGCTATTTTGTTAATGTTCTCCAAAAAATGCCACAAGTCCCTACAAATTTGTTCCTCAGTTTTTATGAGTGGTTTGAGAATTGTGTCCACATATTTAGCACACCCCACTAAGATAGACCCCCTGCTATCAACAATTGGTCTAAATGGGGGTTCAATGATGGATTTGTGGATTTTTGGGACTCCAAAAAACTTCGGCATTTTTGGTGCTAACATACACAAATAGGAATAAATATCCTGGTCAATAAATTCCTCCAGGAATAAATCCTCAATTACATTCCTGATGTAACTAAATGCTTTATTAACTTCATTCAAACTGATTGTCTCATACGGGCCGTTGTTTAAATGGGCAGATAATTTATTAACATAATCATTGTTATTCATAAAAATAAGCCCATTACCCTTATCAGGTTTCATCACCCGTATGTTACAATCCTGAATTAAAGTTAAAAAATCCCGCTGTTCACTGGAAATATTAAGAATGTTCTTCTTTTTACTCCGTTTATCCTCTGCTAGGTGTCTTAAATCTAGCTCACAGGCCTTTTCAAATGATTTCAAGTGATTAACCAGAGGTGGGTTAAATAAGCTAGCTATTCTAAAAGGGTTAATTAAAGCAGAGTCCTTACCTAAAACAGTTTTTAAATTCAATTTACGGACAAACAGTTTGAGGTCTATTATGGTTTTAACTAAGTCCATATGGGAATCAGGGACAAATCCTAGACCTTTGGAAAAGAAGTCCACCATATCTTTGGTAATATTCAAAGTGGTGTAATTGAAAATCTTAAAATCTCCTTCTGAACTACATACTACCACAGGGTAATCCTCCTCAGTTGTCATAGCCTTCCCTGGTTCTGCCTGTTCTTTGGGTTTATACCTGATATCCCCATCCTCTTCGACCTCAAATTCATCTGATGTAAATTCCGGCCTTCCCAAAAACCCTGATTATGGTCATCACTTATTTCACCCCCTTTATGATTAGAGGCTCCTTGCTGTAATGGAGATGTCATACCCACGTCATCCGACGTGACTATAACCTCCAAGTCATCCTCTAAACCGTCCCCCCTGGGGTTATCCCCTTGGTTATTAATATCTTCATTATTCAAAAAATCATCCAGACATTGCGCTGCCTGCCCTACTCTAGGAAAATCATATTGATCTTTTTTTAAAAGGAATTCCATTAACTTTAACCTTATTCCTGTTGTTTATGTTCTTAGCTTTGCCCACCTGTGAAGGTGCTGGGTAGGCAACTTTGGCCGTGTACTGTTGTACATCTCTCCTGATTTTCCTTTTCTTATTTTCACATAGCTTGTTGGTAGTGGCCTCTATGCTTGTGAAAATACGTGCATAATCGTATTTATACCTCAGAAAATCTTGATGCTCTTTAATTTTTTGTTCCAACTCGGCTAGTTCCTCTCTTAAAGTGTTTATTTGTTCGTCATAATACTGAATCAACAATCTCATAAACTCAAAACTCTGTTTATCAAAAAGGTCAAGCAATAAATGATGGAATGAAGAACCTTCAACTACACCTACTGGGAAGCGCCATTGCCTGAGCCCCTTTGGAACAATTTTTCTTTCTATGCACTCTTCTAGGTAAGCAATTTCTAGTTGTAATTTCTTACATTTGAATAATTTAGCATCAAAGTTACTAATAAGCATGTTAATGTTATCTAATACTGAGCCCGTAGCTCCCAAACCCAGTTCACTTTCATTATTGTTATCATAGCTGTCGTTGAAAAAATTCCTCTTATTTAAGTACAAATCTATGGTAGGTGCCGAATCGTGCAACCTACTTCTCATGACAGTACCTTGTGTGTGCCCTGTGTTATGCATGGGCAAATGTCCTTGTCCTGGTGGAATTTGAACATCGCTGTTTAAGGTGGCGTTCGGACTGTTTGTCTCGATTGTCCCTTCAATTACTATGCCACTTCTGTTACGTCCTGCAGCTCTCGTAGCTTTATTTGGATCCATAACACCCATTGCGTTGTACCTGGTGTTATTCCGAATCTCGATGTCTCCTCTGCTTCCGTCCGACTCTTCAGTCCTTCCGGTCCTGTTGTCTAATCGGTCTATGCGTTGTGTTAACGTATCCATCCTGCCTAAAAGCAGGTGGATCAATGTAGTCAGGTCGCCGTCAGTATTCACTTCGACCCCTCCAGTTGCATTTACGCTGTTAGTTTCTCCCACAAGATCCTGGGAGAACAATGGATCCTGCATCGAACTGCTTCCAACGTTGGCCATACCACAATGTTCAAAACGAAAACAGCCAAACAAACTACTGAAAATGAAAACCACGAAGGAAGCTAACTGCAGATGTAATAAATATTCCAATGAACAAGCGGTAGCTTTAAAAACGATGATGTTAGCACTTTTATTAACCAAGAACTTTCGGAAGGTATACTAACCCTCCTTCCTCAGACAAAACAGTTAAAATCAATGAGGGGAAGAGGTTAAATACTTATAACCCCTCCCTAATTAACAAATTTTAATTAATGATATACATTCATTTAAAGCACACATTCTGCTTTTTCGTCTTGGTTACACAAAAAGGCACCTTTTATATATGTACACACATGTGTAATATCGTACTATTCTTTAAAAACCTTTTATAAGAGATACCTCCATTAAAAACTACATTCTAGTTATTCCAATTTTTATACATACAAATAAATACTAAAAGTGATCTTATTTACTAAATGAACACTGATAACTTATGTTTAAAACAAATAGGGCAGAAAGAAAACAATTCTTTCAAATCTAATAATGTTGCCCTATATGCACATAAGGAACAAAACCCTAATACCCCCCAATCACAAATGCAAAAATGAAATTCACCTAATAGGGGCTGCCTAAAACCTAACCAAAGACCATAATTATAGGAGACCTATTGTCCAAAACCAAAAAACATCACGCTACCGATTATGGACAGAATTAATTTTCCACACCTGACTTGCCACATACCTGTTCTGTAGGCCTCACACGTGCTGTTTTGAGGCAGTGCCATTCTTCTTCAACTCCACCTATTTCCTTTTCTTCCTGAGGTGCTGGAGTCAGGAGTAGTTCTTTGAACTGTTCTGCTTCTCTCCAGTGTACTTCCAGGTCTTCAGCCTGGTCTCTGATTACCATAGAGCCTTCTCTGACCACTGTTTGCAGAAGATTGTAGCAACCAGTGGTTTATGCTGAGGACAAACTGTTCCACTTGGGATGACTTTGCAATGTCTGATTGTACTCCAATGTCATTTCCTTACTGAGATAAAACCTACCTGATTTGGATGCTGTCCACTATTGGACATGATCTTATGACTGTCTCATGTGTTGAACCATGTGGTGGCCACCATGAAGCCATTGTGCAGAGAGAGATCTGGAATGGTTTCTCCTTCTTTATTCCTCTTTCCCCACCCATATGGACCTAGGCAGTCTCCTTGTCCTATTCTGTATGTCCCAACATGTGTATTCAGAACTCCCATTGTCAACATCGACTGATGCAGTCCTGCTTTATCAAGTACATCCTGCAAATGCTGCCTGAATGCACATTTCCTCACTATAACAACCCTGCTATGTGGCATTGCCTAAGATTATCTATTACACACATACTGCCGTATGTTTACCTAGTCTGATTGCCGTGCGTCTATCACTATTTCTGATTATACCCCCCCTTTCTACACAAGACTCTTCCTCACCACTATTTCCACACCATTTCTAGTCTGTCCTCCCCCAAGGAATAGTCTTTAGATCCCAAACCACGTGGATTTGCTGCACTGCCTTTCCACCTTGTATCCTGGATACCCAGGATGTTCATGTCCAAACCGCATCTTGAATGAACCTATACCAGCATAACAATACTTAGTTTGAATTTGCCAGATTGATTGGGTTTATCTCCAGCCTTCATCCAGTAGAGCTATCCCACTTTACCAAGGCTGAGTAAATGGACAGTGACTGAGCAATAACTTTCATCGGTAAGGTCTGTTGGGTGTATAGAGGCACATAAACGTTTCTCATTGTTTGAACTGGTCCCTGTATAGACAGAGTATGCAGGGTTCTCAACCTGCATAACACTGGCAAATGCATTAGTCAACATAACCAAATAACCTAGACCAATTTTTACGCTGTTGTCTGGCTACCCTTGACATAGTTTGCTGTCTACGATCTGTGTTCTCCAAGCTAGGGGACACTAATATAATATATTTTAAAATTCTTGAATGTTTTTCATGTATAGCTTTCAATGAAATCTTATAATTGACTTTACATAATGCTGCTGGTCTCCAGGTGCCCAAATTGTCCTTTATCTGTTATTTCCAAATACTTTTTATAATTACCCGCATTGTCTTTTCATCTTCAATCCCCGTTTCTAATCATTAGTTTAAAATAGTCACAAGATAACGCATTTTCTTTTCATACATTTCCTTATAAAACTTAGCTGGAATACCATCTCCACTTTGGACAATTTCTAGTATTTCAAACAGAGCTGGTTCAACACTTTAGGCTTTACACATAAAACTTCTGTTTTGGGTTGCATAAGCATATATAATTGTTATTTTCTCTTTAATAAAATGCAGTTTTAAAAGCAGTACAGCCCTATGTAATCGAGAGAGAGCCTGCATAGTAGTTAAGTTGAGTAGTTAAGTTTAGCATTTAAGATATATGAGATGGTTAGGATAGTACAACAAGGGTGGGGCACATGGCATAGTTGTTCTGAGTGCCATTCTTTAGGGGGGCACCAAGCATTTAGGAAAGAGTTCAAATATCCTTCATTTTATAATTATTTCACATACTATCACATTCGTAAGTAAGGCAAAGCGTATATAACTCATACTGTCTTAAACCACTCTTCACATGTACATCTTGGCTTAACCTGCCATTTACAAGTATTTTTACTTTACGGTTACTATACGCTGACATACAGAATTTCTTAACTTTCTCACTTACATTCTTTCATTATTCCCCATAAGGTTTCATGCCCAGTCATATCAAATGCCTTATTAAGGTCTCCTATCATGATTTTTGCTTCTTCTTTTCTGTTCATCATATCATGCACAATTTCTCTATCATTAATAATTCTCGACAACCTGTCCATTTTATACTATATATAGTGTCTTTCATAATATTTTCCATTTTAGTTTCAAATTTTTGTATTATTTTCTTAAGGATCTTATAATCATTATTATTCAATACTGTTGTTCCCCAGTTTTTTAACTGTCTTCTATCTTCTTTCTTTCATATGAATTTAAGTATCCCACTACATATTTCTTTATACATAAAAATTCATTTAAACATTCATTCAAAATCATTAAACATCTATATTTTTTGTCAATCCCTTAAATTTGTACATTTCATACCTTATTCCACCTAGTCCTGCAATCAAATCTATATTTACTTATCCTAATATTTTGTAGGATCGTAGGATCATAGGAGTTTGCTAGGCTATCGACCCGGAGGTCATTTCAAGCCTAGTCGATCCATCCCAATGTAATACAATAGATATGCTAGTCAATACCCAGAATTGGATTTAATAATGACTACCCATGTCCAGGAGGGTTGTGGGCACTATCCCTGGTAAGACGTTACAGTGCCCCATCCACTCGTCCTGGTTCCTCTTGAACAGTGTCATAGAGGTGCTCTGTTTCACATGAACTGGCAGCCTGTTCCAAAGACGTGGCAGTCACTGGGAGACAAATCTGTCCCTCTAGCATGTCCTATTTAAGTCACAGGCCATATTTAGGTCCATGAAGTGGCTAGCTCTAGTCCAGTTTGATTTACTGATATGCAGCAATTAATTCAGTTTGGGTCTGAGATTGCTTTGTAAGCCAGGCATGTCTCCCCTAAGAAGTCTATAACACACAGAGTATAGTGACAGGGACTTTAGTCGGTCTGTGTACAAAACATTCTGGAGTTCCTTGTTCTTCTTTGTTAGAAACCTCTGAAGTCTCTCCAATTGCTGCAGGTGCTTTGTATAGTACACACTTTATGTGGTGTTGTACTCAATTATAGGCCAGATTAGTGCCAAATATAGAGGGATTATAACCTTCTTTGCTCTTGAGGTGATGCCTTTACTAATCAAGTGTGCTACATAGAAAGCTTTCCTTACTACAGTAGACACATGGTTGTCAAAGTTAAGGTCACAGTCTACTTGTGATCCCAGATCCCTTACCATTTTGGCGATACTTGAGGTATTGTTGTTGATTTCATAGTGTGAAGGGACATTGTTTTTGCTAAAGGGAATGATGATACATTTCTTTACATTCATTTTGAAACTGTGACTAAGACATCAGTCATTGGTCTGTGTAAGACCCTCCTGGAGTATACTGACATAATTTGGGGATTCAATACTTGCACCTAGTTGGCAGTGGTCCACAAACTTGGTCAGCCACAACCACTTAGTATTGGCCTGAACTTTTGAGGAGTATATACCAAACAGTAGGAGGCCCAGCACTGACCCCACTGGCACCCTGCTGGTTGATGTGGATTAATCCATTTTGATAGTGTGTGTGCCTGGTTTGTGAGCCAGTTGGCAACCCATCTTACAACAAGGTGGTTTACATTCAGTTTGCTAAGTTTATCGGTAATGACAGAGTGTGGGATTTTGTCAAAAGCCTTTGCCAAGTCGAGGTATGCTGTGTGCACAGATTTGCCCTCATTAATAACCCTAGTCATATTTTCAAAGAAATCCACCAGATTTACTGGCAGGATCTGCCCCTGACAAAGCCGAACTGGGTTGGCTCCAGGGTTTGGAGGTCTCCTATGTCATTATTTATGAGGTCCATAATGATACATTCCATGGCCTTACAGATGAGGCTGGTCAGGCTTATGGGTCTGTAATTCCCAGTGCCTGTTGCTAGACCACCTTTGTGGAGGGAAATGTCTGTTGTTCTCCATGCTACAGGAACAAAGCCTGTGGTTAGGCTATGATTGAAAAGGCTACTTAATGGTGATGCTATTTCATGTTTTAGCCTGTTTAAAAGACAGCCTTGGGTGCCATCTGGTCCCATAGAGGCTGTGTTATTTGCCTTTGACAAGGCTTTAATGACCTACTCTTCAGATATGCAGGGTGGGGGGAGCGATAAGTTTGGAGGGTATAAGGGATCGAAATTTTTGCCAAACATATCCGCTAGCAAGTTTGCTATTCTATATAGCTCATATAAAGAAGTTTCCTTTTCCAACTCCGTAATCTCTTTTTCTGTTATTTTTTTTTACTTTCCATCTTTTGTTCACACTTCTTTTTATGTTTAATAATTTCTTGTACATACTGTACTACACTATTCGTGATCTTTTCCTGAGTTTTTCCTTTTTCTCCTTTTACACTTGTTACTTCTCTCATTACACCACCATCTTCCTTTACTGAGCTGCTTAGGTGGGGGTTAGCATAATGGTTAAGGAGTTTACCTCACAGACCCAAGGTCCTGGGTTTGATTCTCACCTTTAATGTGGGCTGGGGGTTGCCATAATTAGGGTGGGTGGGAGGTTGGCATAATGGTTAAGGTGTTTGCCTTACAAACACAAGGTGCATGGTTTGATTCTTACATGGGGTAACTGGCTATGATTAAAATGGCCCACAAGGGTAGTTAGCCTAGTATTAATCTATGAACCTATGAACTCGATACGTCTCTTTTTCCTTGTAAATAGTCATTTTGCTTATACAACAATTCTTGTATTTTTCTTGATTTCTTCCATATAATTATTTTTCTTTGTCAACGTACTTTATATTACTATGTTCTAAATCTCCCAATGCATCATTATATGTTCTGTAATATTTTTCTTTCTCTACTTTTCTCACATCCTATTGCCACTGTAAAAAAATGTTTTTATATTTTTCCTTAAATATCATCCAATATTCAGACCAATTTTTATAAAATGTTCTCATAGTAATATGATCTTTCCATAACAATATTACTAATCTCTCTCCATCTTCATTCCACGCTTTCAAATTTATCCTTTGTATTCCTTTGCCTATTTTTGTATATTTTTTGTTTAGCTTTAGCTCTAGCCATACTGCAAGATGATCAGAAAATCCTGTTTCAACTGCCTTCCCTTCTCCTATAATTAAACCTTTTGATACTATAAAATAAAGTATTTTAGTTCTATACATACCCCTTTAGTAAGTCGATGAACATTTGTCCCAAAGTTTAAACTTAACACATTTTATAACTTCTAATATTTTTCGTATATGCCTTCCTTTCCTTCTGTGTTTATGTTATTATAATATTCATATTTATTATACATAGTCTAAAATCTGATGAAATAAGCATTCCCTTTCTTTACAATTAATATAAGTATATAATGTTATAATTCTATATACCTGTTCTTTCCAGCTTAAATCTACAATGGTTAATCTTCCCATGTTTACTAAAGTTGCATCTAATATCTTTACTGTGTTTTTACAGAATACAGATATCCCAGAACATCTCTCATTTCCCAAATTACAGATTATCTTTTCTCCTCATAGTTCCTCTCTTTGTAATCTTCTTCATTTTTAAAACCTTGCATCTTCGAATACCATTACATCTGCATCTGGTCTACTTCATATAATTGAAATTCCTCTTACCCAAATTGTAAATAACCAAAAAAAGCTGCAGTTGAATGAACACTCACATTATCGATAGTGTAACCAAGGAAAGGAGGCAATTGACCAACAGGAACAAAAAAATGTACTGAAGCATGTCAAACCCATCCAAGTGGGGGGGCTGTGCCCACCACACCCCCCAATGTGGGGGGAAGCATCCCCCACCCCCCTAACTAAATATACCAGTTCTGACATTGCACTATAGTGGGGAAAAAGGCAAACTCCCAAGTGTTGGCTGACTGCCTGCTTTCCCTGGCTACACTATTGGTAATGTGATTGTTTGTTCAAATGCAACTTCGGTGTTGTTGTCTCGGTTATTTAAAATTTGGGTAAGTGGGATTTCGATTTATGAAGTAGACCTATCTGCATCACATGTATTACACCATTTCAAAATCTTTATTCTTCTTGCTATATTCTTAGTAATATTCATATTTACAAAAAGGACTTTAAATTTTCATTTTTCCTTTTCCTTAGATTCAACGTTTTATAAGTTCATAAATAAATACTGCACTAGATGCCTTCATGGGCCATTCTAAGTCTATCCAGTTTTTCTCACAAAGGTGAGAATCAAACACTGTACTTATACCAACCCCAACCATTATCTGTATACATTCTTTTCATCATTTTCCTTCCTTTTTACTTTTGCATTTATCCCTATAAATTTTCTTTTTCTGCCATTTACCCTCTTGGCATTAGAATTCTTTTTTATATATCCCAATTTGTGTATTCTTCATATCTTATTTCAAAGCCTTCTTCCCTGCCCTGTTTATTATTTTTTTCTCATCTATTTTTTTCTTCTATTTCTACTAATTCTAAAATTCCTTCTCTTTGTTTATTTTCTTCTATTTCTTTTTCCTTATTCTTATTTTCATTTCTACAATCCATTCATAAATGTACAATGTTACATTTATAACATTTCTCAGTCTGGATTTCCCCATTCAGCACAGGTGACAAGGTGATATGCTGGAATGGACTACTCTACCAATTATTCTTTTCTTCCTGGATATATCACTGTATAAGGTTGAAAACCCAGTAATAAACGTCTAAAGGTACAACACCGAACCTCCGGAAATGCGACCTTCAGCTCCCACTTGGTCACTTCAGTATTGTCTATGACTTTTACCCTCCACTAAAGTTGAAAACTTGGTAATAAATGTCCAACAGCAAAAGAACAACACTGACCCTCCAAAAACACAACCTTCAGCTCCCACTCGGTCATTTAAGTATTGCCTGTGATTTTTGCCACCCACTAAAGTTGAAAATCTGATAATAGATGTCCAACAGCAAAAGTACAACTGACCTTTCAGAAACACAACCTTCAGCTCCCACTTGGTCACTTCAGTATTGCCTGCAAGTTTTACCATCCACTAAAGTTGAAAATCTGATAATAGATGTCCAACACCAAAAGTACAGCACTGACCCTCCAGAAACATGACCTTCAGCTCCTACTTGTTCACTTCAGTATTGCCTTTGACTTTTACCATCCACTGAAGTTGAAAACCCGGAATTAAATATCCAACAGCAAAAGTACAACACTGACCCTCCAGAAACATGACCTTCAGCTCCCACTTGTTCATTTCAGTATTGCCTTTGACTTTTACCATCCACTAAAGTTGAAAACCCGGAATTAAAAATCCAGCAGCAAAAGTACAACACTGACCCTCCAGAAATGTGACCTTCAGCTCCCACTTGGTCACTTCAATATTTCCTGTAACTTTTACCATCCACTAAAGTATGTTTTATTCTATTGGTATTGTACCTACATAATGCTTGTAATTTAAGTGTTTCAGCACATCACCGAGCCTCACTGCCTGCCCTGTCACCTCTTCTCATGCTCGTTTCTGATTCCTATTGTATTTTTTCCTTCCTCATTACTCCATAGCCTTGGGTCACACTTATTTTTGCAGTAGTACTTTAAGGACCTGTAATTGCTTCTCTTTACATCTTTGCCTTCAAACACCTCTGACTTTTGTAAACCCCTTCATAAGTTTTTAGTTACTATTTTGTGAGTCTACTGATTGTTTTTTCTCTCCAGTCTCTTCTCGGCTGTGTATCAACCTGCTTCATTTGCACACACTACACTAGGGATCATGCCATTCCCCTAACCTACCCCCATTCCCACACACCCCTACATTCCTTGCATGTATACTATCTGCACCACACCTCCTCCCATTACACAAACCAGTCAGCTTTCTCCACCAATAACAATCATCACTGCTTTCCCACTGATATCATAATCTTCTCCCTCTTAGTCTCACTAAATATATCTCTCCTCTTCCTGTAACATCCTACTCTGCTTTTATCTCTTACTTGTAATTGTGTCTGTCCATGAGAACTGGGAGTCCCTACTAGGGAACATTACTAAACCAATGTACATAAGATATATTACCACTTTGTTTTTATATATTATAATTGTTTTCTAACTTCTTGTGTAACCTTTGTATGTCTGTCCATGAGAACTGCGAGTCCCTACTAAAGAACACTTCTATACCAATATGCATAAGGTATATTACCACTTTTTTATATATTCTAATTGTTTTCTAACTTCTTGTGTAACCTTTTGTATGTTTGACTATGTGGAGCTTTTCTCCCCGGGCCTCCACTGAAAATGGACATGTATTCAGTCGGACTATCCTGGTAAACAAATGTAAAATAAATAAATAAAAAATCTCCATTAACCCTGCTACATATAAGCAACTCCCCTGTTCCACACTATCCTCATTCATCCACATTTTACCTTCTATTCAACATTGTATGGTATGTTTTTTGCTCATATCTGTGGTTATAGCCTACTAGTTTTTGTATATTATGGAACACCATGAATCTTGTGAGCCCCTTCTTGAGGACTACATTGTACATACCTTGTAAATATGCTTGTCTCATTAAAGTTTATTTTATCTGTGTTAACATTCAATTTTTGTAGTGTATGCATTTTTGCTCATATCCGTTGTTGTATCCTACTAGTATTGTATGTCATAAACACTACGAATCTTGTGAGTCCTTTCTTGTGGACTACATTGACATACTTTGTGTATATGCTTGTCTCATAATTGCTTTGTTTATCTATGTAACTGGAACTTTTCTCTCGGGCCTCCGCTGAAAATAGACATGTATCCAGTCGGACTATCCCAGTCAACAAATGCAAAATAAATAAATAAACATACTCTTACCCATCTTTTAAAGTGTCACTCCTTATTTCCAACTCACAGCTCTTTTGTCATGTTCCATGCATATCTTTTTACATCTCTTCCTCCTTTTTCTATCAACCTCTTACCACATTGCACTTTCTTATCAAAAACACCACCCACTCTCTCCATCAGTCACATTAACAGCACCACCCTCCACTCACATCTTCTATCTCCATCTCTATAATTTCTCACCTTCACACCTCTTCAAGATTAACACTTTTCCTAACATCTCACTCTCCTCTACTCTGAAGTTAATAGGATCTGCCCACCTGTCACTACCCCTCACAACAACTTACCTCACACCTCATCCCCTCCTTCTCATCCCCCTCTCTCTCCTAAAACATTATATATCTACTCTTTAAATATTCAAAACCTTGTAAATAAGATCACAGAACTGCATTCCCGGATTGCTAACACTTCCCCCATATCCTAACCCTGTCAGAAACCTGGTTAAAACCACATATCACAAACACCAAAATGTTACCCCCAGGTTATAACATCTTTTGCTCTGAAAGAATAAAAAAAAGTGGTGGAGGCATTGCCATCTTCTACTCTCACCAACTTAATCTCTCCCCACTTTCCATTTCTATACCCAGCTTTGAGCATGCCGAACTTCTTTTTTTTAAACTGTCATCCAAACTCACACAATAAGATTGCCATAGCCTTTATCTATATTCCCCCGAGAGAGCAACATTCCTACAATTGAGAACATATTCTCATGGATCGCTCAAAATGTAACCTACAAAACCATCATCCTTGGTGACTGAAACATTAACTGGACTAAACTTACAACTAGAGCTCCTAACCTTAGCATCAACCTTCACGACTTCCATCAATTTATTTCATAGTTTCATAGTTTAGTACTAGGCTATCTGCCCTGGGGCATTTGTAAGCCTAGCCATAGTGATGTGGCTTTTGCCACCCCATGAAATGGTACAAAAATGCACAGAATAGATTTAGAACACTGTGCCTCTGTCTAGTAGTGACACAATGATGGTCCCCTTATATAATAGAATTAGTTTACTGTGCCCCTGTCTAGCAGTGACACAGAAGTGACCCCTGGGGTAAACTTACGATCTCCCATCCACTCATAAAGATTTCTCTTGAAGAGAGTCAGTGAGGGGCTCTGCCTAACATGAACTGGGATCTTGTTCCAAAGCATGGGAAGCCTCTGGGTTATGAATCTATCCCTCCAGCATGTCCTATTCATACTTGTGCCGAGGTTTAAGTCTTTAGCTCTCATGGTCCTGATGGATTTGGATTTTTTGAGGTGGAGCATGTCCATCAGATCCTGATTGGACATGGCCTTGTACGTCAGGCAGAAATCACCTCTGAGCAGGCGGTATGCTACTGAGTAGAGCTGGAGTTTCTTTAGTCTGGCAGAATAAGACATATGTTGGAAACCCTTGATCCTCTTGGTGAGGTACTTTTGTGGTCTCTCCAGCTGTTGCAAATGCCGGGTGAGGTACATACCAAATGGGGCATTGTACTCAATCATGGGTCTGATGAGGGAGGAGTATAGGGGTACAATGACATCCTTGGATCTGGATGTGAATCCCTTCATGATGAGGCGTGCAAGGTAGAATGTTTTTCTAACCACTTTGGCAATGTGGGTGTCAAATGAGAGGTCGCTGTCGACTTGGGTCCCTAGGTCTCTGATTACTTTTTCCGTACTCAGTGGGTTGCTGTCTATGTGATAATTTGTGGGTACTTTGTTTTTCCCAAAGGGGATGACTATACATTTTTTGGCATTTAGTTTAAGGCTGTGACTCCGGCACCAGTTGTCCGTTTCTGTGAGGCCTTTTTGTAGGATGTATGTGTCCGCTGGTGTATCGACTATGGCACCTAGTTTGCAGTCATCTGTGAACTTTGTCAGCCACAACCCTCCCATGTTTGCTTTAACATCTGCGAAATAAATGCCTAAGCACAGTAACAAAAACTCTATTACAGGCCCTACCCTAGACTGGATCCTCACCTTAGATCCCAACCTTTATCATAACCCTGGGACACTTCCAAACCCTTCAAGTGACCATTTTCCTACCTATATCCAAAGATACCCCCAACAACCACACAAAGACTACCTATATAGAGACTGTCATAAACTCACCAACTTCAATCCAGATACTTTTCACTCTAAATTGTCCAGCATAAACTGGTCCTTCCTTCATCAACTTCCTCTCAATGAGGCTGTTAAATCATTCAGTCAGATCTTCCTAGACATTCTAAATTCACTAGCACCTACCAGAAAAATCAGAATAAAATCTACCTTTGAACCTTGGCTCGCCAAATATACCTGCTCCATTATGCATAAAAGAGATAGTGTCTGGAAAACCTAGGTCAAAAAAAATCCCCTCCCCTACTTCAAAAGTACAAAGAGATCAGAAACCTTTCAGAAAACTAGTTAAGAATGATAAAAATATTTTTTTCTGTTCCATCCAATCAAACCTGCAGTGTAATCCAACAAAATTCTGGACAATCATTAATAAACTTCTTTACCCTGGCAATCCTACTACACCCAGCCCCTTCCCCCAAAGCACTGCAAATGAAACAGTCACTGCCCTAAAAAAATACTTCATAGATACAATCCAAAACCTGACTCAAAATAACAACACTTCCTCTATCTGTCCCTCATCTCCCAACAAAACACCTTCCAATAGTGTCTCGTCTAAACCACTTCCCACAACTTACATCTCTCTTGCTCATACTGAGACCTTCCTTCCTGTCTGCTGACAAACTTTTTATTTTTATTTTTATTTTACATTTGTTGACCAGGCTAGTCTAGCTGGAGACATGTCCATTTTCAGTAGAGGCCCGAGGAGAAAAGCTCCAAGAATAATACAAAGTTTCTTTACAAAGTTAAAAACAGGAGTTATACAGATAATAGAGATAGCAGTATTACAAAAAAGGTTTTTTTTTTTTTTTTTTCAATAGTACAAGGTGGTGTTATCATGGTCATTTTGTAAGGTACAGAGTAGAATTAAGATGGTCATTTTGTAAGAGACTGAGGTATGATGTAGATATATACTAGTGAGATAAATGCAGTAATGAAGTTTATGGATACATAAAAGGGAGCTAAAAAGGGATGAGGAGGGATAAGTGAATATGAGAAGATTTAGTCAGGATTAGTACAGGTACAGAGCCAGTGATTGTTAAGGTAGAGTTTCAGGGTTAGTACAGGTACAGAGCCAGTGATTGTTAAGGTAGAGTTTCAGGGTTAGTACAGGTACATAGCCAGTGATTGTTAAGGTAGAGTTTCAGGGTTGGTACAGGTACATAGCCAGTGATTGTTAAGGTAGAGTTTCAGGGTTAGTACAGGTATATAGCCCGTGATTGTTAAGGTAGAGTTTCAGGGTTAGTACAGGTACATAGCCAGTGATTGTTAAGGTAGAGTTTCAGGGTTAGTACAGGCACATAGCCAGTGATTGTTAAGGTAGAGTTTCAGGGTTAGTACAGGTACATAGCCAGTGATTGTTAAGGTAGAGTTTCAGGGTTAGTACAGGTACATAGCCAGTGATTGTTAAGGTAGAGTTTCAGGGTTAGTACAGGTACATAGCCAGTGATTGTTAAGGTAGAGTTTCAGGGTTAGTACGGGTACATAGCCAGTGATTGTTAAGGTAGAGTTTCAGGGTTAGTACAGGTACATAGCCAGTGATTGTTAAGGTAGAGTTTCAGGGTTAGTACAGGTACATAGCCAGTGATTGTTAAGGTAGAGTTTCAGGGTTAGTACAGGTACATAGCCAGTGATTGTTAAGGTAGAGTTTCAGGGTTAGTACAGGTACATAGCCAGTGATTGTTAAGGTAGAGTTTCAGGGTTAGTACAGGTACATAGCCAGTGATTGTTAAGGTAGAGTTTCAGGGTTAGTACAGGTATATAGCCAGTGATTGTTAAGGCAGAGTTTCAGGGTTAGTACAGGTACATAGCCAGTGATTGTTAAGGTAGAGTTTCAGGGTTAGTACAGGCACATAGCCAGTGATTGTTAAGGTAGAGTTTCAGGGTTAGTACAGGTACATAGCCAGTGTTTGTTAAGGTAGAGTTTCAGGGTTAGTACAGGTACATAGCCAGTGATTGTTAAGGTAGAGTTTCAGGGTTAGTACAGGCACATAGCCAGTGATTGTTAAGGTAGAGTTTCAGGGTTAGTACAGGCACATAGCCAGTGATTGTTAAGGTAGAGTTTCAGGGTTAGTACAGGCACATAGCCAGTGATTGTTAAGGTAGAGTTTCAGGGTTAGTACGGGTACATAGCCAGTGATTATTAAGGTAGAGTTTCAGGGTTAGTACAGGCACATAGCCAGTGATTGTTAAGGTAGAGTTTCAGGGTTAGTACATCAGGTTAGTACGGGTACATAGCCAGTGATTTTTAAGGTAGAGTTTCAGAGTTAGTACAGGCACATAGCCAGTGATTGTTAAGGTAGAGTTTCAGGGTTAGTACAGGTACATAGCCCGTGATTGTTAAGGTAGAGTTTCAGGGTTAGTACAGGTACATAGCCAGTGATTGTTAAGGTAGAGTTTCAGGGTTAGTACAGGTACATAGCCAGTGATTGTTAACGTAGAGTTTCTGGGTTAGTACAGGTACATAGCCCGTGATTGTTAAGGTAGAGTTTCAGGGTTAGTACAGGTACATAGCCAGTGATTGTTAAGGTAGAGTTTCAGGGTTAGTACAGGTACATAGCCAGTGATTGTTAAGGTAGAGTTTCAGGGTTAGTACAGGTACATAGCCAGTGACTGTTAAGGTAGAGTTTCAGGGTTAGTACAGGTACATAGCCAGTGATTGTTAAGGTAGAGTTTCAGGGTTAGTACAGGTACATAGCCAGTGATTGTTAAGGTAGAATTTCAGGGTTAGTACAGGTACATAGCCAGTGATTGTTAAGGTAGAGTTTCAGGGTTAGTACAGGCACATAGCCAGTGATTGTTAAGGTAGAGTTTCAGGGTTAGTACAGGTACATAGCCAGTGATTGTTAAGGTAGAGTTGCAGGGTTAGTACAGGCACATAGCCAGTGATTGTTAAGGTAGAGTTTCAGGGTTAGTACAGGCACATAGCCAGTGATTGTTAAGGTAGAGTTTCAGGGTTAGTACAGGTAAATAGCCAGTGATTGTTAAGGTAGAGTTTCAGGGTTAGTACAGGTACATAGCCAGTGATTGTTAAGGTAGAGTTTCAGGGTCAGTACAGGTACATAGCCAGTGATTGTTAAGGTAGAGTTTCAAGGTCAGTACAGGTACATAGCCAGTGATTGTTAAGGTAGAGTTTCAGGGTCAGTACAGGTACATAGCCAGTGATTGTTAAGGTAGAGTTTCAGGGTCAGTACAGGTACATAGCCAGTGATTGTTAAGGTAGAGTTTCAGGGTTAGTACAGGTACATAGCCAGTGATTGTTAAGGTAGAGTTTCAGGGTTAGTACAGGTACATAGCCAGTGATTGTTAAGGTAGAGTTTCAGGGTTAGTACAGGTACATAGCCCGTGATTGTTAAGGTAGAGTTTCAGGGTTAGTACAGGTACATAGCCCGTGATTGTTAAGGTAGAGTTTCAGGGTTAGTACAGGTACATAGCCAGTGATTGTTAAGGTAGAGTTTCAGGGTTAGTACAGGTACATAGCCAGTGATTGTTAAGGTAGAGTTTCAGGGTTAGTACGGGTACATAGCCAGTGATTGTTAAGGTAGAGTTTCAGGGTTAGTACGGTACATAGCCAGTGATTGTTAAGGTAGAGTTTCAGGGTTAGTACGGGTACATAGCCAGTGATTGTTAAGGTAGAGTTTCAGGGTTAGTACGGGTACATAGCCAGTGATTGTTAAGGTAGAGTTTCAGGGTTAGTACGGGTACATAGCCAGTGATTGTTAAGGTAGAGTTTCAGGGTTAGTACGGGTACATAGCCAGTGATTGTTAAGGTAGAGTTTCAGGGTTAGTACGGGTACATAGCCAGTGATTGTTAAGGTAGCGTTTCAGGGTTAGTACGGGTACATAGCCAGTGATTATTAAGGTAGAGTTTCAGGGTTAGTACAGGCACATAGCCAGTGATTGTTAAGGTAGAGTTTCAGGGTTAGTACATCAGGTTAGTACGGGTACATAGCCAGTGATTGTTAAGGTAGAGTTTCAGGGTTAGTACAGGCACATAGCCAGTGATTGTTAAGGTAGAGTTTCAGGGTTAGTACAGGTACATAGCCAATGATTGTTAAGGTAGAGTTTCAGGGTTAGTACAGGTACATAGCCAGTGATTGTTAAGGTAGAGTTTCAGGGTTAGTACAGGTACATAGCCAGTGATTGTTAACGTAGAGTTTCAGGGTTAGTACAGGTACATAGCCCGTGATCGTTAAGGTAGCGTTTCAGGGTTAGTACGGGTACATAGCCAGTGATTATTAAGGTAGAGTTTCAGGGTTAGTACAGGCACATAGCCAGTGATTGTTAAGGTAGAGTTTCAGGGTTAGTACATCAGGTTAGTACGGGTACATAGCCAGTGATTGTTAAGGTAGAGTTTCAGGGTTAGTACAGGCACATAGCCAGTGATTGTTAAGGTAGAGTTTCAGGGTTAGTACAGGTACATAGCCAGTGATTGTTAAGGTAGAGTTTCAGGGTTAGTACAGGTACATAGCCAGTGATTGTTAAGGTAGAGTTTCAGGGTTAGTACAGGTACATAGCCAGTGATTGTTAATGTAGAGTTTCAGGGTTAGTACAGGTACATAGCCCGTGATTGTTAAGGTAGAGTTTCAGGGTTAGTACAGGTACATAGCCCGTGTTTGTTAAGGTAGAGTTTCAGGGTTAGTACAGGTACATAGCCAGTGATTGTTAAGGTAGAGTTTCAGGGTTAGTACAGGTACATAGCCAGTGATTGTTAAGGTAGAGTTTCAGGGTTAGTACAGGTACATAGCCAGTGATTGTTAAGGTAGAGTTTCAGGGTTAGTACAGGTACATAGCCAGTGATTGTTAAGGTAGAGTTTCAGGGTTAGTACAGGTACATAGCCAGTGATTGTTAAGGTAGAGTTTCAGGGTTAGTACAGGTACATAGCCAGTGATTGTTAAGGTAGAGTTTCAGGGTTAGTACAGGTACATAGCCCGCGATTGTTAAGGTAGAGTTTCAGGGTTAGTACAGGTACATAGCCCGCGATTGTTAAGGTAGAGTTTCAGGGTTAGTACAGGTACATAGCCCGTGATTGTTAAGGTAGAGTTTCAGGGTTAGTACAGGTACATAGCCCGTGATTGTTAAGGTAGAGTTTCAGGGTTAGTACAGGTGCATAGCCAGTGATTGTTAAGGTAGAGTTTCAGGGTTAGTACAGGTACATAGCCAGTGATTGTTAAGGTAGCGTTTCAGGGTTAGTACAGGTACATAGCCAGTGATTGTTAAGGTAGAGTTTCAGGGTTAGTACAGGTACATAGCCAGTGATTAAGGTAGAGTTTCAGGGTTAGTACAGGTACATAGCCAGTGATTGTTAAGGTAGAGTTTCAGGGTTAGTACAGGCACATAGCCAGTGATTGTTAAGGTAGAGTTTCAGGGTTAGTACAGGTACATAGCCAGTGATTGTTAAGGTAGAGTTTCAGGGTTAGTACAGGCACATAGCCAGTGATTGTTAAGGTAGAGTTTCAGGATTAGTACAGGCACATAGCCAGTGATTGTTAAGGTAGAGTTTCAGGGTTAGCACAGGTACATAGCCAGTGATTGTTAAGGTAGAGTTTCAGGGTTAGTACAGGTACATAGCCAGTGATTGTTAAGGTAGAGTTTCAGGGTTAGTACAGGTACATAGCCAGTGATTGATAAGGTAGAGTTTCAGGGTCAGTACAGGTACATAGCCAGTGATTGTTAAGGTAGAGTTTCAGGGTCAGTACAGGTACATAGCCAGTGATTGTTAAGGTAGAGTTTCAGGGTCAGTACAGGTACATAGCCAGTGATTGTTAAGGTAGAGTTTCAGGGTCAGTACAGGTACATAGCCAGTGATTGTTAAGGTAGAGTTTCAGGGTTAGTACAGGTACATAGCCCGTGATTGTTAAGGTAGAGTTTCAGGGTTAGTACAGGTACATAGCCCGTGATTGTTAAGGTAGAGTTTCAGGGTTAGTACAGGTACATAGCCAGTGATTGTTAAGGTAGAGTTTCAGGGTTAGTACGGGTACATAGCCAGTGATTGTTAAGGTAGAGTTTCAGGGTTAGTACGGGTACATAGCCAGTGATTGTTAAGGTAGAGTTTCAGGGTTAGTACGGTACATAGCCAGTGATTGTTAAGGTAGAGTTTCAGGTTAGTACGGGTACATAGCCAGTGATTGTTAAGGTAGAGTTTCAGGGTTAGTACGGGTACATAGCCAGTGATTGTTAAGGTAGAGTTTCAGGGTTAGTACGGGTACATAGCCAGTGATTGTTAAGGTAGAGTTTCAGGGTTAGTACGGGTACATAGCCAGTGATTGTTAAGGTAGCGTTTCAGGGTTAGTACGGGTACATAGCCAGTGATTATTAAGGTAGAGTTTCAGGGTTAGTACAGGCACATAGCCAGTGATTGTTAAGGTAGAGTTTCAGGGTTAGTACATCAGGTTAGTACGGGTACATAGCCAGTGATTGTTAAGGTAGAGTTTCAGGGTTAGTACAGGTACATAGCCCGTGATTGTTAAGGTAGAGTTTCAGGATTTGTACAGGTACATAGCCCATGATTGTTAAGGTAGAGTTTCAGGGTTAGTACAGGTACATAGCCAGTGATTGTTAAGGTAGAGTTTCAGGGTTAGTACAGGTACATAGCCAGTGATTGTTAAGGTAGAGTTTCAGGGTTAGTACAGGTACATAGCCAGTGATTGTTAAGGTAGAGTTTCAGGGTTAGTAGAGTTTCAGGGTTAGTACAGGTACATAGCCAGTGATTGTTAAGGTAGAGTTTCAGGGTTAGTACAGGTACATAGCCAGTGATTGTTAAGGTAGAGTTTCACGGTTAGTACAGGTACATAGCCAGTGATTGTTAAGGTAGAGTTTCAAATTCCTTTTGAAAAGTGAGAGAGAAGTTTTAGATGTGATTTCAGAGGGAAGTTTATTCCAAAGTTTTCCTACAGAGTTAGAGAACAGCGACTCGCCTGCTGTGTTGTTGGGTTTAGTAGTGTTGATCAGAAGTTTGTTAGAGGAGCGTAGAGGTGTGAGGTTTTTATAAGGTGTAATGAGGCTAGAGAGTCCAGGGATATTGTTAGGAAGATATAGAGTCTTATGGGCTATTATAAGCTGGTGATATTGAAGCTGATTAAGAAAGTCAAGCCAGTTTAATTGTTTAAGATTTAGACAGTGATGGGTTCTGTAAGGAGAGCCTGTAGCAAATCTAGCAATATTATTATAGGAAGTAGTTAGTTTCCTGATGTTGTTCTTTGAGAGGTTAGTATAAATGGGAGAGGCGTAAAGCAGGGTGGATATTAGGTGGGTTCTGGCTATAGCAGTCTTAGCTGCTGGTGTAAGATAAGGTTTAATTCTATAGAGGGATCCCAGTTTTTTGTTGACTGACTTTATTGTAGTGTTTATGTGAGTATCAAAGTTTAGATTGTTGTCTATTGTTATTCCTAGAAGTTTAGTGGTAGGGTCAGGTTATTCCTAGAAGTTTAGTGGTAGGGTCAGGAGAGATAAGAGTACCACTGCTAGAGGTGAGACTGAAAGGTACAGATGTGGACTTTTGGGTTGGTGAGAAGAGTAGCAGTTTAGTTTTTTTGGGATTCAGAAGGAGGCAGCGTTGAGAAAACCATAGTTCAATAGTGTTGAATGCTTTTTGGGTAAGAGACTGTAGTTTAATTTGAGAAGTGGCTGAGCAGATTATGGTAGAATCATCTGCATATGAATGCAGATGGAATAAGGAATGGCTGTTTTGCAGGTCATTAATGAAGATGGAAAATAAGAGTGGGCCTAATATAGATCCTTGGGGGACACCGAGAGAGATAGGAAGGTGAGCGGATAGTTTATTTTTCCAGAGTACAGCCTGGTGATGATTATCAAGGTAAGATGTAAACCAGTTCAAGGCAAGAGGATCAAGTGAGAGAGTATTCAGTGTATGGAGTAGTAGTTGGTGGTTAACCATGTCAAAAGCTTTGGATAGGTCAATGAAGACTGCAGATGATAGACAATTATTGTTACGATTATTGTTGATGCTGTTTGTGAATGATAGCAGTGCAGAGGTGGTACTATGGAAGGGTCTGAAGCCATGTTGACAGTTAGCGAGTAGGTTGTTCTGGAGAAGGTGGTTGAGTAGTTGTTTATGGATGCATTTTTCCATAATTTTTGCGATAGGGGAAAGTAAAGCTATGGGGCGAAAGTTAGAAAAGTCATTAGAGCTCCCACCTTTGTGTAGTGGGATGATGTGTGAAATTTTCCATATTGAAGGGACAGTTCCTTCACTTATTGTTCTATTTATCAGAATAGAAATAGGGTAGGTTATGGCTTTAGCTCCTTTTTGCAAGAATTCTGCTGGGAGTTTGTCAGCTGAGGGGGTGGTAGGTTTTAACTTATGTAGAAGAGAGGAAATGTAGGAGGTAGATGCTGGTTGGAGGTGAAATAGAGGAGGTGGATTTATAAAGGAAGTGGACAGATTAGATGTGTTAGGAGATAGGTGGCTAGCTAGAGTTTGGATGGTATCAGTGAAGAAAGAGTTAAAGGCATTTGCTGTTTGTGTGGGATTCTCAGGGTTAGAGCCTAGTGGGTTAGGTGTTATTAGTTGGCCTGGGTAAAGAAGATTATTAATAGAAGTCCAAAATTTTTTGGGTTCTTTGAGAGAGGTTTGTTGTAGCTGAAGGTAATAATTCTTTTTGTCTGAAAGAATGGCTTTTTTTGCATTGTTTCTATGTTCTCTAAAGATTTGGTGGTCAGTTGTAGTCTTAGTTGTACGCCATTTTGCCCAGGTTTTGTTTCTAAGTTGGATTTTGTGTTTAGTATTATTAGTGAGCCAAGGGGCTGGTTTAGCTTTAATTCTAATAGAGCGAATTGGAGCATGGTGATCCAGGGTGGCTAAGAATGTGGAGTTAAAGTATTCCACTGCTTCATTTAGAGGGAGATATTTTAATGGTATCCAATTACATTGTTTTAGTTCTGTTTGGAAAAGTTCTGGGTTAAATTCCTTTTTAGAGCGTATTGTTCTGAGAGTGTTAGGGAATATTATGTTGGTTTTATGTCTGATAATATATGTAAGTGAGTGGTCACTTATATCATCTGGAAGGGTTCCTGTTGTGTAGGATTGCTGAGGATTATTAGTAAGTATCCAATCCAAGGTACTTTCTTTGTTACTGAGTCTATTAGTTCTGGTAGGGGAGTTTATAAGTTGTGAGAAGCCATACAGGTTTATATGGGTAGAGGGATTAGTATTAGTACAGGAATTCCAATCTATATTAAAGTCACCGAGGACTATGGTTTCTTGTGGGAGATTAATAGAAAGCCAGTTGAGGATATGCTCTAGTATATTACTGTTATTTCCTGGGGGAAGATAAACACAGATAATATTTATGGTTTTACTTGTGTTTACCTGAAGTTTACATATTATTATTTCTGCAGAAGAGTCTATAGGTAAGTTAGGATGTAAGATGCTAACTTGTAGCTCTGTTTTGTAGAGGATTGCCACACCACCTCCCTTTTTGGAAGTACGGTCATGTCTGAAGATACTGTAGCCAGGTGGGGTAATTTCATTATCTTTAATGGTGGGTTTTAGCCATGTTTCTGATAAACATAGGACATCAAATGGTTGAGATTGTAATAGGGCTTGTACCTGTGCAGTTTTATTGCAAATACTACGTATGTTTAGATGAGCTATTAAGAGTGAGTTGGTAGGTTTATTTGGTGTTTGGATATTAGTTATGTTTTGTTTGTTGTTTGCATTATTAGGGGAATAGATTGGACCAGGGTTGGGGTGAATGTCTCCATCTAATAGTGAGTGAGGGAGTGTTAAAAGGTAAGGCTGTTGCAGTATACAGTAGAAGTCAAATAGTTTTCTAGTTTTTAGGTTAGTGTATTTAATGTGTTGTAGTCTGTGATATTTGGCTAGTAGGTAGTTGGGTTTAAAGATGATGTTTAGGAGGTTGTGAGAGAAAGGTATTGTTGGTGTTGAGGTATGTTTTGATGGGAAGGGAAGAGTATAGTGGAGTGAATGCTCATAGGAGGTATAGAGATAGGTGATAGTTAGAGGAGGTAATAAAAAGACCCAAATAATTAAATATATTTTGTGGGGGGTAGTTGGTGTAGTCATTTTAGAGGGTGTAGAGGTTGAGATAAGTGGGAGGTAGGTGTTAAATGCCTAGAGGAGATATGGTATTAGCTTCGTTGATTGGTAAAGGAAGGATGAGAGTTAATTGTGAATGGGTGTGGTGAGAAGAAGGAGGTAGCTAGTGTTAATTATGTGTTATGTGTGATAGGTGTAGAGATTGGAGGGTGTGGCCTCAGGAGGAATAAATGTAGGAGTACTGGGGGCGGGTGGAAATTGGGGGCAGGGGAGCGGAGTGAGCCCGCAGGGCGAACGGAGCGGGTAGAGACAAAAAGAGAGGACTATCAAGGAAGGCAATCAGTGAAATATGACAAATTCAGCAGATAAGTTTGGGGGATCTGGAAGATGGAGTGGGAGAGTGTGAAGAAAGTCCAGAGGCTAGTAGGAAGAGATCCAGGCTATGAAAGGAATAGATAAAGCAGGGCTGAGGGAAGAAAAGTGATTTAGACGGAAGTGTCTAGAGGGGGGTTATAAGTACTGGAAAGGCTGGGAAGACTAGGGAAAGCGGAGATGAAGTGAAAGAAAAAACAAGCAGAGGGTGGGGGGTATGGCTGCTGGCTGATATGGCAGTTTAAAAAGGACACTTAACAAGTATCACAAGATTAACCTATACATCTAGTAGAAGATACAATATTATATGACATACTATTTTGTTTAGCTTGCCATTCAATCCAGGGGGTACGTTTGTTACCCAGGTGAGGAGATACACAGGCAGGCTGAGGTAGGTGAGAAGAGCTGGTGTTAGGAGTCCAGGAGGGCACAACCCAAGGTAGAGAAAGTAGGTAAAACAAAAGTATGCACAATATTTTGTTTAGCTTGCCATTCAATCCAGGGGGTACGTTTGTTACCCAGGTGAGGAGATACACAGGCAGACTGAGGTAGGTGAGAAGAGCTGGTGTTAGGAGTCCAGGAGGGCACAACCCAAGGTAGAGAAAGTAGGTAAAACAAAAGTATGCACAAATTTAAATGTAAACCTACAAGCCAGGGAACGCACAGCAGCCACGCTGCTGCAGAGTCAATTGCCTACTCTGTCTCTATACTCATAAATAGATCCATTAGTGAGGCCTGTTTCCCTGACATATGGAAATCCTTCTTTACAATCCTACTGCATAAGGGCAGGAGCTCCACCAACCCTTCTAATTACAGGCCCACTGCCATTCTGTCTCCTATCTCCAAACTCTTAAGAAATGCATACATACCCAGTTACTCAAATATCTACTAGACTATAGCCTGCTAACCTCCACACAACATGGTTTCAGGCCCCACCACAATACATCCACTGCACTACTTTCTTTCAGCTAAACAGAATCTGAGGCCTGTGATAACAACATGCTCATTTCATGTTTATCCCTCAATCTCTCTAAGACTTTTGATTCTGTTTCTCACACTAAACTTCTAAATAAACTCTTAGACCTCAACCTTTCCAGCTCCTCAGTAAACTGGTTCTCCTGCTACCTATCCAATAGGCAGCAATCTGTTTGCTGGCAAAATGTCTTCTCCCACTTCCTGCCACTCAACACAGGAGTTCCTCAAGAATCCATCCTGGGCCCCCTCTTGTTCAATATTTTCACAAACTACATTCTGATTCAAACTCTCTACTGCATTACAATACACTGATTCCACACATCTCCACTACCCATAGTATTCCTAAGCTCTTGACACTCACTCAGGCCACCTTCTCATCTGTAGAAACATGACTGTCCAATAATCAGCTAGCATTAAATCCTAAAAAAACAAAACTCCTTCTCTTCTTTCCTAGAACACAAGTCTTCCTTTGTCATCACATGCCTCAACAATACCATCATTCAAGCTGAACTTCAAACCAAATTACTTGGCATCGTAATCGACAATGAACTAAAATTCAACCTATACAACCAACAATATATAAAAAAAACACCAGAAACTTGGACTACTTTATAGACATCAGAAATTCCTTACACCTACCTCCAAACTTTCGATGGCTCATTCACTCCTCTTACCATGTCTACTTTATGCTGTCCCTATGCTTACAAACATTCAGTCTACTCTATTGTCCAAACTAGACCAAACATACAATAAAATAGGCAGATTCACCAGAAACCTTCTTTACAGTTCTCATCACTGTCTCACTCTAAAGAAGCTTCAATGGCCTGAATTCTCTCATCAACTACTTCTTCCTCAATTATGTATCATACTGTCTACAGTTCCTCTTTCTGCCCTTCCATCTCACACCTAGTATCTTACTACACCCCCCTCAAACATTTCTGCATGACTGACAAACATCTTCTTGACATCTGCAAACCCAAAAGGAACATTGGAAAGTCCATTTACAAGTACTCAGTAGCACGTTTGGAACTCGCTCCCCTTAACATTAGAAATATGTCTCAACAACACCACTTTAAAAGAGTTAAAACACTATCTCCAAAATACTTGGTCCTGCCCATGACAAACCCCTACCATCACTCTTGTCTCTACATCCCCTCTTTTAGACTCACTCCTCTTCAATTCTGTTAGACTTATCTCCTATTTATTTTACTCTCTGACACACAATGCAGTGTTTTTACACTCTTGCATCTTACAGATGGAATTTATACCACTGTCATGTCTCGTGTTAAATAACTTGATTGTACCACTTTTGTACTGTATATTTTTGTAATGGGAATTTTCATTGGATTATTGAGTTTCTGTGCTTTGTATGTAGACTGGGTTATGGGAATGTACTTTGCCCGTTATGTTATAGTATGTTTATTCTATGTTTGTATGTCAATTGGAGCTTTTCTCCTTGGGTCTCCACTTATCTCAGTTGGACCTACCCGGTTAACAAATGTCAAATAAATAAATAATAAATACATTTTAATTCACATTTTTTGGCATCATGTCCCATTTCCCCACAAATATAGTATTTTCATTTATCACAGTTATTTATGAAACGTCCTTCTTTTCCCCAAAAAAATCATGTCCCATTTCCCCACAAATATAGTATTTTCATTTATCACAGTTACTTATGAAACGTCCTTCTTTTCCCCAAAAAAAAAAAAAAGTTTTCAGTTGACTCCAGTATTTTATGACACCCATTTTCTCCTCTACATTTATATTTATCATACTTGGTAAATGTATAACTTACTTTTTATATTTTTAACACAATATTACAATCTTATCTACCAGTCCATAAAGCCTTTTATCGTAAAGCTTTGCAGAGCCCAGTACTTCTTTACATATAATTTTTAAACGTCCTTTCAAAGTATCTGTTTCTATCTCTGCTCGAAATTGTACATTCATTTTCTTTTTTGTTTCTGCGTTAAATGCTATTATCACATAAAGATTCCATGGTTTACAGTCTTTCTTTTTTCATATTCTTCAAGAAAAATTTCTTTTAAAAACAGTCTCAGACATAATGCCACAAAATGTCTCTTTGTTAACATGAATAAATGCTCTTACCTCGTGTGCTTTTGCACCTATTTTCTTCATATTGTCAGTGCGCCCAAAATCTAAACAGACATGACATGTTGGCAACATGCATTAGTTATTAACTACTCAGTGAAGTGTCTAATTTCCATTTGAAAAATATTACCCAGATGAAGTACCTCAATTTTTTTTTTTTTGCTTGCACTGTTGGCTTATGATCTTCTGACTACTTGCTTGGAGGACTGTAATTCTTCTGACCTCTGCTTTGCAGTCCATGACCTGGTACTGGTGCATTACTTCTGGAGTTGCTTGCTATTTTCAGGTCAGTCTTTAATATCACACTTTTTGTACCCTGCAAAACCTCATTGTTGAGTCTTTTGTAAATCTTCTGCCCCCTATTCTCCGTTTATCCTTTATTTGATAAATTTTCATACATTTGCCTGAAATTATCAGGTGACTAACTGTAAAGGATCTTCAAATCAGTTCACTTACCCAGTTAACAAATTATAAACAAATTGAGTCCAGCCTGTGCTAAAGCCATGAATATGGTGCAAGTGACATGAGTTCAAATAATGGCTTAGGTATATATAGGAGCTGGATGAGGAAGTTGAGAGTGAGTGACTGCTCACAGCTTGCCCATCTTTGGGGGGAAGGACAGCTCCTGCTTGCCATTTGAAGGGCACCTGGCACAGCATGGGATGTTACACAATGGAGCACATGCCTAGAGACCATGTGCTTCCATGGGTAGCCATGTTCCATATGACTCGGCTAATAAAGGCATGCTGTTCGTTACAGCAGCACATATTTCGTTGCTGAAGAGGAGGGAGAATACTCTATTAGAAACAGGGTAGGCTGTTCCATAAGACCAGTAAGCCAGCCCACTACCTTCCATCTGAGTCTTGCTCGTAGCGTCCTCATTTAGCCTGTGAATGCTCAGCTCTCACCTCTGTAGAGCAAATGAGCCATTTAGGGGCAGGTAGAGGCACCATCACCTTAGGTCCTGCTTGAAGAAAAAAAAAGATTATCAGGTGAGCGTCTGGCAGTTGTTTCAAGGAGCCTTCTTGACACAAGCTAGGTTATATTTTCCCCACATAGCTACCATCTTGTGAAATCAATAACCCTTTCCTGATAAGGGCATATGACACTAAGGCCTCTTTTTGAAGGCAGCAAAAATTCCATCATTATAGGAAATTCTAGCTGAATCTAGAGATATTTTAATTTTAATAATTTATTTCAAATATTTACTTTATTTCCAAGTTATTATAATTATGTAGAATTTCATGACATTTATTCATTTTTCTATGACTTATATTCATAACCTATGCTGAGGAAATGAAATACTGAAATGACTGTTGAAATAATGGTAGATCTGCACAGTGACTTGAGTACAGATGGGTTGCCTGTAATTGTTCTTTACTTGATGTCCCAAAGGTTGAGCAGCAGATGGGGGCCCAACCCCATGCAGATGGATTTCAGGACTATTGTTTTCCAAACCTTGTCCTGTATAAGGTATCACATATGACTTTCCTCCTGAATGTTTCTGAAATTAATGTGCTTCATTTCATTTTTGCACAGTATCTTTCCCAAGTCTGCTGACAATGCTAAGGTTTCCTCCACATTTCTCATCATATCTTTAGCACAATATCTTGAGCAAATGCTACTTGTTTTCACTACCATTTCTTGCCTCTTGAATGACAGATAGTGGCAGCTTTATTCTGCAGTTTTATGACTGTCAAGCCATCAGTCCCTCTGTACCTTTTCTGAATCCATCCATTCCCTAACTACAAGATTGCTGGAGGTGAGATCTGACGGGAAGGAGTTGTCACACAGGCACCTATGAAGGTGGTTTAGCCCTGCCTTGCATCCTTCTTCTATAACTCAGAAAAGAGGAAAATTCTTCTCCTAGTGATCTAAAGGCTAGACTCCATCACTAGATCAGAGGGTCATCATGTTTAAGGGATGGCAACAATCGATTCCAGTGTGTGGAACTACTTGACCTCCCCAGCACTATCGTCTCATGTGAGGCTATGATGTTTTGTACAGTAAGTTCTGATCCCACCTCCATTCTGGCTGACATACATGTTGTCAGCAGAAGGCCTTACAACACCATTTCCATATGTGTCCTTGATGCTAAATAGAAGCTAATAAAGTCTACTGCAAATGTGGTCTGATATTACCAAATGCAAGTCTCCAAACTATCGCTTTAGCTGCCACACATCTCCTCTGTCAGTGCAGATCACCTCTTCCCTCCCTAGGCTAGATGAGCTGGCAACATCTGGTCACTCCCTACCTCTATCTCTGGGTCTTTAACACATGGGATTCTAGTTAATTGCAGGCCACTTGGGTTCCCAGTTTCATAACCACTGATGAGTTGTGCTGATTTAATGAAAATCTATGGTCAGAAAAAGTAAAGACTGTGTTTTTGATTATACCTAGATCTTTTAGCAGTAGGGATGCTGCTGCATTACTTAGTATATAACACCATATTGTAGTTTATTATGCACAAACATAACATTGTGGGTTGAGGATACTGTGATCTGATGTTGTTAATCTTCATTCCATTCATCACTGATGGGTTATCATTTCCATCCATGGAACAGAGTCGGCCTTATACCAAGCTCACGCTGGTCAAAAACGCTCGAGCTAAGCTTTTACTCATAGTACCCTTCTCCCTGTTATCTCAGATCTCATTTGCCACATAGCCGTAGAGCTGCATTCAATCCAGCTCTCACCTAAGTCTTAGATATTTTTGATATAAAGTTCTTACTGAAAAGTCTCGATAGTTTATCCTTCATTATTTTACTCTTTTTTTTAGCTATTGCTAAGTTTCTGCCATCTCTTCCAAATTTTTTCCTGTCAAACTACCTGTTGGTAATCTTTGTACCATCGCTGGTACCCTCCCTTCTCTCTACTTGCTGTTTTAATCTTCTAGTGCCATTGTTGGTATTTTCCTTCTGTTTTTCTTCTGCCTGTGTGTATAATATTAATATTGTTTTTTGTTGTTGTTTGCTTGTTTTCTTTGTACTGCCTTGATAGTATTGGATTTAGTATGTCTAGAAAAAAAATGGCACCTCAGGCTTCAAACAATTCATGAAGTGTGGGTGAAAAATGCTGAATAGTGACACTCATTATAACTGTGTGCATTGTTTGGGAGTGCCTCACCTCTCTGTCCAACTGACTTTCTCTATTTGTCAGGGATTTAGTTCCCCTACTTTGAATGAAAGAAAGTATAAACTGATTCTAAAGGACCTTCTTAAATCGCCCTTTTTAGAGGGTCTCTCTGTGTTGGAGGGTTTACCCCCTCCTAGGAAAGAGAAAAAGAGGCCACATTCAGTTCCCTCCTTACCCTCTGGTGAGAAGGAGAGACAACCTAAACCAAAACTAGCAAAAACCTCAGTACAGGACCAGAAGCCAGCTTCTATGGCACAGATTTCTGTACCATCTGCTACAGTTTCGTTGGTGCCTCCTTCGACACCAACAACGTCTATGGCACCGACTATGACTGAAACTCAGATTTTGACTTCTACTCCAATCTCGGCACTGAGCCTTCCTATGGTTCCACGCGCTCAGGTGGACACTCCTCCCTTGATTGTCTCAAAATTGGAGATGGTGGTGCCATCAGATACTCAAGCACGACCCTGATAATCCCCACATATGGACCCTTTCTTGGGGCAGGTATATAACCCTTTCCTAGAGCATCCAGAGTCCCCATAGGGGATATCCATGAAATCCACCAGGATCCTCTCTGAACTAGACATGGTGCATCTTGTGGACCAGTTGCTGACAGCCAGAGGGATTCCTTCAGATTCAAAAACCCAGTCCCTTCTTGGACTTGGACATATTGCTTCATGGACTCCATCTTACTCTTCTCCTTTGACCTCCTTGCAGGTTTTGAAGCCCACAACACTGATGCCTGTCTCAGCACCCACAGCTTCGGTGCCAGTAGTGGATCTCACTTTCACCACAGAGCTGACCCTTTGGCATTCGGTTCCTTCAGAACCAGGTCTTCCTCAGACCCGGGATTGGACTACACACTCCTTGGTATCGAGTTCGGTGCTGACCCTGTCTATGGTACCATTCACAGGGCCAGCAGCTCTGTCGGTATCAATCCAGCTTATGGCTCTATTCCTGGGAGCGGGCTCACTGGAGCGGGGTGTGACCCCAGTTCCGAGGTTGTCCTTCTTGGTTCTGGGCTCCCACACCTCGTCGGGCAGCCCTGTGTTCCAGGCAATGGAGGGCCCTTGCCTCTGTAGGCAAGCCTACAGCATCGGAAACCCAACCATGTCCTCCCCCTGAACTGCAGCTGCCACAAGCCACCGTCCTGGGACATCGAGCATGGGATCCCAGGAGACCCTATTGCAGGCTGCCATTTCCTCCGAGTCCTCCTCAGAAGCTCCCATTGAGGAAGTGCCAAGAAAGAAATCGTACCAGAGGAAGCATGTGGACTCCCCTGAGGAGTCCCTTACAGATGATACATTTTACGATGAAGGGGAAGGATCCCCACGATCACCCCCTGAAGATGTCTCCTTCAGGGACATTATTGACATCATGAAACAGAGGGGTGATTGGAAGCCCAAAAATCCGTCCTCCGAGGAATCCATTTTCCTGCAGGCTTTTCATGCTCAACCATCTATCTCTTAGATGACCCCGCCTGCAGACGAGCTTGTTCAGCTTGTAGTGCAGTGCGCCTGGAGGAACCCTGACTTTGTTGAGCCAATCCCACAGAGACCAGACAAGATTCTCTCTCCCCCCTGAAAAAAATCAACATTGGTTGAAAGGTTTACCATTAGATGTGATGGTGGTGGCAGCAGCCACAAAGAAAGAGCTTGCTGAGGAGAGCCACACTGTTCACCTGCCTAACAGAGAGTCCTGAGTGGTGGACAGACTGAGGCAGTGAGTGTTTGCTTCATCTACCTTTGCAATTCGGTCTTTGAACTACCTGACACATTTTGCCAGACTCCAGAGAGACCTAATCTCTGAACTCTCTGATACTCTATCAGGACAGGTGTCTGACAAGATAAATGACAAGGTAGCCTCACAGCTAGCAACCCTGGAATCAATATCAAATTCATCCATGAGGTTAATTTCACATGCAACCCAAGGGGCAGAAAGAGCTGCGGGTTCAGGTGTAGTTATGAGATGTTATGTCTGGATGTGCCTGTGTGACTTCATGGATCCATTTAAGTCTTCCTTCCTTAACGCTCCAGTGGAAGCATCTTCCCTGTTTGGCCATAAAGTGACGGACATGCTACCCAGGTGTGAGCAGTATGGCAAAACCCTGTCTGCTGTTGGTGTCCATTTCTCCACTCCTTAGCGCTCCTTTTCCAGGAACCAGAGAAGTGGGAAACTGTGGCACAAAAAGTCTCAGGGTAGTTTTTGTGACACACTTGGTGAGTTCACCCCCCAGAGGTAGAGGAGACAACTCTTCCAGAAGACACCCCTACAGAGGCAAATCAGGGTTCCAGAGATTCATTTTCTGGACAACCCTATCAGTGCTCCTGAAGAGTGGCCCAATCGCTTTCTTCTGGAATCAGTTGGGGGACATCTTTTTCTGCATCCCAATGCCTGGCTATTAATTACCACTGATTCTTGTGTGCAGAAGATAATAACCATAGGTTGCCAAATTCCATTTGATTCCTACCTAAAACCACCAAAACTAATTCCCAATATTCCACCCAGTCTAAGGCTCTACAGATAGAAAAGCTGAATCTAAAAAGAGTCATCCAAAAAGTCCTACCAGGCCATATCAGATCAGGATTCTACTCAAGATTCTTTTTGGTGCCAAAATCTACAGGGTTCTGGAGACCAATTTTGGACCTCAGCAGTTTAAACAAGTTCATAACCAAGACAAAATTCCAGATTGTCACAGTTCAGTCCATCCTCCCCTTTCTGGAGGAAGGTGACTGGATGTGCTCGATACACCTTCAGGATGCGTATTACCACATCAAAATGAACAAATGCTCCAGAAGGTTCCTTCACTTCTGGCTCAGAGCCAGTCATTACCATTTATGCGCTCTGTCCTTTGGACTCCCTACAGCCCCCAGAGTCTTCACCAAATTCATGGCAGCAGTGACAGCTCACTTGAGACTACAAGGATTCCGGGTATTTCCATACTTAGATGATTGGTTCCTTATTGCACCCACCAAGCACCTAATGGTAACAGCCTTGTATTACACCCTCTCCTTGGCAAATCTTCTGGGAATCTCTATAAATTGGGAGAAATTCAATCTGACTCCAACCCAATCTTTGGAATTTATAGGGGTGAATTTCAGTACCTGTTCTTGCTTAATCTCTCTGCCAGATCACAGGCTACGAAGATTAAGGATCTAGCTCTGAGTGATACTCTGCTGTGACTTGGTTCCAGCTCGAGAGGTCCTGCAGCTGTTAGGGTCAATGGCAGCATCAATATCAATAGTACCCCTTGCAAGGCTTCATATGAGACTCCTACAGTGGCTTTTGTTAAACCAATGGTATCCAAACCGTCACCCGTTGTCCTTCCAGATTCACACAACGAATCCATGCAAGCAAGACCTATCTTGGTGGATGAAGTCAGAGACAGAGCTTTGGAGCCAACCCTTCCACACCTCTCAGCCCAGTGCCATTGTGACCATGGACACTTTCCTGATAGGGTGGGGGGGGGGGGCATTTTCAGGGAATGACAGTCCAAGGCGCATGGTCTGATTTAGAGGCCAATCTGCATATAAATGTTCTAGAACTGAGGGTTGTGCTTTTGGCGTTGCAAGCATTCCAGTCTGTCCTTCCTTCTGGAACAGTTGCTATCAAATCGGACAACATGTCAGCAGTTTGATATATCAACAAACAAGGAGGAACCAAGTCCTACCCCTATGTTGAGAGGCCATGAGAGTTTGTCAATGGGCGATAGCTTTCAACTACTTTCTGATAGCAATGCATATCCCGGGAATTCCAAAGTGATTGCAGACAAGTTGAGCAGATGCATTCTCCTGCGTCATGAGTGGTCCCTCAACCCCAACATAGTGGCAAAGATTTTCAGCCATTGAAGCCAACCTTGCTGTAACCTATTTGCCTCCCCGTCCAACCACAAATGCAGCGACAACTTTGCCTTAATTCCCCCACAGGGTGAGTCCCAGAGGGATACTCTAATCCACGACTGGCCCACAGGACGTCTATATGACTATCCCCCCACCATCAGGAAACTTTATGCTGACAAATGGAAAAGATATTCAATTTGGTCTAGACAGAGAAAACTAGACCCATACTCAGCACCGGTCTCTGCTGTACTACAGTACTTATCAAAGTTCTTTGAAGAGGGTGCTGCAGCTTCAACTATTGCTCTTTTAGCTGCCATTTCAGACTTTCATAATGGGTTTGGTAACTCCTCCTTAGCTTACATCGCCTAAGCAAAACCTTTTTGAAAGGAGTCTATCACTCCAGACCTCCAATTAAACAACCCATAGAACCATGGAGTCTCACACTAGTCTTACATTCTTTAACACGGCCTCCCTTTGAGCCTGCAGCTACTTATGACATTAAGTTTTTGTCTTGGAAATCCCTTTTTCTGGTGGCCGTTACATCGGCCAGATGCATTTCCAAGCTCCATGCTCTTTGCATGAAGCGTCCTTATTTGATTTTCCATAAGGACAGAGTATCACTCTGGACCAGTCCTTCCTTCCTTCCTAAAGTAATTTCTGAGCTCACTGTTAATCAGATTGTTGACCTACCAGTGTTCTTTCCCAAATTTTCAAACAAAGGAGAGTATTGTTTACATGTACTTGATGTTCACAGACAACTGAGATTTTACTTAGGCAGGACAAAAACAATCTGCAAATCAGTCCACTTATTTATATATTTTTCTGGTCCTAAAGTGGTAAAGCCAGTTTCTAAGGTGACCTTATCTAAATGGCTTAGAGACTGTATAATTTTCATTTATCATCACGAAACATGTCTATACCACAGAAAATCAAAGCTCACTCCACCAGATCAATGGCAACTTCTGTAGCGTTCCACTCTAGAGCTTCCAAGGATGACATCTGTGCAACAGCTACATGGGCTACTCCTCATACCTTTATCACTCATTACAAATTGGATCTGGTGTCCAGGGGAAGAGCTTCATTTGGCTCAATGGTGCTCAGGAATATTCTTCCATAAGGGCCACCCACGTGACACAAGGTAGCTGGGCACTCTGTCCCATCAGTGATGAATGGAATGAAGATTAACAACATCAGATAAAGAAGTTATGTCTTACGATAATGTTCCATCTGTGTTGTTGATCTTCATCCATTCATCACATCCCACCCTTCCTCCCCCTTCTAGAGGCTCCTGGGGGACACTTTGGGTCCAACTCCTGGATTAGGGTTATTGCTCAATGGCAGCCTCTGCTTTACTATGTTAGGGCAAACTCAATCTGAGGTAACAGGGAGAAGGGTGTTATGGGTAAAAGCTTAGCAAGCTTGGTATAAGGCTGACTCAGTTCTGAAGGACGGAATCGATAACCCATCAGTGATGAATGGATGAAGATGAACAACACAGATGGAATGTTATGGTAAGACATAACTTCTTTTTTTTGTTAGCCAAAGCATCTTTTTCCCATAATACACTCTGTGTTCCCATAATATTATATCATGTGTATGTTCTATACCCTCATTAACTTAGACTAGAGGTACTCTGAATTATTACTTTTTAAAACAGTATCTTCATATTTGTTTTCCAGTGATTAACTTTGATTTTTTTTCATTCAAGCCCCTTTGTCAGATACAGTTGTCTTTGGTCAGCCTGAAATACTACCTAAATAAAACCATTTTATGACTCTAATTCTCATTTGCATACACTGTTCATCTGCTCATTTTATTAGATATATGTGCCAAGTTTCATGTCTTTCATATCCTTCTGACCATTCATCAGTGAATAACAACTCCCAGTGACAGAGATGTTTGCATTGTGGTATAAACGGTATAAAACAATATGTACAATCCCAAAAGGAAATATTGTGAGGTGTTAATCAAAGATAGAGTTAACTTGCAGAGAGACTGCAGGATCAGACCCACAAAGGAAGACAGATGGTAAATTGCTTAAATACTTATTTATATATGACAGAAAAACACTGGTGAGATAAACTCTACATTTGGGTGACCTTTATTTTATTAACTGAGGGATACCTTCCTCCCTCCAGCTTCCTACAGTACTTGTCCTATTCATGCCCAAATTTGCTGTTTGCCCTTTGTAAAGTGACATCACAATCCTAAATGTGTGTGTGTCATACCTGACTGAATATGTCAATATTAATCTTTTTCGCCTTTTATCAGTATGACAGGTTCAGGGAGCTTCTCACTCAGCCCAGAGACATTTGTTAACATTGTGCAATGGTAACTTTATTCCTTTTAATCTGAGATGTTCGTCTCTGACCCTGAATTTCTAAAGGTTATATTTTTTATTATTTTTCTGCCTTTTAAAGGAGGTACATTTGTGTCATCCTAGTACTTTGAGTCCTACGGCCACATGCCAGCCTAGCTGACAGTCTGGCACTGTTCTTTCACATATAACCTCCTCTAATACATATCTACTCCCCCAAGCATGAGAAACAGTCTCGATTAATATGTCTGAGACCATCACATTATGGGTCTGAGGTCATTTCATACACTCTTCCAACATTCACCAGCGTCACAAATTAGTGGTATGATCTATGTGTCCAGACCAGGGTCCAGGCTTGAATTCTGACTTACAAATTAGTGGTGTGATCTATGCGTCTAGACCAGGGTCCAGGCTTGAATTCTGACCTAAGTTCACTGTCTCTGTGCATTTTGCATGTTCTCTATGTCTGTATGTGGATTTTTATGAACACACTACCTTCCACCCACCAAACAAAGGATAAATATGTATCCCTTCCCACAAGGCATACATGTATGCAATAGCATTAGTAGACAAGCATACTTGACCACTCATATAAGGTTGCTACTACAATGAGGTGCTTTGCTCCCTTAAGTCTTTCTCCATCTTCCACTATATGTTCATCCAGCTCAGCTAAGGGGTATACGTGCAGCAAGAGTGGGGACCCCCCCACACACACACACACATGATTGCCCCAGATCAGAGTAAGGCAATTGCAGCACTACCTTCTTTCTTTCTCCACTGTCCTATTCTCTGACACCATATCACTGGTCAAACCTAGATCACCAGTATTATAGGTAAACAATATGTATGGACTTACTCACCAATCCATATCCTGCATTGTAAGGCTAGTTCTCTAGTATTATTATTATTATTATTATTATTATTATTATTATTATTAGAGCTCAAGAAAGAAACTAAAAAGGAACAGTAGTTAGCAAAGCTGATAATCACTGCTTCTGCATATGAAAGAACTGTACTTAGCTTACAAATCTCATGTAGGTGTTTTAAAAACTAAAGCACTTGAATGAAGCTGCAGTTTTCTATTGCCTGTCCCCTAAATAAACTGCAATACATCTTGTTTGTAGGACTGCAGTTTCTATGCACAAATGTGGAAGTCATGTTACTAGTATCACCATACATTTGTCCAAGCAGACTCTGGCCACTGATAAAGGCCATTTCTAGTCCATCTCTTCCAGCTTACATTAAACCTCTCTGTGTAGTGCATTCTTAACCTTGCTTTTCTTTAGACATGTGAGCTGTGAGAAGGTCAGCCACTCCAGTGGCATAGATAGATAAAGCTCTAAGTATAGTCCAGCCAATTTAGGATCTATTAGCAGGTTGGTGTGACTAACAGAAGAGTAGTTTGGCAGGGGTATGTCCATCTGCATGGCAAGACTGTGGGGGAGTTGGCATTCCCATCATTGCTGTTTGGTGGAGACTGAAGATGTAAATGTAAGGGGAAAATGGGGGACACGTCTGAGCTGCAGTGGAGGTGGGACAAGACACTGCACATCTCCATTGTACTTCTGCCTCACAAGCATGTCCACACAACCTGTGGAGAGTGGGAGGAAATGAGTAGACTGTAATAAAGTCATAACCACCTGGCAGTTGGAGATAGTGAGACACCCTTAAGGTCTGTGGCAGACGCCAGCTTATTTTGGGTAAGCTGTGGAAGTTGAGGAGAAACTGGAAATCCTTGAGATGGATGAGAACACAGGAGAAGAAAATTTCAGGATGATGCAGGGGAGCAAAAAGGAGCACAAATTATGGTGGTGATTGTTGGCCTATACGATCTATTTAAGGCTTTTGTGTAGGAAACTCCTTACATCATTCCCACTTATATAGGTAGCATTGCATGATGGCACAGTGGTTAGTGCTTGCTAGGTCTGTCATGTACAGCATCTGGGACTCATCATAGGTTTCCATATGTTACCTGCATGCAGTTTTTACATTCTTCCGCTCTCTGCATGCATTTTTGTCATAAACTCCAATTTTTTTCACATCTCAAAGATATACTGCTTAAGCTAACTAGTTACTGTAATAAATTATTGATTAGTTCATACTGCAAAGCTTTTCTTCCCAGGTCTCCCCTGTGAAGGAACCTTTGATTCAGAGGAAGTTAAAAATATAATGAAGTAATAGAGAAATGAATTAATTAAACACAGTAATGTTCAGCTGTCGCTAATTGTTGCCATTACCACAGTTCTGATTAAACTATTTCTCCCTTCCTACCATAGCACAAAACAAGCACATTGTACCTCATCACATGACCCCTGTTGCATCCTATCAGTAGAGCTCACAGCAATAGTTGTTTCCTTTTCTCATGTGTCCGTTTACTACTCAGCTAGCAATCTGTATAATAGAGGTGATTCTCAGCCTCCTGGTCACTATGATATGGTCCTTTCTGGAGGATGCCATCCTTTGAGGCCACTACAGCTGTTGTCTTGGTTTCATCCCTGTAGGTTTCAATGTCATTCCCATTTTTCTATTGTGGTAATTCAGTAGAAGAGCTTGTTCAAGCTAACATGACAAATGAAATACAATGTTAAAACTGCTGAAAACTGTGATAATGAATGTATTATCTAGCAATGATATATAATAAATCCCTGACACTGTACTCATAAATGCTTTTTCTTTTGTCTTTAGAATTTAGAAGAATCCATTAAAAGTGCCTCTGATTACTTGAAATCACAATATGAAACACTGAAGCGGCCATATACCATAGCGATCGTATCATATGCACTGTCATTGGAAAACCAGGTCGGGACAGAGGATACTCTGATGAAGGCTTCGACAAGTAAATGTTTTCATCATGGCTTTGAGCAGCTGTAAAAGTTATTTAAATTATAACGTCATTGCATGCTATGATCTCTTACTAAATAAACAGACTTCATTCAAGGTTTGCTCTCTCAGTAATGACACTACCATAATTATTTTAACAGCGACTCTGCTGTTACTAAAGAGTACAAAGTGAGATCATCATTCCCAATAACCTGCTCGATTATTGTTTTCTAGATGCAATAATTCTCTGCTAAGCTGTTTGACTCCTATTTTCTAGATGCAGTAATTCTATGCTAAATTGCTTTGATACATTAATTTTAAGCTGTTTAACTACTGTTTTTAGATACAACAATTCTATCATAATTTACTTTACTAGTGTTTTCCAGAAATAATAATTATATTCTAAGTTGTTTGACTACAGTTTTCTAGATTAATTCTATTCTATTAATTTGTTAACCAGGTTAGGCCACTGGACATAGGTTAGTACTAGGCTAACTGCCTTTATGGGCCATTTTAAGCCTAGCCAGTTACCCCATGTCAGAATCAAACCCTGCACCTTGTGTTTCTAAGGTAAGCACCTTAACCATTACGCCAACCTCCCACACAAGTGTCTCTTTTCTTTCATTGATTATCTGGGCACTGGCATGCTTGGAGTCAAATATAGTAAGTGGAGGTGCACACAATTAGATCCTGTACCCTGGACTACAGGACACAGCTCTTAAAAAATATTTTAGAGACAATCCATGGTGCTAACTGGCTGACAGTAACACGGTGCTGTATAATAATATCAAAGTACCCAAATCAGGCATAGAGTACATTAGTCATGTTTCTGGAACATAGCTACTTTTTAAAAGTCAAAAGAAATGACCAAGGATTGTGTTAGTGATATACTTAATAAATCAAGGGGAATGTCATGTAAAAAAAAAAAGGAGCCACGTGTACACTAAGTCCAGGAGTTTTTTAGCTTGAACATAAGCACTGTGAACAGATTCCTGTTATCATTATAATCAAGTTTACTTTTTTCTGTACGTCGATAATTTGCAAATGGTAACAGTCTTTGCAAAATATATCTAGTGGCAGACACGATGATTAATGAACAGTATTTGTCTACTGATGTCGTCAGTTTTACTAGTGATTTATTTTTAATCTGAATTATGTTTGGTTATTGTTAATCTTTTATCAGTGATGCAGTTTCATGGACTGTCAGCAGGCCAATGGTGTTTTACTAATTATGAAATGGAAAGCAAACGGTAGTAGTTGGAGGTTGGCATACTGGTTAAGGTGTTTATCTCACAGACACAAGGTAGAGGATTTGAGTTTTACATTTGATCACTATTTGGTTACTAACCAGGCGTGTAACAGTCTGCATACTGATTGCCTATTATTTACCTAAGACAGTATCAATATTTAGGGGTGGTCTTGTGGTTAGGATTCAGTACCCTCACCACCACGACCCAGGTTTGATTCCTGGTCAGGGAAGGCTCATGAGTTGGGGTGAGCAGAATGCTTAAGATAACAAAGCAAAGCAAAAAAAGCCTAAAGAATTAACTGTGTGGTGTGAAATAAATTCAAGATAAACGATAAAAAAGCAAGCATACACAACATGACTGAATAAAACAACCACCACGTAAAAATGAACATATTTATTAGCAAAACTGGTAAGCACTTTCACGATATAAAATAGCTTCTTCACACCAAAAGTGAGAAAGTGAGAACATACAGCATCCATATTTAAATAGAGCTACATCACTACCTGTTACACAATTAACCAATCATAGGAATTGAGAAGTTATGTACCTACCATAACGTTCCATGTTAGTTGTCTTCTCTCGCCTTCTTTCTTGCTTGATGGGTTCGGAGCTGATCCTCGGCTCCGACTCGGCACTTGCTAAGCTCGAGAGTCACTTTTACCAGCTCGAGGCAGCCCCATATCCCATGATGCAAGGCGGTAAGTACCCAGATCTCGTTTGATGACAAAGGGGCAATAGCACCTAGCATAACAACTTCCCAAGGGAAGAAAGAAGGAGAGAAAAACCTGCAGGATGGTAGAAGGACCAGCTCTGTATGGTCTTCAGAAGTATAAGTCCTTGTAGAGAAAGGTCTGTCCAGGCCTGGGGGAAGGAGGGAGGGTCGCAAGAAAGAAGGTGAGAGAAGACAACTAACATGGAACGTTATGGTAGGTACATAACTTCTCAATGTTAAGTTGTTAATCTCGCCTTCATTCTTGCTTGATGGGACCGCGCCCCTAGCACCTCTATCCTGGGTGGCTCAATGGAACAGACTCTTGAGAACTGTAGAGCCAAAGCTGGCTCTGTCCCTGGAGGCCAAATCCAATTTGTAATGGGAAACAAATGTATGAGGAGTGGCCCAAGTGGCTGCTGCACAAATAGTGTCTAATGGAAGTCTAGCTTGAAAAGCTGTAGAAGTAGCTAAGCTTCTGGTTGAATGTGCTTTCGGTTTCGAGCACAGCTGTTTTCCCCTGAGCCGATAAATTTCAGAGATGACAGAAGAAAGCCACCTAGACAAGGTCACTTTTGAGACAGGAAGGCCTTTCTTGTTATCAGCATAGGAAACAAAGAGTTGATCGGATTTCCTGAATTGTTTTGTTCTGTCCAAATAATATCTGAGTTGGCGGTGGACATCAAGATAATGTAATTTTTGTTCCAATCTGTTTGAATAGTTTGGAAAAAATACAGGGAGATCAATAGCCTGATTCAAATTAGTCTTTGAGGCGACCTTAGGCAAAAAGGTCGGATTAGTTCTCAACGATACTCTGTCTTTGTGGAAGACCAAATAGGGGGGGCGAACAGATAGAGCATGAAGTTCAGACACCCTCCTAGCTGATGTAATACCAACCAGGAATAACGTTTTCCATGAAAGAAATTTCAGGGAACAAGAAACAGCTGGGAGCTGGCTCGAAGGGGGGAAGAATCAAGGATGTCAGCACTAAATTTAGGTCCCATTGAGGAGGAGGACTCCTGACTGGAGGCTTCAGGAGGAAAATTCCTTTCAAGAAGGCTCTACAAAGCCTGTGGGACATGATGTTGTGATCTGCGAACCCGACATGAAAGTTCGAGATAGCAGCCAACTGAACTTTGACTGTGGAAGAAGAGGAGCCCGCGTGAAAAATCTCCGCTAAGAAATCCAAAACTGCTTGAACTGGAGCAGTGAAGGGATCAATATTCTTGGCTTTAGCCCAATAAGAGAAACGTTTCCATTTGCTTGCATAAATCCTCCTGGTAGAGGATTTTAGCGAAGCTACTATGATGTCTCTAACTGGGTTAGAGATCAAAGGAAGCCTGGCTAAGGAAGGAAGTGGAGCAACCAAGCTGTGAGGTTGAGAGAAGGGATAGACCGGTGCAGCTGACCGGATTGGTGAATCAGAAGGTCTGGCACTGGGTCCAGATGCCAAGGCTGCACCAAAAGGTGACGATGAAGGAACGGAAACCAAATTTGTCGAGGCCAATAAGGAGCAATGAGAATCAATTTGGCTCTCAAAACGGTTGCTTTCTGGATAACTTGAGGGATCAGAGGAAATGGAGGAAATGCATAAAGAAGTCCCTGGGGCCAATCCTGGGTCAGAGCGTCTCTGGGGGGATGGCCTGGCAGTGGGAAGAGAGAGAAGAAGTCTGGGCATTTGCTGTTTTGGGGAGTAGTAAAAAGATCGCAACATGGGTGACCCCATTCCAGAAAAATCTCTTCCACTATAGATTGTTTGAGAGACCACTCGTTATGCATGAGAATAGCTCTGCTCAATCTGTCCGCTAAAATGTTGGTTTTCCCAGGGATATGCGTTGCTACCAGAAACCGATGAGAGGAGATCGCCCATTGCCAAAGTCTGAGCGCTTCTCGACACAAGGGGTAGGACTTGGTTCCGCCCTGTTTGTTGATATACCAAACTACAGACATGTTGTCTGTGTGGACTGCAATTGTCCCTAAGGGAAGAAAGTCGTTGAGGGCTTGCAACATTAAAAGCACTGCTCTCATCTCTAGGACATTTATGTGCAGGTGGTATTTGAAAGGTTGCCACGTCCCATGAACCATCCTGCCCTGATAATGCCCCCCCACCCAATCAGGGAGGCATCCGTAGTGACAGTGGCTACCGGGGATGGGGGTACAAAGTGTCTGCCTTGGTGAATCTGGGGAGAAGTGATCCACCAAGCAAGATGATTCTTGCAAATCTGTGTCACCAGTATTTGGTGACGCATTGGAAGTTGTTGGTAAGACCACTGAGTGAACAACATCCATTGAAGAAGGCGCATATAGAAGCGAGCCAGAGGAAGAAGGGTAATGGCTGCAGCCATGAGGCCTAACACCTTTAGAACCATTCTGGCCTGTACTTTCCTGTTGGCTAGAATGATCCTGACGTGACTTTGAATGTCTGAGATTCTTTGATCTGTAAGGGTAGCTGACATCCGAACAGTGTTTAAGTTTAGCCTATGAAAGTAATAGACTGGCAGGGCAATAAGGATGATTTTTCGGAGTTGATCGATATGCCCAATTGAGAACAAAGATTTATTGTGTAATCCCTGGCTTGAAGAAGCTGATGCCTGGTGGTGGCTGAAAGGAGCCAGTCATTGAGATACGGAAACACCTGGAATCCTTGACGTCTCAGGTGAGCCGTGACCACTGCCATGCATTTGGTGAACACTCTGGGGGCTGTAGTGAGACCAAAGGGCAGGGCTCTGAACTGGAAATGACTGGACCCCAGCCGAAAGCGGAGAAATCTCCTGGAGCGTCTGTGAATTTTTATATGATAGTACGCATCCTGAAGATCTATTGAGCACATCCAGTTGTCCTTCTGTAAGAAGGGCAGAATTGACTGAAGTGTGACCATTCGGAATCTTGTCTTCCTCACAGACTTGTTGAGTCTGCTGAGATCCAATATTGGTATCCAGTCTCCCGTCTTTTTGGGGACCAAAAAGAACCTTGAGTAGATTCCGGGCTCTGAATGATCTGTTGTGACTGGCTGAATGGCTCTTTTTTGCAGTAATTTTAAGACTTCTAACTCTGCAATTTCCCTTAGACCGGGTGATACATCTGGAAGGGAATTTGAGTGATAGAAAGGACTTTCCTCGAAAGGAATTTTGTAACCCTCGGATATGATCGACTGTACCCATCTGTCTTGAGTGAGGGAACGCCAGGCTTCTGGGTACAGCGATAGTCTTCCCCCGACTGCCTCCAAGGATGGACAGCCGGGCAACACCTCAGGGATGCTGAAAGGGCTTGTCAGAGAGAGGTTCTCTGCTTCCCTGGTTTTGTGGACCCCCTCTGCCTCTAGAGCGGTGTCTGTTATTGTTACCCCCTCTGCCTCTAGGGGTAAACTGACCACGTGAATCCGGCGTGACTCCTTGGGATTTGCGGAACCACATTTTGCCACCCTTCTGCCCTTTGGGGTAAGGTCTAGAAGGGGTGGAAAAACGGACCCCTACGGCAGAAAGAGTCTTGCCGTCCTGCTCACACCTGGTCAATGTTTCCTTCACTTGAGGGCCAAACAAAGCTGACCCATCAAAGGGAGAGTTTGTGAAGGACGCCTTAAAGGGATCTGCAAAATCACAAAGCCACATCCAGGCTTGGCGTCTAAGAGCCACACCTGTACCTGCGGCCCTACTCGCTCCATCTGCAGCATATGATATCAGTCGCATGGAGGAGTTAGCAATAGAATTAAGGGTTCTAGCTGAAGCAATTTTTTCTTGAGCCCCTGCAGCTGTAGGATCCTGTACTACTTCACCTAGCTCCTTAAGGATATCCCTCTGGAGTCTGGTGAAGTGACATAGGTAGTTCAGCGAACGCATAGCAAAGGTCGCTGAAGAGAACATCCGCTTACCATACCTATCCATGGTCCTAGAGTCCTTATTAGGAGGATGGACAGGCACGGAAGGATCTGCAAGTTCCTTCTTAGTGGCAGCCGCCACCACCATGGCATCAGCAGGGACACCTTTCGTGAGGAATTGCTTGTCCGATGGGGCAGTAATAAATTTAGAAGGCCTCCTAGGGACTGGCTCTACAGAGTCAGGAGCAGCCCATGCCTTTCGAGCAATAACCTGCATAAGGAGGTCGAAAGGCGGAGACACCCAGGAGGTGGAGGGCCGAGATCCAAACGCCTCCAGGTATACCGACTCATCCTCAGAGGGATTATTGGTGGGCCAGTTTCCCCTCTGTCTAAGGAGTTCTAGGATGTCTGAAAAGGAGACATCCTCAGAGGGGGATCTTGGGGATCCCTCTGACTTATCTAAGTCAGTATCTGAAGTGATAGACTCTGGGGAGTCTACATGTTTCCTCTTACAGGTCCTCTTTCTCGGAGGATCTCCTGACTGATCAGGAGAATCCTCAGAAGAGGGGGTTCTTCCCAGTGGGGAAACCTGAGGCGGAGGATCTCTGGGTCCGGGAGCAAGAGAAGTGGCAGAGATATCGACAGGCACCATAGAGGGAGGAGCTAAGGGAACAGACTGCTGGCTGAGTCCAGTGGCCAGCACACTCTTCATCACCTCGAATGCTCCCCTCCCAGGGAGGTCCGAGAGAACCCGCTCTGAAGAACCAGGAACTCCAGGACCCACCGAAGGGAAGGCTCCGAGGCAGATGTCGGAGCCGAGCTCACCAAGGCCGAGGCTCCAAGGGAAGAGTGGGGTCGGACAAGGGTCCGATGCCACTCACCCCTCGGAGGAGACCAGGAAGCCCGACCACCGAATCCCTCTATGGAAGGTCTCGAAGAGAAGTTAAGAGTAGAGGCTGAAGGAGCAGAAGGGGGGATCTGTCCCTCAGCCGTAGCAGAAACCATTCCGAAGACTCCAACCCAAACTCTGGGGTAGAGTCGAAGGAGGAACTGCAATGGGTGTGGACTAATAGTCGTCTGTTGAGACGGACTATGTAGCATCTGGGCCAGTGCCTGTGATTTTAATAATCTACTGACCACTCTCTCTAAATCATGGTCAGAAAGCCTAGATGACCTGGAAGATCGGCTCCGATGGCTCCGTTCCGAGAGGAGAGGAGAAGCAGGAGCCGAGAGTATCGGCTCCAAGGAAGGGGACCTAGATCTCTTCCTCAAAGGAACCATCGGAGCCGACGAAACCATGGAAGCTGTCGGAGCCGACAACGTTTCGGCACCGACAAAGTTTCGATGCATCGGCTCCGGCCGGAGCAGATACAGACCTAAAAGTAAGGGTGTCGGAACCGGTCGGCGCCGACACCGAAGCCTGAGCCACATGGTGATTGGAGCCGATCGGAGCCGACACCGAAGTGGCCGAACCAGAATCGGCACCGATAGCCATCGGTGCCGAAGGTTTGAGCAAACCAGAATCGGCTCCAGCCGGAGCCGATCTCGACTCTGAAAGAGTCGGAGCCTTGGCCGTAGGCTTGGACACAGAAGCCTGGGCCTTGGAAGACTTAGAAGTCTTAGATGGAGCCGACTTAGCCGGAGAGCCCTCCGGCTTAAGAAGGCCCCTCAAAATCAGCTTATTCCTCCTTTCCTGCAGGACTCTCTGGCTAAAAGAATGACAAATCGCACAGGAGTCCTGCAGGTGGAGAGGTCCCAAGCAGTATAAGCAAGAAGTGTGACCGTCTGTCAGAGGCATCTTCTGACAGCACGAGTCACACTTCTTAAAGCCTGAGACCCTTTCCTTAGACATGGTGTAAAAAACACACACACGCAACACCTGTCCAAGAAATATTACAATCTCAAAAAATGAGAAAAAAAACTATCCTCTCACACACACACACACACACACACCCTAACAAGGGGGGGGGGGGGATGGGAGAAGGCCTGACTAAAAACTTTAAAGGAGAGAGGGAATTTTAGTCAGAAAGGGAGTAAAACTAGTGTAAAACTATTAAATTTAAGTTTAAAATTAATTTTAAACTGAAAAAGGGGCTAAAGCAGTAGTGTATAAATCACTTACCAGGAGCTGGTAAAAGGAGGACCTCATCAGCGAAGCGGCAAACGAGATCTGGGTACTTACCGCCTTGCATCATGGGATATGGGGCTGCCTCGAGCTGGTAAAAGTGACTCTCGAGCTTAGCAAAGTGCCGAGTCGGAGCCGAGGATCGGCTCCAAACCCATCAAGCAAGAATGAAGGCGAGATTGACAACTTAACATCACATATTTAAAGATACAGGTATCTGATTTCTATAGAAAAATGAAACAAAAATGTA
>NC_056743.1:1898029188-1898284184 GCF_019279795.1 Protopterus annectens | reverse complement strand
TTCCTATTCACATAACATGGAAAAAAAAATAAAAAAAAAAATATATATATATATATATATATATATATATATATATATATATATATATATATATACAAAACACATATAAGAGAAAAAAAACAACCAATTTCAGAGGAAATTTCTCAGTAGGAGGAAAGAAAACTCTTATCTGAGTCCTCTAGGAGCCTTTGGCTGTGGGAAGGAAGGAGGGACATAAGAAAGAAGGGCGAGAGAGGATAACAAACATGGAACGTCATGGCAGGTACATAACTTCTTTATGTTTTGTTGCCCCTCTCACCATCTTTCTTACTGGATGGGACAGTGTCCCTAGCACCATCTTCCTGGGTGGCTCATGGGAGTACACCTTTGAGCACTGTGGACCCAAAACAAGCTCTGTCCCTGGAGGCCAAATCTACCTTGTAATGAGTAATAAAAGTATGGGGCCTGGCCCATGTAGCAGCTGCACAGATGCTGTCCATAGATAGTCTGGCATATCAAGCAGAGGATGTTGCTAGAGCTCTAGCTGAGTGGCCTTTGATTTTTGAAAGGTAAACTTCTATTGTTTGAAGTGTATATAAAGATAATACAACTGGTAAGCCAATTTGAAAGTGCAACTTTTGAGACTGGCTTGCCTCTCTTTGCTTGAAAGAAGGAAATAAATAGCTGGTCTGTTTTCCTGAAATCTTTGGTTCTATGTAAATAAAATCTCAATTGTCTATGTACATCCAACTGATGTAGTTTCTATTCTGCCTTGTTGTTATGATTAGGAAAGAAAACTGGAAGTTAAATAGACTGGTTCAGATGGGTTTTTGAGCAGACTTTTGGTATGAAAGATGGATTAGTCCTCAAGGATACTCTATCCTAATGAAAGATTAGGTGTGGTGGGTTAATTGGTAGAGCTTGCAAGTCCGAGACTCTTCATGCAGATGTAATGGCCACTAACAAGATTGTCTTCCAAGACAGAAACTTTAGATCATATGAAGAAGCAGGCTCAAAAGGGGGTAAAGTTAGGTAAGTAAGAACAGAATTTAGGTCCCAAGGTGCGAGAGGTTCCTTTATGGGAGGTCTCAACAAATAAGTTATTTTTAAAAATGCTTTACACCGCTTGTGTGACATGAGATTAGGAGTGTATTCACTGATGTGACAATTGGAAATTGCAGCTAATTGGACTTTAATTGTAGCTGCAGCAGAGCCTTGCTGAAAAAGTTCTGCCAGGAATTCTAAAATTGAACTAATAGAGCCATAAAAGGGATCTATGTCTCTCACCATTGCCCAGTAGGAGAATCTCTTCCATTTGCTGGAATATAATTTTCTGGTGGAAGCCTTATGAGAAGTGACCAAAATATGCTTAAGTGCTGGAGTAAAATTTTGAAGTCTCTCTATGTTTGGAAGTGGAGCAACTAAGCTGTCAAACTTAGGATCTGGAGAGAAGGATGAAGCACACCTGACATATGAGTCAGAAGGTCTGGAACTATGTCCAGAGCCCACGGGTTTTCCTGAAGATGAGGTCAGAGGAAGGGGAACCAAATCTGACAAGGCCAATATGGAGCAATGAGAATTAGCCTGCTTCCCAAGACCTTGGCTTTCTGAATGACTTTGGGAATTAGCGGAAAGGGAGGAAAGGCATACAGTAGTCCCGAGGGCCAATTGTGGATGAGTGCATCTCTCGGTGTCTCCCCCACTGGGGTTGATTAGGGCAAATAGCTGCTGCATTTGGTATTCACAGGGTTGCAAATAGGTTGCAGCAAGGCTGACCCTAAGTTCGGAAAGTTCGGAAAATCTTGTCTGCTATGCTCTGTTTCACAGACAACTCATGAGGCATCAAAATCGCCCTGCTGAGCTTGTCGTCTATCACGTTGGATTTCCCCGGGATATGCGTTGCTACCAAAAAACATTGGGAAGAGATTGCCCATTGCCATACTCTCAGCACCTCTCGACAAAGGGGGGTATAATATGGTTCCTCCTTGTTTGTTTATGTACCAAACTACCAAAATGTTGTCTGACTGGATTGCAATTGTTCCTAGTAGAAGAGAGTCCTGAAGTGCTTGCAACGCCAGAAGAACTGCTCTCATCTCTAGAACATTGATGTGCAACGGAGGCTCATGTTCTTGCCATGTGCCTTGGACTGTTCTTCCCAGATAATGCCCCCCCCACCCTATCTGAGAAGCGTCTGTGGTCACAGTAGCAACAGGTTGTTGTGGAACAAAGGGTATTCCGATGGTCACATGATCAGGCTGAAGCCACCACAGGAGATTTCTCTTGCATGAATCTGTTATCCTTATCTGATGGGACATAGGAACATTGTGCAAACAGAAGCCACTGAAGGATTCTCATGTGCATCCTGGCTAGAGGGACTAGAGTAATGGTTGATGTCATGGTTCCAAGAAGTATTAGGACTACTTTTGCTTTTACCTTGGTCCTGGGAAGAAGGTTGACTATTTGCTGTCTGAGGACAGAGACTCTGTCGGGTGGAAGGTGAGCCATCATGGAAATGGTGTCTAGATCTGTGCCAATGAATATAATACATTGACAAGGCAACAAGGCAGATTTTTGAAAATTCACTGTTATGTCTAACTGAGCACAAAGTTCCAGTGTAGTGTCCCTGGCCTGTAGAATTAGATGCTTGCTGGTGGCAGTTATGAGCTAGTCGTCCAGGTATGGAAACACTTGAAATGCCAGGCATCTCAGGTGAGCCATTACTACTGCCATGCATTTGGTGAACACTTTGGGGCTGTAGTGAGACCAAAAGGCAGAGCTCAAAACTGATAATGAGTGGCTCCCAGCCAGAAGTGTAGATGACTCCATGATGCTCTGTCCATCTTTATATGATAGTACGCATCTTGGAAGTCTATTGAGCACATCCAATTGTTTTTCCCTAAAATGGGAAGAATTGTCTAAAGTGTCACCATTCTGAACTTGGACTTCTTTACAGATTTGTTTAATTTGCTGAGATCCAAAATGGGTCTCCAGTCCCCTGTTCTTTTTGGTACTAAAAAGAATCTTGAGTAAGTTCTGAATCCTATTTGGTCTGTGGGGACTTCTTGGATGACTCTTTTGTTTAGCAACTCTTGGATTGCTATAGTTGCTTGTTCCCTCTGACTGGTTGGAACATCCATAATTCTTCTGATCTGTGGAATGGACTGGCAAAATGGAATGGACTAACCTCTGGATATTATAGTTTGTACCCACTTGTCTCTTATGATTTGTCACCAGGCTTCTGGATACAAAGTTAATCGCCCCCAACTGCCTCCAGAGAAGAGCAGGTGGGCCTCCTTTCAGGAGCGCTGATAGGGTTGGCCATGAAAGGAATCGTGGTCACCCTGGTTTTGCAGGCCCCCCCCCGCCATGTGGGCGAAGTCTACCAATATTGCCCCCTTCTCTGCCCCTGGAGAAGGGTTCACCTCGTGCGTCTTGAAAAAATCCCTGAGATCTTTTGAACCACATCTTTCCACTCTTCTGGCCTTTAGGATAAGGTCTTGAAGGTACAGAAAATGTACTCCAATGACAGAGAGAGCTTTCCCTTCCTGCTCACATCTGGTGTGTGTGTCCTTGACTTTTGGTCCAAAGAGTGAGGAACCATCAAAAGGGGCATTGGTAAAGGTAGACTTGAAAGGTTATGCAAAATTGCACAAATGCATCCAGGAGTGTCTCCTCAGGGAAACTCCTGAACTCGCAGCTCTACTCTCTCCAACTGCTGCATAGGAAATCAGTCTCATGGAGGAGTTAACTATGGAATTTAAGGTGGATAGCTGAGAGGTCACTTTTTCCATGACCCCCACAGCTAATGAACCTTGTAGAGTATCTCCTAACTCCTTTTTGAGATCTCTTTGAAGTCTTGTAAAATGTGCAAGATAGTTCAGCGATCTGAGGGTGAAAGTCACTGATGAGAAAACACACTTCCCATATCTGTCCATCATTCAAGAATCCTTATTCGGCAGATGGACAGATGAGGATGTCTCAGGGAGTTCCTTCTTGGTGGCTGCTGCCACCACCATAGCATCTACAAGTACACCTTTTCAGAGAAAATCCTTATCTAAAGGAGCTGACAGGAACTTATTTGGCCTCCAAGGGACTGGCTCCATAGTGTCTGGTGACTCCCATACCTGTTGACTAACCAAATCCATAAGCTCATCGAAAGGCAGAGAAACCCAGGAGGCTGAAGGTTGAGATCGGAAGGCCTTCAAGTACACCGACTCCTCATCAGAAGGGTTAATGGGTTTCCAGCCGACTCTTTGTTTTCGGATCTCTAGGATATCTGAGAAACAGATATCTTCAGAGGACAACCATGGGGACCCTTCTGCTTCCTCGAGGTCAGTGTCAGACGTGATGGACTCATCAGAGGAGTCTATATGCTTCCTCTTGCATGTCCTCTTCTGAGGTGGCTCCTCAGACAGGTAGTCTGGGAAGGTCTTGGAAGAGTGGGGCTTACCTGATGAGACTTCCTGAGGCCCTGAATCTCTGCTGTCCTGTGGATGGGGATGGTGTTGAAGCAGATGTCAGTGCTTGAGAGGGAAGAATGTCAGTATCCCTGAGTAGAGCTGTAGGAGGGGACAGCACACTCCTCAGCACCTCAAAGGCCGATTCCCCCAGTTCCAAAGGCACCTCCAGTTCCGAAGAAATAGAGGAAATCCCTGGCCCCAAGGAGATTGGCTCTGAGGTCGATGTAGGAGCTGATCTCACCCACGCCAACTCACTAAGGAGCAGACTTGGAACTGAAGAGATTCGGGTCTGACACTCCCCCCTGGAGCCGACCAGAGAACTACGGCTCCTAGACACTCCGGATGGCACCGAAAGTGTGAAAGCAGGCAATGGTTCCGAAAAGTCCAGAAGAGGTGTCAGAACTAAAGGGTCTACTGCAGAGATTTCTGACATTCTGTCTCTGAAGATCCAGCTTGGCTCAGAGGAAAAACAGTGGATGTAGTCATCTTGGCTGGCTCTGAAACCAGTGGGGTCAGAGGCCAGAACAATTTTGCCAGCACCAGCGACTTCAAAAGCCTGTGCACCACCCTGTCCATGACATCATTTGATAAGCTCCTAGAGGACCTGGATGAGAGAGTAGGGGATTGAGACCTCTGAAAAATAGGGCATCTCAAATTCGAAAATACTGGTTCTAATTCAATGGACCGGCTCCTAGAAGTAGTCTCTATCAGCTCCGAAGTCTTTGGAACCAATGAGCTGGATTTGTCTGCACCAATTGTCTCCCTCGGTTCCGCGGTGCAGCCGAGGAGATAGAATTTTTAGACAGTTTAGGTATTTTCTTTGGAGGATCTGAATGAGCTGAGGAAGAGGATGAAGAGGAAGATCTCTTAGACTTGTCACTAGTAGTTGGAGAAGTTTGTAAAGCATCATCAAAAGCAGGCTTTATTAAACCTCTTAAAGCTTGTTTTTCCTCTCATTTAACACTTGAGAGCTGAAGGAGTGACAAAAACTGCAAGATTCCTGTAAGTGAATAGCTCCTAAGCACTACATGCACACACTGTGCCCATCAGATATAGACATTTTTTGGGAGCATTGTTGGCATTTCTTGAATCCAGAGAGCTTGAATTCCTTATCTCTGGACTCTTTAGACATGTTGAACAGCAGGGAATAAGAACTGCAATAAGAAATATTACACCAAAAATTACCCTAAAACAAACCCACAGCAAAAAACAGTACAGGGAAAACACAGCACTACCCTCTAAGTTAAACGGGTGCTAGACCCTCTAACCTAAATAGACCTAGATGAGATGAGCTGACGGAAAGCACATGACAAACCCTCTAATTAAAATGGGTTACATTTAGCTCTTTAACTCAAATGAGCTAAAAGGGAAATACACAAATTAACACTGACAGGGATAAACTAAGATCTAGAACAACTCTAATAATAAGATTTTGTCAAAAACAGCTATTAATAATGAAATTGAAAAATGTTTAGTCACGGCCAAGGAGAGAGCATCTGAACTCGTCAAGTGGCAAACGAGATCTAAGGGTTACTCCAATGCATTATGGGATAGGTATTGAGCCATGAGTCAAGTGAGAGACTTTGAGCTAGTGTATTGGCCGAGTTAAAGAAACAAGGCGAGAGGGACAACATAACATCAGTACTTAACTAATCTCACTATATTTTCCTGACTGATCTAAAGAATTACAATGCTCTGGTTACTTACTAAAGCAAGACAAGATGAAGTGGGTGAGTGATCTTTCTTTGTCGGGTTACAAAAACAGACTGCCCTGAGACTTCTGTCTCATCTAGTATTAAAACATCATTTCAGTGCTGAATTACAGAATGACATCACATACATCTGGTCGCTTGACTCTGGTTCCCACACCACCCCCTTTGCTAGAAAGTAAACCAGAATTTAGCACATATGTGTTACCATACTCACAGACAGAGCTTTCCTGAGGTGTGTTATAGCATCTGGAAGTTATAAAACCATATCAAAACTTCCACCCTTCGAAGATAGCAATTAATTCACACCTAAGAACAATACAGTAGGATTCATAGTCCTGGTTTTCACAGACAGTCTGTCTCTGGCTGCAATCAGAACAGTAAGATACAATCTTTACGGCCTAAACCAGGTAATTTAATTTTGGACTATTTTTTAAAGTTAGCTGGACTTAGATTAAGCTCTTCTCTTCCAGTATCCTCTGTTACAATGTATTCATTTCAACAGTTACATAACAGTCTAACATACAGGTGTATTTCTTTTCTGTCCAGCAGGACCCATTGTTGGTACATTTTTTTAACACAAGTAGCTTTAAAAATAAATTTTCAACAAAAGCATGACTACAAATCAGTTTGATATACAAATGACATATTATTCTTTGCAAAACTCCAGATAGCTATGCTGGCATATGATACACATCCACCGCCCTACTTCTCCTGGCATAGCTGGCAATATCTCCCATCAGCACATCTCTTCCCCCTTTGAAAATGCAAGCTAGTTTTTCAAATGACCCTTGAGAAACATGACTTGAAGGACCTAAGCCTGTCTGGGAACACATTATCCCCTACCCTCTCTTAAGAGTCCATTTGCATTGGCATTGCCGACATCACTATGGTGCTACACTATCATGTCATATGCTTGCAAACCTATGCTCCATCTTAGTAACTTGGCATTTTGCTGGCTGGCTCTATGTAACCATAGATCCCCCTTAGACTTCTCCTGCCACCCACTGCAAATACTCAATACCAAGCCTCTCTATCAGGGTAAAGATTTATCATGTTGACATAGCACAATATGTGCTTTTACCTTGTGCCTAGCAGGTTTACCATGTAATTAAAATCACTAACCTTTCTTACTACTTTAAAGGGTCCCTTCCAAGCTGCATGCAGCTTATTGTGTCTGACAGGAATGAGAAACATAACCTGCTGTCCCACAGCATACGCTTTCACTCAAATATTTCTATCATACCACACCTTTATTTGCAGTCAGGCTACTGCCAGGTTCTCCTGGGCCAAGCCCATAAGCTCCCTAAGCCTGTCCAGAGGTTCAGAACATATGCCACAACAGACTGCTTGTGGGATTCACACTCACCTTCCCACTCATCATGAATCAAATCTAAAGGCCCCCTCACCCTATGCCCATACAGCAACTCAAAGGGTGAAAAACCTGTGGATTCCTGGAGTGCCTCTCTGTATGAAACAACAGATGGGGCAAATATTTGTCCCACTCTCTCTTAAACTGGTCTGCAAATGCCTGTGACATGGTCTTTAGTGTAGAGTTAGACCTCTCCATAAGACCATTAGTCTGTGGGCTGTAGGAGGTGGTCTTTATAGGTTCATAGGTTCATAGATAGGTATTAGGCTATCTGCCCAAGGGCCTACATAAGCCTATCCAACAAGGTTCCTTGGCTTACGCCACCCAAGAAAGTTATTTTCCTGTGCCACTGTCGAGCAGAGACACAGAAGTGATTCCCGGGGTGTATTTCCTATTTCCCATCCACCCATCAAGCTTTTTCTTGAAGAGTGCTAATGAAGAACTTTGCTTGACATAGATGGGTAGCCTCTTCCAGAGTATGGGAAGTCTCTGGGACAGGAATCTATCCTCCAGCATGTCCTGTTTATTGTGGTGACAAGGTTTAGGTCGTAGCGCATGTAGCGTGGAGGGACTGGGATTTCTTTAGGTGCTTCACTCTACAGTACTTCCACAGACAAGCCAGTAGGTGTGACATGAAATTGTCATCTCTATCAGTCAATATTTCTCTTGGGAAACCTACCCTGCTGAAAATCTCTAACAAAGCATTTGCCACCTTTTCTGCCTGGATGGAGGACAGAGCCACCGCTTCATGGTATGTATTAGCATAATCTACTACCACCAGGATATACTTCTTCCCTGTGGAAGTTGGGGTACTCAGACCCCTCACAATATCCATAGCTACCCTCTGAAATGGCTCCCTAATTACAGGCAAAGGCATCAAAGGAGCTTTGACCTTGTCCCCTGCCTTGCCTATTTTTTGGTACTACTCACAGGTCCTGCTATACCCTGTTACACCCCTTGCAAGTCCACGACAATAAAAGTTATGAATAATATGTCTTTTGATATGCTTTATGCCCATATGACCTGCAAAGGGAATGTCTTGGGCTATGCCTAGAAGGGCCAGAATGTAGGCTCTAGGTACTACCAACTGCTGTATTACGTCACCCTCTAGCCCTCCATCAGAGGTCCACTGTCTATACAGTAACCCTTTGTTCCAACAGACAGACTTCCCTTTTCCTTGAGGATCAGGTGCCTCCCTTATTACCTCACTCAAGCCTCTTAGTGTAGGGTCAGAGAGTTGAGCCTGTCTCAACTCTAGCTTTGTGATCCTTCTTGGGTCCCCTTCCACAGGAAGTCTGGTATCCCTGACAGCGGTCCCTCACTGTCAGCCTGGGTACTACCACTCACCTCTGGCCTTGCAGTCATTCTGTCCAATGGAACATCAGTACCTAACAGCAGCTTTGGCTCACCTTTAGGCTCACTGCCACAGGGTAGCTCTCTCCCTGAAATAGCCACCTCATCAGTCCTAGCTTCAGGTGTGGGGTCTTTTTGGGTGTCCTCAGGCTACCAGACCCACATGCTTGTCTCCAAGCCTAACTGTGTGTAACTGCATGCACACAAGGTACTGCATTATCAAAACCATTCCCTATTAGGACATCTGCAGGGATATCCTCAGACATACCTACGTGCTTGCTTCCTTTTCCACCCTCCCAGTCAAGGTGAACCCTGGCCGAAGGCATTTGGAATGGGATCCCTCCTAAAGCTATGACTGGAGTGGACTGCCCAAGCAAGTACTGCTCATTTTTAACCACTGCAGGCTTCACAATGGTTATGTCAGAGGCTGTGTTTCACTTAACAGTGGCCTCTTTTCCTTCCAGTAAGTTAGGATATAAACTCCAGTGGTAGTCTGGTACCCCTGTTGTCTACACACAGCCTACCAATGGCTTACTGTTATTCCCACTTGCTGGCTCCCCCACCTTTTGTTCCCCACCTTGCATCAGTGGACATTCGTATGCTATAGAGCCCCTCCAGTTACATTTAAAACATCTAAACCTGATCCTGGCTGTGTACCTCAAGTAGTGGCTTCCCCTGTTATTGGTGGACTCTGTTGGGGTGGTTTAGGCTGCCCACTGTGGGTTCCCTTATATCAATGTGCAGCACTGGGTATCCCCTCCTTGTGCAGTGATGCCCTGCTTGCTAAGTAGAGACCCCCTTTTCCCCCAAGCCCATCTGAAAAGTTACACTCCTAGTCTGCCAACTAGATTCTCATATCCTCAAACAAAGTGCTAAGGGTTTGTTCCCTCAACAAAAGGTCTGCCAGCCTTTCAAAAGTGGTGATTTGACACCCACTCACCAACTATGAAAATAAGCGCTTAACTCATCAATGACATACACTTTCATCTGCCTTGTGTCTATGCTCAGAAAACTTTTTTTCTGTAAGCTTCAGTTGTTAACTTAAAACATCAGTATAAAGCAATTTAGAAACAGCATTTCCAACTTTACCATGGAGTAAATGGTCAGGAAACATACCCAAAGCCCTTGGTCAACATTATACTGTTTACATACTCTTTCAGATATTACCCTCTGTAAGCTGCTTAAGAAATGTACTGACCTTCATTGCTTCTGGGGATTGGTCATTCCCTTCCCTATTACCTTCATGACCCTGGGGAAGGGTCCCTATTACCCCCATGACCCTGGTGAAGGGTCCCCATTACCTTCATGACCCTGGGGAAGGGTTTCCATTACCTCCATGACCCTGGGGAAGGGTCTCCATTACCTTCATGACCCTGGGGAAGGGTCCCCATTACCTCCATGTCCCTGGGGAAGGGTCCCCATTACCTTCATGACCCTGGGGAAGGGTCCCCATTACCTCCATGACCCTGGGGAAGGGTCCCCATTACCTCCATGACCCTGGGGAAGGGTTCCCATTACCTCCATGACCCTGGGGAAGGGTCCCCATTACCCCCATGACCCTGGGGAAGGGTCCCCATTACCTCCATGACCCTGGGGAAGGGCCCCCATTACCTCCATGACCCCGGGGAAGGGTCAGCATCGCTGTCTCATGCTGACACTGCTTCTCATTTAAATGCTGCAGTCTCTCTGCTGATTATAATTCCAAATATTTGGCTTCCAGTTCAGGTATGTTTAAGTCCAGACAGATTTTTAAGTCCTCTGAGGAAAAGGTGAGCTGTCCTGTTTCTGAGGGCTGCAAATGTCCATCAGCAGACTGGTTATCCTGCTGGTTGCTGGTCTGAGCTACAACTAAGGCTGAAATAATTTCCTCTTTAGTCAGGTTGACATACACAGGTCCTTTGGCATCATCTTGTCATAATCTTATGCTGACATCTTTGGCTGCTTTCCCTGACTAAACTAACAAAAAATAAATAAAACTGTTGCGAAAATGAAACTCTGAGTGTTTCCTTTATGGCTGCTGAGAGTGCACACACCTCCAGTGGTAACTGCCTACAGGCTACAGAAGTTCAATTAATATCCACACCACTGCTTACCAATATGTGACATCCCTTCTCTGGTACAGCAATCAATGAGCCTGAATCCTCATCACTGACACTGGAGAAGGATGTTCACTTAGAACAAAAATAGATGCACACAGCTTTTCCAGATGCAGCTATGTTCACCAAGCACAAATTTCCTTAAGAGCACACAGGGAACACACTTAATCTTGGGGCTGGGTTTTCCTCTTTCTCTCTCCAGAACCCAAAATAAGACTTCTCACTGACACAGCTGTAGAGCTGAGTCCTCAGTCGAGTGTTCCAAGCCAAGTCCTCCACCACCCCCACCCTCTCTGTGAAACCAGTGCTCTGCGTCCCTGCTTCAAGTAGGTGACACACACACACAGACACACACATGTACATACACACACACACACACACACATACATACACACACACACACACACACACACACACACACACACACACACACACACACACACACACACACACACACACACACACACACACACACACACACACTCTTTGAGATTTGATTTTCATACACACACACACACACACACACACACACACACACACACAAACAGGAAAGTCTGGCACAGATTTATTAACTATGGCCCCTCTGCCAAGACTATAAGGTAGGTACTGCCACCAGAACACTCCAAAGCCAGCTATTCTAAGGCTGTTACAAGGGTTCCCAATTATACTAAGTAAAATGAATACTAATACAAATGGCAGTGTTTGACGAATGCAGCTAGGCTTTCAGGAGCAGCCAGTGTCACCAAATAAATAGAAATACTATCAAAGGTTAAAATATTCTCTAAATGACCAGCCACAATGAAAAGTTTAAATATATTTAATAATAAATAATAAAGCAACATGACAATACTAAATATCTAATCACAATAAACACTATTATTTTATGTATTTATTTTATTTTTTTATTTTATATTTGTTAACCAGGGGTGTCTGACTGAGCCAAAAAGGCACTTTTTCAGCAGAGGCCTGGGGAGAAAAGCTCCACATAGAAAAATTACAGACACATTTAGTTATTTAGACATAATCAGTATACACACAAATTACAAGAGACATGTTTTTACAGTGGTATGCAGCACATAAACAGTTACAGTGGAGAGAACAAACAAGAAAATATTAATTTTAAAAATAAAGGTAATTAATAGATTTGTGGTGTACAGCTGAAATTCGGAACATAGGTAGAATACATACATAGTACACAGGCACAGTACATACATTGTACATTAGCCAGTGTTTGTGAGTAAGATTGAAAACTATTATCAAGTGCTCTAGATTTAGTATGTATATGTTATCCGCTTTCACTAGCCTGGGGAGCAATCATGGCACTGTCAACTTTGCTTGAGATGTTGCCTGATGAGGTCTTTAAAGGAGGCTTTGGATGATGTGTTTTGAATGCTAGTGGGGACAGAGTTCCATTTTTTAGCCACTGAACTACTATATAGTGTATCTCCAAAGCTATTGTAGCTGTTGGTAGTAGTTTGCTTAATGATCTAAGAGGCCTTTTGGCTGAGTGATGTTGTACTAGGTTTTTGAGAGCAGGACACTTATTGAGGAGGTAATAGATCGAATGACAGAGGCAGAGCTGATTGTAGGTTAGGAGTTTGGGCAGTTCAAGCCAGTGGAGCTGTCTCAAAGCAGTACAATGATGAGTTCTATATGGGCAATTTGCAGCAAAGTGGGCAATTCTGTTATAGCAGGCTTCCATTTTGCTTAGTTCAGTTTTGTTGAGATTAGTCAGAATGGGAGATGCATAGAGTAGGGTGGATAGAAGTTGGGAGCGAGCAATGGCTGATCTTGTGTTGTTGGTAAGACATGGTTTGATACGGTAGAGTGACCCCAGATTGGCATGTACGTTTTTAATAGTTAGGTTGGATTGAGGATAAGTTAGGCTTTGGTAAGGTAGTTTTCAACGTCAGAGAATGCCAGTTGAGTTGTTTGCAGGATGTTGGGAATGTTTTGTGCAGCACAGGTTAAGGTAGTGTCATCTGCATACTGAATGATAGATGCATGCTGTGTGGAGGTATGGAGGTCATTTGTGAAGATTGTGAATAGTAGTGGTCCTAAGGTAGAACCCTGTGGGACCCCTATAGTTATGGGCAGCTGAGGAGAGAGAGAATTTTCCCATTTCACAGCTTGGTACCTGTCAGTTAAGTAGCTTTGGAACTAGGTAAGAGTGAAATTTGATAGGTGATATTGGTTTAGTTTGTTTAGCAGGATTTGGTGCTAGACTGTGTCAAATGCTCTGGACATATCCAAAAAAAAAAGAGTTGACACCTGCAGGCCTTCATTTTTTGAGACGGTTTACTGTGTCTGTGAAGCAGAGGAGGGCTGTAGTGGTACTATGGGCAGGTCTGAAACGATGCTGAGTAAGTGACAGGAAGTTGCTGTCTAGGAGATATTTTAGCATCTGGGTATGGATGCATTTTTCTAGGATTTTGGCCAGGGGGGAGAGTAAAGCAATGGATCTGTAGTTAGTAAGTTCAGTGGAGGTCCTGCCTTTATGTATGGGTGTAACGTAGGATATTTTCCAGAGTTTGGGCACATAGTTTACAACAATTGATCTGTTTATGAGAGTGGAGACTGGGATAGCAATAGCATCTGCTGTGAGTTTCAAGAAATAGCTGGGGAGTAGGTTGGCTGCTGTTGATGAGGTTTTTAGTTTGGAGAGCATGCTTTTGATTGAAGTGGTGGAAACTGTTTTGAGGGTAAAGCTTGTATTAGTGTTATTTGTGTTGGGGGGACAGTGAGGAAGGAACTGTCCTGTGATACTAAGGATAGAATTGAGTTCACAAAGTGGGAGTTGAATTGTGTTTTGATGAGAACGTTAGTGTCAGGGGTGGTAGGTTTTTGGGTGGGTTTAAGTAGCTAGTTTACTTTTTTCCAAAATTTTTGAGGGTTGTGCTGGTATTTAGTTTGTAATGTCGTGTAGTAGGACTTTTTGTCTAGCCTAATGCATTTTTTTGCACGGTTGCGCAGTTCTTGGTACTTAGAGTTTCAGTCACAGGAAATATCAAAAATAACACAGATGTATAGAGTCACACAAATACAGAACAACAGTGCTTAGCTAATTTCATTATATTTTCCTGACTGATCTAAACAAGTACTATTCTCTGGTTACTTACTAAAGCAAGGCAAGATGAAGTGGGTGAGTGATCCTTCTTTGTCAGGTTTCAAAAATAGACTTGGAATACTGAAACAGGTAACTGCAAAAACAGGAATGCAGGCAAGAGGGCTTGAGGCACGCACACAGTAGTAGTTTCCAAAGTTTATTCTTCAGATTTTGCTTCAAACAAATGATAAAAACAATAAAAAACAGTAACCATAAAGTGCTTTTCGCACCCCTTAGTGAGACTTCATCAGACAGTTGCAACAAGAATATTTCAAACAGTAAATACAAATTCAAACCACATCAACTTCCTCCAAACAAAAGGCAAACCCGCCCCCAAGGTAAGCAGGAAAGAACAATTAACCCATTGTATGCCTCTTTAAAAATCCAGCTTCTTGTAAAACAAGTATGTACGCAGTAAATATACTTGTATATGTGTAAATATAAATATAGCTCATCAGTTCGAAAACACTCTTAAAAGACCTTTTAAAAGGCGGTGCCTCCACAGATCTCCACAGACCCTGGAAATTACCGGCCCATTAGCTTGACAAGCCTTATCTGCAAAGCCACGGAGAGGATCATAATGGACCTCATAAATAAAGACATAGGGAATTTGCAGACTTTGGATCCAACCCAGTTTGGCTTTGTCAAAGGCAGATCATGCCTTTTAAACTTGGTTGACTTTTTCGAAACAGTCACCAAAGCCATTGATGAGGGAAAGGCAGTCCATACAGCCTACCTCAATCTGGCGAAGGCCTTCGATACAATACCCCACTCGGGTATCATTGAAATACTCATCAGCTTAAATGTTAACCCATACATCACAAGATGGGTTGCAAACTGGCTGAGTGACAGAACCCACAGGGTCAGAGTTGCTGGTGCCATGTCAGACTCAAAGCCTGTCACAAGTGGTGTCCCACAGGGCTCAGTCCTGGGCCCACTCTTGTTTGGGATCTACTTTTCTGAAGTACAAGCAAACACAGGAGGGTTATGGCTGACAAAGTTTGCAGATGACTGCAAACTGGGCGCCGTAGTTGAAAACACATCTGACACAGATATCCTTCAGAAGGGTCTCACAGAAACGGATGACTGGTGCCAGAGCCATGGCCTAAAGTTAAATGCCAAAAAATGCATAGTCATAAACAAGGTTACCCCTAGCTACCATATAGGTGGTAATCCTCTGAGCACAGAAGAAGTTATCAGGGACCTGGGGACCCAGGTTGACAGTAGCCTGTCATTCGACACCCATGTAGCTAAAGTAGTTAGGAAGACCTTCTACATTGCCCACCTTATCATGAAGGGATTCACATCTAGATCAAGGGAGGTCATAGTCTCCCTATACTCATCACTCATCAGACCAATGATTGAGTACAATGCCCCATTCGGAATGTATCTGACCCGACACTTGCAGCAGCTGGAGAGGCCACAAAGTTCCTCACCAAAAGGATAAAGGGTCTCAAAATCTGTCCTATGCTGCCCGACTGAAAGAACTCCAGCTCTATTCAGTCGCTACCGCTGCTCAGAGGTGACCTTTGCCTGACATACAAGGCCATGTCAAACCCAGATTTGATGAATATGCTTCACCTCAAAATCTAGATCCGTCAGAGCCACAAGGGCGGAGACTTAAACCTCGACACGACTATTAATAGGATGTGCTGGAGGATAGATTCATCACCCAAAGACTCCCTATGCTGTGGAACAAAATCCCGGTATATGTGAGGCAGAGCACCTCGCTGGCCTTGTTCAAGAGAAATCTTGACCAATGGATGGGAGATTGCAGGTATACTCCAGGGATTACCTCAGTGTCACTGCTAGACAGAGGCACAGCAAAATAATGGGTATAGTTCCCCATACTAAAGGGGTGGCGTAAGCCACAAAAATATGGGCTAGGCTTATAAATGCCCTCAGGCAGATAGCCTAGTATGAACCTATGAACCTATGAACCTATAAAAGTATATTCAGAAATATTTAAAAACCATGCTAACATTAAAACCAATAGTTAAGGTAACAGTAAAAAGTGAGAAGTCAAGAATGAAGTGTAAAACTGAAAACAGTATAAAATAAAATACTTTACCACTGTGTGAAAAAGTATTACAATCTTAAATAGCTTTCAGTAGTAGTTAATAATGGCAGTTCTAAAAAGTAGGATGAAAAAATATAATAAAACACTTATATTAGCCCCATGTTGTCTGAATTTAAAACCATCAAGCTAAAAAGCTATAAAGACTGGAGCAGAGAAAACAATCCTGTAAAAGACGTCCGGTGAATATGATAAAAGGTGGAGTAAGAGTGTACACATTCACATAAACAACTCTAAATGCAGACACATTCATGTGTAGATAACAACTAAGTGAATGTGGAAAACCATGTGTGTGTGTATACACATGTATGTACATAACTAAACAAATAAGTAAATGTTTGACTATTTAGATAAATATTTAACATACCCATTTTAAGCAAAAATGTGAAACCTTTCTTGCAGGCTGAAGTGAATAAGGTATATATTCACCTTATTAAACTCTTTAGTTTAAGGATGCAAGATATGGAATAAACTTCATTCAGTCCTGGCAGGTAGCAGGCCCTGGTACGAAGTTGCCATATTAATTCCAGTTTTTCTAGGAATAATGAACAAGGACCACCCCTTCCCTCACTCGTAACCTGGTCAATTACTCTAAATTTAAAAGAGTGTAATGGGAAAGCACTCACACTAGGGCCACCCCTTCCATCACTCGTAACCTGGTCAGTCACTCTAAATTTAAAAGAGTGTAATGGGAAAGCACTCACACTAGGGCCACCCCTTCCATCACTCGTAACCTGGTCAATCACTCTAAATTTAAAAGAGTGTAATGGGAAAGCACTCACACTAGGGCCACCCCTTCCATCACTCATAACCTGGTCAGTCACTCTAAATTTAAAAGAGTGTAATGGGAAAGCACTCACACTAGGGCCACCCCTTCCCTCACTCGTAACCTGGTCAATCACTCCAAATTTAAAAGAGTGTAATGGGAAAGCACTCACACTAGGGCCACCCCTTCCATCACTCGTAACCTGGTCAGTCACTCTAAATTTAAAAGAGTGTAATGGGAAAGCACTCACACTAGGGCCACCCCTTCCATCACTCGTAACCTGGTCAGTCACTCCAAATTTAAACAAGTGTAATGGGAAAGCAGTCACACTAGGGCCACCCCTTCCATAATTTGTAACCTGGTCAGTCACTCTAAATTTAAAAGAGTGTAATGGGAAAGCACTCACACTAGGGCCACCCCTTCCATCACTCGTAACCTGGTCAGTCACTCCAAATTTAAAAGAGTGTAATGGGAAAGCACTCACACTAGGGCCACCCCTTCCATCACTCGTAACCTGGTCAGTCACTCTAAATTTAAAAGAGTGTAATGGGAAAGCACTCACACTAGGGCCACCCCTTCCATCACTCGTAACCTGGTCAGTCACTCTAAATTTAAAAGAGTGTAATGGGAAAGCACTCACACTAGGGCCACCCTTCCATCACTCGTAACCTGGTCAATCACTCCAAATTTAAAAGAGTGTAATGGGAAAGCACTCACACTAGGGCCACTCCTTCCATCACTCGTAACCTGGTCAGTCACTCTAAATTTAAAAGAGTGTAATGGGAAAGCACTCACACTAGGGCCACCCCTTCCATCACTCGTAACCTGGTCAGTCACTCTAAATTTAAAAGAGTGTAATTGGAAAGCACTCACATTAGGGCCACCCCTTCCATCACTCGTAACCTGGTCAGTCACTCTAAATTTAAAAGAGTGTAATGGGAAAGCACTCACACTAGGGCCACCCCTTCCATCACTCATAACCTGGTCAGTCACTCTAAATTTAAAAGAGTGTAATGGGAAAGCACTCACACTAGGGCCACCCCTTCCATCACTCATAACCTGGTCAGTCACTCTAAATTTAAAAGAGTGTAATGGGCAAGCCCTCACACTAGGGCCACCCCTTCCATCATTTGTAACCTGGTCAATCACTCTAAATTTAAAAGAGTGTAATGGGAAAGCACTCACACTAGGGCCACCCCTTCCATCACTCGTAACCTGGTCAGTCACTCCAAATTTAAAAGAGTGTAATTGGAAAGCACTCACACTAGGGCCACCCCTTCCATCACTCGTAACCTGGTCAGTCACTCCAAATTTAAAAGAGTGTAATTGGAAAGCACTCACACTAGGGCCACCCCTTCCATCACTCGTAACCTGGTCAATCACTCTAAATTTAAAAGAGTGTAATGGGAAAGCACTCACACTAGGGCCACCCCTTCCATCACTCGTAACCTGGTCAATCACTCCAAATTTAAAAGAGTGTAATGGGAAAGCACTCACACTAGGGCCACCCCTTCCATCACTCGTAACCTGGTCAATCACTCTAAATTTAAAAGAGTGTAATGGGAAAGCACTCACACTAGGGCCACCCCTTCAATCACTCATAACCTGGTCAGTCACTCTAAATTTAAAAGAGTGTAATTGGAAAGCACTCACATTAGGGCCACCCCTTCCATCACTCGTAACCTGGTCAGTCACTCTAAATTTAAAAGAGTGTAATGGGAAAGCACTCACACTAGGGCCACCCCTTCCATCACTCGTAACCTGGTCAATCACTCCAAATTTAAAAGAGTGTAATGGGAAAGCACTCACACTAGGGCCACCCCTTCCATCACTTGTAACCTGGTCAGTCACTCTAAATTTAAAAGAGTGTAATGGGAAAGCACTCACACTAGGGCCACCCCTTCCATCACTCATAACCTGGTCAATCACTCCAAATTTAAAAGAGTGTAATTGGAAAGCACTCACACTAGGGCCACCCCTTCCATCACTTGTAACCTGGTCAGTCACTCCAAATTTAAAAGAGTGTAATTGGAAAGCACTCACACTAGGGCCACCCCTTCCATCACTCGTAACCTGGTCAATCACTCTAAATTTAAAAGAGTGTAATGGGAAAGCACTCACACTAGGGCCACCCCTTCCATCACTCGTAACCTGGTCAATCACTCTAAATTTAAAAGAGTGTAATGGGAAAGCACTCACATGTCTAGCCAGGGCATTTTCCTGCTTTGATGTTCTAACGCTGTAAAGGTGTTTGTAAACCCTTTCTGATGCTGTAAAGGTGTTCGTAAACCCTTTCTGATGCTGTAAAGGTGTTCGTAAACCTTTTCTGATGCTGTAAAGGTGTTCCTAAACCCTTTCTGATGCTGTAAAGGTGTTCGTAAACCCTTTCTTTTAGTTTCCTGTTCGACTTCCCAATATAAAAAGCTGGGCAGGCTTGGCATTGGGCCAAATAGACTATACTTTTAGTATTACAGTCAAATTTTCCCTTTGACGCATAGGGCACTCCTCTGATGGAGAAGTTGACCCCAATCTCCATGAAGGGGCATTGGGGGCACATGCTACACTTTATTATCCCTTTCCTCTTGCTTCCTAAACTGTCTTCCTTCCTAGTCTGTAATAAGCTTTTTAAATTCCTACCGCATCTAAAAACTACTCTGGGGAGGTCCTTCAATTTAGTATATAAATTGTAAAACCCAAAAGAAGCACTATTCGTTGCGAGTCCAATACCTTCTTTATTGTAACACCAAATAAATTAAGCACTTTCGTCAGTTGAAACTTGACTTCATCAAAATTAAATACCAAAGATAAAACCCTGCTTTAATATATGGACTACTAGTCAGTGACTGGTCCAGTAATTTAAACAATTAACAAGTCCATTAACTTAATTGAGATTTAAAATACCAAAGGTTAATTTATCACATCTAATAAAATTTCTGCAAAATTCTTAATGTTCTAAAAACATTGTAGCAGTACAATATGTAATGGTAAAAAGCACAAATATCACAAGTAAATAAATATGTATTATTTGTATACAAATATCAACTATTTCTCATTTTACTTAAACTTGTTCTGCCCTTTCTTTTAAAATTGGTGCCAAATTCAAACATTCATTTAAGCCATTTAATTGTGAACTGCCTTTCACTGGTGTTGGGAACTGCGACTTAAATACACAAATTGGTACTTCAAAACAATTCAACTATGGGGACATTATCAAAAAACATTATTCTTTTTCCAGGTCAACTTGTGCTGATTCAAACCATCCAAAAAGAAAAAACAGACTTTTAATTATTTTAAATCATTGAAAGACATGATTTTTGTTTTTGAGAAAAGATTGTTAAAATACAAGCTTTGTCAAATAGAAATTTATTTGAATGAATGTTTAAAGAAGAAAGTGGTGCCACAGGGGTTGAGAATTTTTAAGTTTCCTTTTGGTGTTTATTATAACAAAGAAAATGTTTGTGAGTTAACAACTATGTTTGATAAATGGGGGCTTGAACTGATTATGAAAACTGTTTCATTTTATGAGAAAATGGAAGTTGATTTACAAAGGGAAGTAGAAAATTTAAACCAAATGATAGTAACCGACCTATTGTTTGAACAAAATCAAAGTTTATTTATTTTATTTATTTTATTTTATTTTACATTTGTTGACCGGGCTAGTCTAGCTGGATATATGTCCATTTTCAGTAGAGGCCTGGGGAGAAAAGCTCCAAGGGTAAATTACAGATATAAAAAAAACATATAGGAAACAGAACATAGACATTGTTAAATACAATTTTACAAAAAAAAAGCAGTAAGTAGGGAACATTAATTTAAAAATTGCAAACAAAAAAAATATATATATTATAAGATTTTAAACAGGGTAGACAGAAAATGTGATGGGACATTTAATAAGAAAGCAAAAAAATTGGACCGAGATTTAAAACAGTATCAAAGTGGCAATACATATCCTACTGATAAACTTTTTGTTTATAACCAAGGGAATATTGATGTTCAATCTCCCTTTAGGTCAGTAAATGATAACATTTTAGGCCCTATAGATTTAGAAATTACTGGAGAAGAAGAAGAATGTTTTGAAAGGGAAGAACAACTACCTTTTGAATACCAGGATTTTCCTTTACCACGACGCTCCAAAAGAATAGCGAATCGCAAACAAGCAACTTACAACAAGGTATTCCAGAAACACATGGAGGCCCCAAGGTGGTAGTGACTTCAATTCTAAATGAGAATTCTAGTAACAAGTCAATACAAAATGTTTTGAATGGTTTCAATATTTATAATTATACTGATAGAGAAATCTTGCCAGAATATTTCTCCCTTTTTTCTAAAGGTTTTAAATTTGTACCTATTAAAATTCCAGACATTGCTGACACCTTACTTGATATCCAACTTTACATGAGAAAATTTAATTTACAACTATTTCATTCTAAAGTTAGGAAAATGGACACAGACTTTCCTTAAGAAGTGTGTAAAAAAGAAGTATGTTTAATCCCCCTTTAGACCAATTAATTAATATGTTTGAGAAGGTAGTTAAGGATGATATATACAAAATTTGGGGTAAACACAAGAGAATTTTTTATAACCTTAGTAACACAGAAAGAATCCTGTTGCAAAATTTAAGAAATGACAAAAGCATACGCATAATGGCACCGGACAAAGGGGGTGGTATTGTTTTACTTAACAGTACTGATTATACCAATATTATGCAGGGAATTCTATTCAATGTTAATAACTACTCCATATGTTCAAAAAACCAAATACATATAGTATATCAGAGAATTGATAGTTTTCTATATGAATATTTGATGGAACAAAGAATTACAGGGGTAGTTTATGATTTTTTAACTAACAAACATCCTAAAATCCCTGGCATATTTGGTATACCTAAAGTACATAAGAGCTTAGAACATCCACCTTTCAGACCTATAGTGGCGGCAACTGGGTCTAAAACCCATAATTTATCTGTGTATGTGGACAAGAAGATCAAACATGTTGTAGAAAGGTGTCCACATTTAGTCAAGGACTCTTGGGACTTTTGGGTCAACTAAAAGTCGTATATGGAATGCTGAAGGTTATTTTGTAACCATTGATGTAATGGATTTGTTCTCTTGTATTCCTAAACAAGAAGGGTTAGCTTATTTTGAGGAGACTTTATATAATCTGTCTACTATGAATGGTGATGAAATCAAGTTAACTTGTGAAATGATGGAACATATATTAGACCACAACTACCTGTTTTTGAGGAGAATATTTCCAGCAGGTTAGAGGTGTGGCAATGGGTGCTGCTTGCACCCCAACCTATGCAAACATCGTTTTACTAGGATGGGAGAGAGAATATGTGTTTGGAAGTGAATATTTTGATTACATTAATTACTACTGTAGATTTTTGGATGATATTTTTATTTTTGAAGGAACAGTTGAGACTATTCCTTTATTCATCCAATATCTCAACAGTACTACCAGTTTTTTGAAGTTCACTTTTCAGTTTGATGCTAATGAAATTAGTTATCTTGATACACTCATTATTAAAGATAAGAATAAATTTAAATCAAAAATATACCGCAAGAAAATGTTTTGTAATAATTATCTACATTTTAACAATCATCATCCTTTTAGTCAGAAGAAAAGTATAATTAAGGGTCAAGCAATTAGGGTAGCTAGAATGACATCTTCTGTGGAAGATCTTCGACCTGAGTTTGAATATCTAAAAAACATGTTTTTGGATAGGGGTTACCCTATGGGTCTGGTGGAAAAAACTCTTTATGAAGTGTACGTTGAATGGGGTAAGAGATATACCCCATTATTAGGTAAGGGACTAGAAAAAAACGAAACTCCTGGTAAGACTGATAAAAAAATTAATGAAACCAATTTTGAGCATACTTGTATTTTACAATATAGTCCCCTATATCAACAAGTTAAACATGTTTTGTATAAAAACTGGAGCATATTTAAAGTTGACCATGACAAATATCAAGTTTTGGGTGAAAAAACAGTGTTTACTACAAAAATTGGATTTAATTTGAAAAAGATTCTAGAAAGTGGACCAAAATGTCTTGTAACAGATGAAGTAATTAACAATGGTACTAGGTGTTGTGGGAGATGTAAATATTGTTCTTACATCTTAAAGGATACTAAAATATGTTTGAAAAACCAGAACAATAATGCAGTTTACCCTAGGAGAGGCAACTGTTTTTCTAGCAAGTTAGTTTATATTGCTATGTGTGACACCTGTAGTTCTTTCTATATTGGGAAGACTGAGAGGCTTCTTAAGACAAGAATTTATGAGCATTTGTATGACATAAAAAATAAAAAAGTTACAAATGCTTTGTATAAACACAGTATGACATGTAATGATTATACAGGTTTTCATTTTGCTATTTTAGATTTAGTTCATTTGGAAGCCAGAGGTGGAGACTGGCAAAATCTATTATTGAAAAAGGAATTGATATGGCAGCTTAGGCTTGCAGCAAATGTTTCCCCTGGCTTAAATGAATGTTTGAATTTGGTACCAATTTTAAAGGAAAGGGCAGAACAAGTTTAAGTAAAATGAGAAATAGTTGATATTTGTATACAAATTATACATATTTATTTACTTGTGATATTTGTGCTTTTTACCATTACATATTGTACTGCTACAATGTTTTTAGAACATTAAGAATTTTGCAGAAATTTTATTAGATGTGATAAATTAACCTTTGGTATTTTAAATCTCAATTAAGTTAATGGACTTGTTAATTGTTTAAATTACTGGACCAATCACTGACTAGTAGTCCGTATATTAAAGCAGGGTTTTATCTTTTTTATTTAATTCTGATGAAGTCACGTTTCAACTGACAAAAGTGCTTAATTTATTTGGTGTTACAATAAAGAAGGTATTGGACTCGCAACGAATAGTGCTTCTTTTGGGTTTTACAGTTTTTTACAAGCACTATTGCACCTTTGTTTGGTTCATTAGTATATACATTGTGGTCAAGGACAATTAAATCTCAGTTCTTATTAATGATGTCTTTGATATCATAACTATTGCTACTAAAAGTAGTAATAAAAGTGGACCCTACTAAAGGAGCATCATCATGAACCATCTGAACTTGGTTGATTTCCATTTGTTCCTCATTAATTTTAACCCCCAGTATAGGTTGGTACATGCCCCTATGCCTCTTGTTTTGTACTTCTCTTACCAGTTCTCTAATCATAGGTAGAGGGTATCCCCTCTTGATAAACATGTCCTGAAGTTGATTACATTCTAGTAAAAACTCCTCTTGTGTGGAAACCATCTGAGCTGCTCATACCAGTTGGCCTTTTACCACTGAATGCTTTTGAAATAGTGGCTATACAAATATATTTACTGCATACATACTTGTTTTACAAGAAGCTGGATTTTTAAAGAAGCATACAATGGGTTAATTGTTCTTTCCTGCTTACCTTGGGGGCGGGTTTGTCTTTTGCTTGGAGGAAGTTGAAGTGGTTTGAATTTATTTACTGTTTGAAACATTCTTGTTGTAACTGTCTAATGAAGTCTCACTAAGAGGTGAGACGAAAAGCGCTTTATGGTTACTGTTTTTTATTGTTTTTATCATTTGTTTGAAGCAAAGTCTGAAGAATAAACTTTGGAAACTACTACTGTGTGCGTGCCTCAAGGTTTCAAAAATAGACTGCCCTGAAACTTCTGTCTCATCTAGTATGAAAACATCATTTCAGTGCTTGATTACAGAATGACATCTCATACATCTGGTTATCTGACTCTGGTTTCCACAATACCCCCTTTGATAGAAATTGAACCAGAATTTAGCACGTGTGTTACTGTACACACAGACAGAGCTTTGCAAAGTTATTTTATAGCACCTGGAAGCTATATAACCATTTCAAAACTTCCACCCTTTCATGGTAGCAATTAGTTCACACCTAAGGACAATACAGTAGGACTCGTAGTCCTGGTTTTCATAGACATTTCATTTCTGGCTGCAATCAGAATTGTAAGATACAATCTTTATGGCCTGCACTGAGTAATTTAACTTCAGACTATTTTTCAAAGATAGCTTGACTGAGATTAACCTCTTTTCTTCCAGTATCATCTGTTACAATACAATCATTTCAATACAATGTTACAATACAGTCTGACATACAGGTGTATTTCTTTTCTGTCCAGCAGGACCCACTGTTGGTACAGTTTTAACACAAGCAGCTTTACAAATATATTTTCAACAGAAGCATTAGTACAAATCACTTTGATATTCAAATGACATATAATGCTTTACAAAACTCCAGCTAGCTATGCTGGCATATGATACACATCTGCTGCTATACTTCTCCTGCTATGGCTGGCATTACTTCCCATCATCACAATGTCTTAAATAAATACATACATTAGTTTTAACTTTATAAAGTCAGATTGTTAGATATGGCAACCACTAAATCAGGAAATCTGAATTCTGACACAGTTTTGTTGTGTCAACACTGTAGGACATTCAGTAAATATGACATGAAAGTTACACTTTTAAAAAGGACAAACTAGATGACTGGGAGACCCCATTAGTTAAATACAAGGTGTATGAAGCGGGAGAAATAAGGCCAGTAGTTGAGAAAGGTTGGTGTAGGAAATGAGGACTAGACAGATAAATCTCATACTGAATGTAAATGAAAAGTGGAACATGAACAGTGTTATGTTTTCCCTGGTATACCAAAGAAGAAATCCAGTCAGACACAAAAGCAGAACTTTAAAAACACTGAAGTAGAGGAAGAGAAAATGTCAATAACACTGGTGAATGAAAATTATTTTCATGATTTACCATTTAAAGAGGACAAACTTGATCAGGGAGAGGAGCCCGTGCTTGTATTTATAATAGAAGAGGCCATGGTCTCCACTTCTTATCAGAATACTAAAAAAATAGTACTGCACCCTGAGATAAGCCATGTCAATTTCAGGAAGGCCCAGTGGGAAGACAAGAGCTAGAGAAAATATAACAAGCGAGGAAGGGGAAATATTAGAACAAACCCATTCCTTATCTATATTTTGAGCTGAGAAACAAACTATTCTGCAGACTATCCAAATGCAAAGAAGAAATACTGGCTCAATTATTAATTCCTAGGTCTTTTAAAATACTTGGGATAAGAATAAAACATAGTCACATTTTGGGTAGTCATTTAGGAATAGATAGTGCCAGATTAAGATTTTACTGGCTTGGTGTTATGAAAGACATGGCAAATGTCTGTACAGCTTACCTAGAATATGAAAGAGCAGTGCCCAACCCAGGTTTAAGAACTCTTATATACCCTTACAGATTGTGGAAGTACTATTTGAAAGAATAGCAATGGACATCGTCGATCCATTTTTAAAATTATATAAGGGATATTGGTACATCCCTGTTTATGCAATCAAATTTCCTGAGGCAATGTCCCCTGAAAAGCATGATACAAATTCATAGCAATGAAGCTAGTACAGTTTTTTATATACAACACAAATTCCCTGAGAAAATTTTACTAAATTACCCCATTCATGTCCAAATTAATGACTGAACATTCTCAATATTTTTTAAAGTAAAACAGATGAGGACACTTGCATGCCTGAGGTTATTAACTCAGTTCTCCTGCTTGCTGTTGGCATATTCTCTGGCAGAACTCACAACTTGCTTTTATCCACCTAACACCATTTTACCAGCCCTTGTATTATATTCCCTTTCTGCTATTGCCCCCTTCCATCCTCACTCTCATTCTTTGAATTCACTTCTTGTTCCCTGTATGTAGATCAGAGTGTAAAGTGGGTGCTATATCTTTATAAAGCATGCAAGGCTGTATGTGCACCCATAAATTCCAGACACGTGCAATCCCTAGTGACATTATGTAGAAGCAGCCAGAGAGTGAGCATGCATGATTGCAGTTGTTAGTTTGTATATAAGTTACTTAAGTTACAGTCAGTAAGCCTCTATAGTGATGTGCTTCTATAGAATAAAGCTGCTTGAATAGAACCCATGAAGATTCATTTATTCATGTCCCTAACATGAAAGTGACACTGTACATACTTTATATAAACACTATTAATATTACAAAATTTGTAAAATATTAATCAAATCTCAATAACTAAATAGGTAGCAGTGTTCTACAAGAACAGTTCAGTTACATATGGGTTATTATGCCCATTAGGAACCACTTATGCTGTACTGATGAGCCCATAAAAAGAACAAAACATGTCATGACTGGGGTTTGACTTAAAGGGGCTAAAGGGATCATTAAAGACTTACAAACAATAAAAAGCAAGACATCAGTAGGCATTTAGGTGCCTTGAAGTTGGAAAACGTCAGTGTCCTTAAGGGGTCACTTCATAGGTTCATAGGTTCACAGGTGTGTACTAGGCTAATGGCACTGGAGCCTTTACAAGCCTAGCCCATAGTATTAACCTGGCATCATGCCACCTAACCTTAGTTCCCAGTGGCTCTGTCGAGTAGAGCCACTGGAGTGATCCCTGAGGTGAATTTTCTGTTTCCCATCCACTCATCAAGATTTCTGTTGAAGAGGGTCAGCAAGGTGCTCTGTTTGACATGTATGAGAAGTCTGTTCCATAGCATGGTCAGTCTCTGGGTTATGAACCTGTCCCTCCAGCTTGGTCTGTTAATTGGGGTAATGAGGTTGAGGTCTCTGGATCGTGTGGTGCAGAGGGATTACAACTTCTTTAGATGTAGCATTTCTAACAGAGCTGGGTCAGACATGCCTTTGTAAGTCAAGCAGAGATCGCCTCTAAGTAGGCGATATGAGACAGAGAATAGCTGGAGTTTTTTGAGTCTGTCCATATAGGGCAAGTGTTTAAGGCCTAGGATCCTCTGTGTGAGGTACTTTTGCAGCCTCTCCAGTTGTTGCAGGTGTCTAGTGAGGTACATGCCAAATAGGGCATTATACATAATGACTGGCCTAATGAGGGAATAGTAGAGGGAGGCAATCATCTCTTTCTTCCTGGATGCAAAACCCTTAGTAATGAGATGTGCCACATAGAAGGATTTTATGACCACAGTGGCAATGTGGTGGTCAAAAGAGAGTTTACTGTTAACCTGTGTTCCCAGATCTCTTATAATGCCTTCTGTGTTCAGTGGACTACCATCAATGTGGAATTCATGGGAACCAGATTTTTCCCAAAGAGATGACGACACATTTTTTGGCATTGAGCTTAAGGCCATGGTTCTGACACCAGTCGTTGGTCTTAGTGAGGACTTTCTGTGGGATGTCAACATCACTTGGGGAGTTAATAATAGCTCCCAACTTGCAATCATCTGCAAACTATGTCAGCCAGAGTCCCTTCATGTTGGCCTGAACTTTAGAGAAGTAGATACCAAACAGGAGAGGACCCAGGACTGAACCCTGTGGGACTCCACTCATGACTGGTCAGCAGTCTGACTTGGAGTCAGCTACTTTCACACTGTGGGTTCTATCTGTGAGCCAGTTTGCAACCCACCTAGTGATATAGGGGTTGATGCCTAGCTTAGTGAGTTTTTCTATGATTCCTGAGTGGGAAATGGTATCAAAGGCCTCGGCCAGATTAAGGTAGGCTGTATGAACCACCTTGCCTTCATCCACAGCTCTGGTGACTGACTCAAAGTTGACCAAGTTGAGCAGGCATGATCTACCCTTCACAAAACCAAACTGTGTGGGATCCAGAGTTTGGAGATTCCCTATATCCTTGTTTATTAAGTCCACGAAGATGTGTTCTATAGATTTGCATATCAGACTCGTCAGGCTAATGGGGTGATAGTTCCCAGGGTCTGTAGTCACTCCTCCTTTGTGAAGAGGGATGACTGTAGCAGTGCACCATTTGGTAGGGACAAAGCCTGAGGTGAGGCTGTGATTGAACAGGGCACACAGGTGAGGTGCCAGTTCACTCTGTAATTCATGTAGAACAGGATATTGTCAGGTCCCATAGAAGCTGTATTCTTGGCCTTGGAAAGTGTTGTTTTAACCTGTGCAGCAGTAATACAGGGTGCCTGGCAATCTACTGGTATTGTGATTGGTCCTTGTGGGGGGAGAGAGGGGTAAAGTTGGCACTGAATCTGTTGGCCAGTATATTGGCGATATCTGTTGGCTCGGTACAGCAGGTACTATTGTGCAGTAGCTCAGAGCAAATCTGGGTATTGCTGTGGAGATTTTTTACATAACCATAGAAGGCCTTGTGGTTGTCTTTACTATCTGCTGCAATTCTGTTTTCATAGCTAGCTTTAGAGGATTTGATGAGGGATCTCGGCTTTTTGTTGAGGCTGATAAGAGAGTTTATCCAGTGTTGGGACTTCACCTTATTCCGCATAAGTTTTCTCCTTCTGTTGTAGAGTTGGTTTATGGCAGGGGACCACCAGATTGGTTTCCTTTTTTTGGAGGAGAGTTTCTTGGTTTTATTGGGTATGGTGAGATGCATGCATTTGTGTACATGTTCGTACAGTGCATTGATGTATGCTTCGGCGGTCATGCAAGTATTCTCCATTTGCATGGGTGCCGTGAAGTTAGCCACCTCTGTTTTTAGGAGCCCAAAGTTAGCTTTGGAGAAGTTTTTTATGGTGGTTACCTTTGCGGGGTGGGGGGTAGGTATATGGATTTCCAAGGTGATTAGTTTGTGGTCGGATCTAACCAGGGAGGAGTTGACTATTGGTGTAGAGCAACAGTTGCCCATGTCAGCAATGACCAGGTCAAGGATGTTGCTACCTCTAGTGGGGGTAAGAACAAGCTGGTCCAGGGCATTGGAATTAATAAATTCCAGGAAACGTTGGGCAAGTGTATTAGTACATGAGTAGTTTTCCCAGTTAATGGAGGGGTAGTTGAAGTCACCCAGTATCCCTAAAATGCATTTTAGGTATTACATAGTGAAGATACTGGTTCATCTCCAGTCTTTCTGTTTGTTGTTAGCTTTTTGGCTTTTCTGTGTGATTTTGTTTGCTATTTGCATGTGATACTCTCATTACAAGTCAACAAATCTGTTGCTCTTTATTTAAATTTACTTTATTTTCATTCTAGTCAGACATTAAAATGGTCCATTATGGTCAGTTCCCTAATGAATGGAAATAAAAAAATAAATAAATAAAACGTCATTCTCAAACAGATGATGTAGTTCAGCAGTTAAAAAAACTTTATGTTAGGAAAGCCTGTAGAACTAGATGGGAGAAAGTACAGTTTTGTACCTACCATAAATGTAGATGTTCGAGTGCTAATACAGCTGCAGTAATCACAGATGGGTTTTCTGCCGTCGGGCGGGTCCTCGGTTGGCCGAATTCCAAAGTCTAGGTCCGGCGTCGGTTGTTGTCGCTTTCTTTCCTGATGTCAGTGAGGCAGGGGTATATAAGACACAGCCAAAGCCATTTTCTTCAGTCTTTCTTGCCCCAGATGTCAGGTGTCCCCAGAAGGAAGGCAATACATAAATTACATTTACATACATGCAATGCAATATAATCAAAAATCAGTAGTTGCAAACAAATATACCATAGAAGGATAACCCAAACAGGTTGTATGAAGAGGGGTTAGGCTCTAGGCCTTTACCAAGAGGGGAGGGAGGGAGGAAAAACTGTACTGCAGCTGTATTAGCACTCGAACATCTACATTTATGGTAGGTACAAAACTGTACTATGTTCATCGTGCATACAGCTGCAGTAATCACAGATGGGTAGAATCCCAAAGCTACGCACAGGGTGGTAGGCACTAGGTGGAACTGGGATGAGCCAGAATGCCCTGCAACACAGCAGTGGCAAAGCCTGCTCTAGTTTTGGAATATAAAGGCAGGTGGTAGTGTTTTGTGAAGGTATGCACAGAACTCCAAGTGGCTGCCTCCAAAATATCTTTGGTAGGAACTCCTCTGAGGAAGGCTGTAGAGGTAGCTGTGGCCCTGGTGGAGTGGGATCTGATGCCTGTAGGGACAGATTTTCCATGATAGGAGTAACAAAACCGTATGCAGTGGCCTATCCATTTTGAAATTGTCTGTTTGGTAACTGGCTTCCCTTGAGCTCCTACAGCATAGGACACAAAAGTTGTTCTGATTTCCTGAAAGGCTTTGTTCTGTCCAAATAATAACGTAGCTGTCTATGGATGTCTAAGGAGTGTAGCAGCCTTTCCCCTTTGTTTTGTGGATTGGGGTAAAAGGTAGGTAAGTGTATGGCTTGATTTAAAGCTACCCTGGATACCACTTTAGGCATAAATGACGGGTTGGTTTGCAGGGAAACCCTGTCCTGATGGAAGATGAGAAAGGGCTGCACAGCCATGAGGGCTTGTAGTTCCGAAACCCTACGAGCTGAGGTAATGGCCAGAAGGAAGGCTGTTTTCCAGGACAAATATTGCAAATCTGTTGAGGCAGCTGGTTCAAAGGGAGGCAATGTTAATTTTTCTAGAATGTAATTAAGATCCCAGGCTGGCATTGGTTGTTTCCTTGGTGGTCTTATATTCTTAGCCCCTCTGAGGAACTGTCTTAAGAGTGGGTGAGAGAATAAGGATGGATCAGTGTTGAATTCTGCAGAAATGGCTGAGGCATGGATTTTTATGGAGGAAAATGAAAGTCCACTGTTCAGCAGCTCAGCTAGATACTGTAGTACCCAAGGCAAATTCAGTTTTCTAGGGTCCTGGCCTTTTTTCACATTCCAAGAGCAAAACCGTTTCCATTTTGCGGAGTAAGCCTTTCTAGTAGATGGCCTTCTGGCCTCCAAAATGACATCCAGCACCTCTTTGGGGAGTCGGGTCTGTTGTGGTGTTAAGGAATTTTCCATGCAGCGAGATTGAGTGTTTTCAGCTGACTGTGAAGAGTTTTATAGCTGTGCTGAGTCAGCAGAAGAGGCATTAGAGGTAGGGACCAGGGAGGAGTATGTGTTAGGCTCCTCAGGAGTGGGTACCAGTGTTGTCTTGGCCAGTCTGGAGCAATCAGTATCATCTTCGGTCTGTCTGCTCTTGCTTTCAAGAGTACCTTGGGCAGAAGAGGCAGAGGTGGGAAAGCGTAAACTGTCCATGCTGTCCAACTGAATGAAAGGGCATCCACTCTCCAGGCCTTTGGATGAAAGGTCCTTGAACAGAACTTTTCCAATTGATGATTTCTGTGGGAGGCAAAGAGATCTATGTCTGTCCTCCCCCATGCTTGGATTATCTTTGTAAACACTTGAGGATGCAACTTCCATTCGTGTGGATCTGTCATATTTCTGCTTAGATTGTCTGCCAGCGTGTTTTCCAAACCTGGCAAGTACTGTGCCTGAAGTTCGATTTGCCATTCCAGAGCCAGGTTCCAAAGTGTCATCACTAGTCTGCACAGGGGGTATGAATGTGTTCCTCCTTGTTTGTTTATGCACCACATTACTGTGGTGTTGTCTGTTCTTATCAATAATTGTCCTGGATGCAGGAGGTCCTTGAAAGCTGTAATTGCATTTATCACTGCTAGCATTTCTTTCTGATTGATGTGAAGGTGCTTTTCCTTTTGGGACCATTTGCCCTGAATGCACCTGTCTGTCATGTGAGCCCCCCCAGGCATAATCTGAGGCATCTGTTGTGATGACTTGATTTGCTTGAGGCTTGCAGAATGGGAGACCTGTGTTTGTTTGACATGCTTGGGCCCACCATAAAAATTCCTTTTGCAAACATGGAATTATTGGTGTTATTGTTTTCAAACTGTGGCTATGCTGAGACCATAGGTTTTTTAGGTACCATTGAAGTTTCCTCATATGCAACTTTGCACATGGGATTAAAAGAATGCAAGATGCCATGAAGCCCAGAGCCTGCAGGATTTTCCTTGCAGTAAGCCTGGTACAATTTGCTAGTATTTTGAAGTACTGAGTTAGTTGCCCCTGTTTTCTGGCGTAAGATAGGCCATCTGGGTGTTTGTGTCCAAGTTGGCACCCAGGAAAGTTATTTTCTGAGATGGTGTTAGCCTGGATTTCTCTTTGTTGACTGTGTATCCCAGGGAATTTAGTAACCGTGTTACATAAGCCAGATGTTCCAGAAGTATGTGCTTGCTGTCCGCTTGGATCAGGCAGTCATCCAAATAAGGGTAAATTTGTATCCCTTGAAGTCTGCAGTAGGCAATTACTGATGCCAGGCATTTTGTGAATACTCTGGGCGCAGTAGATAAGCCAAAGGGCAATGCAGAGAATTGATAGTGAATTGAACCTGCAAGAAATCTGAGGTATCTTCTGCAGCTTTGTCTGATTGGGACATGCAGGTATGCCTCCTTGAGGTCCAATGTTACCAGCCAAAACTCCTTGCCCAGCATGGGAAGAAGCTGCTGTAATGTGAGCATCTTGAATTTTGGTACGAGTAAGAATGTGTTTTGGATGGATAAGTCCAAAATGGGTCTCCAGTCGGTTCCTTTCCTTGGTACCAGAAATAGCCTGGAATAAAAACCTTGACCTTGTTCATGAGTAGGTACCTCTTGAATAGCTTTCATGTCTATGAGCTTTGAAATTTGTAGTTGTGCCTCTGCCCTTTGATTGTGTGGCAGGTTTGGCATGCCTCTCATTTTTGGAAGAGTGTGCAAATGAAATCTGTAGCCTCTGTTTATAACGTCCAGGATCCATTTGTCTGTTGTGACAATATGCCAGTTTCTTGTAAATAATGCCAGCTTTCCTCCCAAGGGTGCTGCCAGCTGAGACTTGCTTGGCATGGAAAGGAGGAAGTCATTGGGTTTGTTTCCTGTATTGTTGTGCACTGTCCTCGCCACCTCTTGGTGCTGGAGTTTGCCATTGCCTGCCTCTATATGATCCTTGTGATTGCCCTCTGCCCCTTGTGCGCCTGTATCTACCTCTTTGGGGCTTGTCCATGGCTGGAAAGGACCAGTTTTTAGAAGGCCAATTTCTGCTAAAACGTGGTGGTTGAACCTGTAGAAAAGCTTTGACAGTTTGCATAGATTTGGATTTTCTTCCATTTTCCGTAGTATCTCCTCAGCATTAGTACCAAATAGCACATCCTTTTGTAAAGGAGCATCTAGTAGTTTAGCTTTCACATGATCAGGCAAGATTTGTTCCCTAAGCCAGGCATGTCTACGAATGACTGATCCTGTAACAGCAGCTCTACTTGAGGCCTCTAGGGAATCATAGCCACATTGTAAGGTGTGTTTACCCACTTGTTCTGCACTATGCATCATATCCTGCAACTCCTTCAAATCTGGTTGTTCAGGTTGAAACATTTTATTTCTTAATTGTGATAACAGAAACTGCTGATATTTAAGCATATGAAACTGACAATCTAAGGCCCTCATGGCTAGGGTGGCCGAGGTATATACCTTTTTTCCCCACCTTTCTAAGGATCTTGACTCTCTTTCGGAAGGTAGTGGATTATTAGCAGTAGAGACCTTCATTCCCTTGGGGCCTTGAGAAATGGTTTCAGGGTCAGCATTATGGCTTTTGTAAAGAAATTGGTGGGAGTTAGGAACTCTATAGTACCTATCAGGCTTGACTGGGGCAGGAGGCAGGGAATCCGGATTAAGGTAAGCCTCTGCATAAACATCATCAAGTATGTCCAAGACAGGAGGTATCGCTAGAGGTCTGTGTTGAGGTAACAAAAGAAATTACCTAAGTCTTTTCTTGGAATCAGAAAAGTCTTGGCCTTCCCAATAGAAGTGTTCCCTCAAGGTGTGCAAGGTTTCCCCAAAAGAAAAATCCTCTGGAGGAGATACAGAAGGAATGGACTGCTCTGCATCAGAGTCTTCAAAAGGGGAGTAAGAGTGTTTCTCTTCATCAGAATGTTCTGAAAAAATGGATCCCTGATCAGAAGAGAGAGAATCTTCCTCCACTCTGGGTCTCTTGTCTGGAGGGGGTTGGGAACCCCTGATAAGAGCAATTAAATCCTCAGCCATTTTAAGCATCTGCTTTTTAGGCATGGGGCCTGGAGATGGGCCCTGTGCAGCAGGCCTCTTGGGATGCCTGGCTGATTTGGACTTAGTAAAGGCCTTAATGGAAAAGGAAGATGAGGGTCTAAAGACACCATGGGTGGAAGTGGACCTGTCCACATTAGGAGGCTCAACACTCACAGTGGCTTCGGAGGTTGTAGTCTGGGTATGGGCCAAGGTACCTGCAGTCTCGGGTACAGAAGACACCGCCAAAGAAGTGTCGTCGGTAGTCAGGGACTGCATAGGCGTGACGCTGAGAACCAGACCACGTGTAGCCGGTTTTGGCATGGTGTCGGTGGAGACCGCGGACCTCGCGTGTCGGTCCTTGTCCTTGTGTTTTTTGGACAAAACGGTAGTCGGAGTCTCCGACGACATTTTATAATCAAAGGCTTTACCAAAAAGGTGTTGGGCGAACTCTGCCCGATGCTTAATAGTGCGTTTATTGAAAGTAGCGCAAAAGCGACAGCCCAAGACATGGTGGTCTGGGCCTAAACAAGGTATGCAGACGGAATGGAAATCCTTATGCGGTATTTGCTTCCCACAAGAAATACAATTGTTAACTTTTTCTGACATCGGTCTGAGGCAAGAAAAGTTTCCCCAATGGGGTACTTAGCTTTAAAGAAGACTTCAGTTTCCAATTTTTCGTAAATTCAGGAGCTGGCCGACCGGCACTTGTGAACTGCTTCTGCTTCGGGCACCGCGTGGCAAAAAAGACTGGAGAAAATGGTGTCGGCTGTGTCTTATATACCCCTGCCTTACTGACGTCAGGAAAGAAAGCGACAACAACTGACGCCGGACCTAGACTTTGGAATTCGGCCGACCGAGGACCCACTTGACGGCAGAAAACCCATCTGTGATTACTGCAGCTGTATGCACGATGAACATCACAGGGGATCGACTGCTTCCATATTTTCTCTTAGCTGTGTGGAAGTAACCCAACCCTCAAGTGAATTTATACCATTTCAACTGCTACATCCCCGAGGCTTGCTAGATATAACAAAAGAAACATAAGAGGATGAGGAATACACAGACTTTAAAATGTTATCCAGGATTCTACACAGTTAAAGAGATGTTAGAATGTTAATGCCTAAAAGAACATATAGAGAGACAGCACAGGAAATAAAACAGGGAGCATGTAACAGAGAATTGTAACCAGGAGGAAAAGTACTTGTTTTAGCATGTACTATAGAAAACAAGTGCTTTGTAAATTGCTAAGGACCTTTTGAAATTGCAGAAAAAAAAATAAGTCAAGTAAATTACTGGATGAGATATTTGAGAAAAAGGAAATCAGAACAGATATAACTCATACATGTTTATCAGAACAGATATAACTCATACATGTTTATCAGAACAGATATAACTCATACATGTTTATCAGAACAGATATAACTCATACATGTTTATCAGAACAGATATAACTCATACATGTTTATCAGAACAGATATAACTCATACATGTTTATCAGAACAGATATAACTCATACATGTTTATCAGAACAGATATAACTCATACATGTTTATCAGAACAGATATAACTCATACATGTTTATCAGAACAGATATAACTCATACATGTTTATCAGAACAGATATAACTCATACATGTTTATCAGAACAGATATAACTCATACATGTTTATCAGAACAGATATAACTCATACATGTTTATCAGAACAGATATAACTCATACATGTTTATCAGAACAGATATAACTCATACATGTTTATCAGAACAGATATAACTCATACATGTTTATCAGAACAGATATAACTCATACATGTTTATCAGAACAGATATAACTCATACATGTTTATCAGAACAGATATAACTCATACATGTTTATCAGAACAGATATAACTCATACATGTTTATCAGAACAGATATAACTCATACATGTTTATCAGAACAGATATAACTCATACATGTTTATCAGAACAGATATAACTCATACATGTTTATCAGAACAGATATAACTCATACATGTTTATCAGAACAGATATAACTCATACATGTTTATCAGAACAGATATAACTCATACATGTTTATCAGAACAGATATAACTCATACATGTTTATCAGAACAGATATAACTCATACATGTTTATCAGAACAGATATAACTCATACATGTTTATCAGAACAGATATAACTCATACATGTTTATCAGAACAGATATAACTCATACATGTTTATCAGAACAGATATAACTCATACATGTTTATCAGAACAGATATAACTCATACATGTTTATCAGAACAGATATAACTCATACATGTTTATCAGAACAGATATAACTCATACATGTTTATCAGAACAGATATAACTCATACATGTTTATCAGAACAGATATAACTCATACATGTTTATCAGAACAGATATAACTCATACATGTTTATCAGAACAGATATAACTCATACATGTTTATCAGAACAGATATAACTCATACATGTTTATCAGAACAGATATAACTCATACATGTTTATCAGAACAGATATAACTCATACATGTTTATCAGAACAGATATAACTCATACATGTTTATCAGAACAGATATAACTCATACATGTTTATCAGAACAGATATAACTCATACATGTTTATCAGAACAGATATAACTCATACATGTTTATCAGAACAGATATAACTCATACATGTTTATCAGAACAGATATAACTCATACATGTTTATCAGAACAGATATAACTCATACATGTTTATCAGAACAGATATAACTCATACATGTTTATCAGAACAGATATAACTCATACATGTTTATCAGAACAGATATAACTCATACATGTTTATCAGAACAGATATAACTCATACATGTTTATCAGAACAGATATAACTCATACATGTTTATCAGAACAGATATAACTCATACATGTTTATCAGAACAGATATAACTCATACATGTTTATCAGAACAGATATAACTCATACATGTTTATCAGAACAGATATAACTCATACATGTTTATCAGAACAGATATAACTCATACATGTTTATCAGAACAGATATAACTCATACATGTTTATCAGAACAGATATAACTCATACATGTTTATCAGAACAGATATAACTCATACATGTTTATCAGAACAGATATAACTCATACATGTTTATCAGAACAGATATAACTCATACATGTTTATCAGAACAGATATAACTCATACATGTTTATCAGAACAGATATAACTCATACATGTTTATCAGAACAGATATAACTCATACATGTTTATCAGAACAGATATAACTCATACATGTTTATCAGAACAGATATAACTCATACATGTTTATCAGAACAGATATAACTCATACATGTTTATCAGAACAGATATAACTCATACATGTTTATCAGAACAGATATAACTCATACATGTTTATCAGAACAGATATAACTCATACATGTTTATCAGAACAGATATAACTCATACATGTTTATCAGAACAGATATAACTCATACATGTTTATCAGAACAGATATAACTCATACATGTTTATCAGAACAGATATAACTCATACATGTTTATCAGAACAGATATAACTCATACATGTTTATCAGAACAGATATAACTCATACATGTTTATCAGAACAGATATAACTCATACATGTTTATCAGAACAGATATAACTCATACATGTTTATCAGAACAGATATAACTCATACATGTTTATCAGAACAGATATAACTCATACATGTTTATCAGAACAGATATAACTCATACATGTTTATCAGAACAGATATAACTCATACATGTTTATCAGAACAGATATAACTCATACATGTTTATCAGAACAGATATAACTCATACATGTTTATCAGAACAGATATAACTCATACATGTTTATCAGAACAGATATAACTCATACATGTTTATCAGAACAGATATAACTCATACATGTTTATCAGAACAGATATAACTCATACATGTTTATCAGAACAGATATAACTCATACATGTTTATCAGAACAGATATAACTCATACATGTTTATCAGAACAGATATAACTCATACATGTTTATCAGAACAGATATAACTCATACATGTTTATCAGAACAGATATAACTCATACATGTTTATCAGAACAGATATAACTCATACATGTTTATCAGAACAGATATAACTCATACATGTTTATCAGAACAGATATAACTCATACATGTTTATCAGAACAGATATAACTCATACATGTTTATCAGAACAGATATAACTCATACATGTTTATCAGAACAGATATAACTCATACATGTTTATCAGAACAGATATAACTCATACATGTTTATCAGAACAGATATAACTCATACATGTTTATCAGAACAGATATAACTCATACATGTTTATCAGAACAGATATAACTCATACATGTTTATCAGAACAGATATAACTCATACATGTTTATCAGAACAGATATAACTCATACATGTTTATCAGAACAGATATAACTCATACATGTTTATCAGAACAGATATAACTCATACATGTTTATCAGAACAGATATAACTCATACATGTTTATCAGAACAGATATAACTCATACATGTTTATCAGAACAGATATAACTCATACATGTTTATCAGAACAGATATAACTCATACATGTTTATCAGAACAGATATAACTCATACATGTTTATCAGAACAGATATAACTCATACATGTTTATCAGAACAGATATAACTCATACATGTTTATCAGAACAGATATAACTCATACATGTTTATCAGAACAGATATAACTCATACATGTTTATCAGAACAGATATAACTCATACATGTTTATCAGAACAGATATAACTCATACATGTTTATCAGAACAGATATAACTCATACATGTTTATCAGAACAGATATAACTCATACATGTTTATCAGAACAGATATAACTCATACATGTTTATCAGAACAGATATAACTCATACATGTTTATCAGAACAGATATAACTCATACATGTTTATCAGAACAGATATAACTCATACATGTTTATCAGAACAGATATAACTCATACATGTTTATCAGAACAGATATAACTCATACATGTTTATCAGAACAGATATAACTCATACATGTTTATCAGAACAGATATAACTCATACATGTTTAGAAGCCTTGGATAGAATCTGAAGTTTCTATACCAATTGTAGTCACAATTGGAACTTAAGTCTCCTATATCATGTCTCAACCTTAAATAAAACAAAGGACATAATTTAAAGCAGCTAAGGTGTAGAAAAGGCTGCCATGGAGTCGTAGAAATCCTTTACAGTATTTTATTTGCATCCAGTCATCATATCCACTTTTATTATGCAGATATCTATTAATTCTGATGAGCACGTCTGTTCCAATAAGATTTTCCTCAGATAATTTCTAACAGCACTGACAGTTTTCTGGTTTATAAACCTTAAGGGTGCTTTGGTCATGGTGAGGCAGAGATGGGTTAGTGTTTGTTGTTTAAATCTAGGCCTTTACGCATTTCATTGTGATGTGGTCCTTCTGAACCAGATATGAGAACAAAAGCTTCAGCTGCTGAGCTCTCTCTCTTTGTGCAGAAAAATGTTTCCTGTTCTTCCTGTCCTTGTGTGTCCCGAGGTAGACTTGTGATGTGTCCAGGGTTATGCTGGACCTTGGAAGATTCTTTGAGGCGATCAGGCTAGTCAAGTGTTTAACAGTCAAAGCCAGCAATCTGCACATTTTTCTCCCATGCAGAGTCTTGGATAAGACAGACATGAAGACAAATCTGGATACTCTGCGTAGCCAGCAAAGTAAACACTGGGATCAAGTACTTACTGACCACATCAGATGCATGGCAGAGATTGAATGGTAGGGGCATGAGCTTGGAATGCCTGCTTCTCATGTTGAACCACAAAAATGGCTTTTATACTTTTGAATAGGTATAGGAAGATAGGCATCCTTCATGTCCAGTATGACCGGGAGGTGTCTTGGCCAGAGCACTGACAGTACGGCCTTAATGGTGAGTATTATGGGATTATAATCTTCAAGAACTTCTTCAGTTTTGATACGTTAAAAATGGGCTGGTAACATTGGCAAGTCCCATAATGTGAAGAATGAATTACTGCAAATCTGGGCCTACATATACTAAATCTGAGATTGCCTTTTCTATGAATATTCCCTTTTTCTCCAGGGTATGACAGACTCAAAACCCCCAAAAAACCCTGAATGTATGAAAACTAATCCACCCCTGAATGTATGGAAACCAAACCAAACCGCTCCTGAATGTATGGAAACCAAATCACCCCTGAATGTATGGAAACCAAACCACCCCTGAATGTATGGAAACCAAACCACCCCTGAATGTATGGAAACCAAATCACCCCTGAATGTATGGAAACCAAACCGCTCCTGAATGTATGGAAACCAAACCATCCCTGAATGTATGGAAATCAAATCATCCCTGAATGTATGGAAACCAAAGCACCCCTGAATGTATGGAAACCAAACCATCCCTGAATGTATGGAAAACAAATCACCCCTGAATGTATGGAAAACAAATCACCCCTGAATGTGCAGTAACGAAACCACCCCTGAATGTACGGAAACCAAACCACCCCTGAATGTATGGAAACCAAACCACTCCTGAATGTATGGAAACCAAACCACTCCTGAATATATGGAAACCAAATCACTCCTAAATGTATGGATCCCAAATCACCCCTGAATGCATGGAAACCAAACCACCCCTGAATGTACAGAAACCAAACCATCCCTGAATGTATGGAAACCAAATCACCCCTGAATGCATGGAAACCAAACCACCCCTGAAGGTATGAAAAAAAAAATAACCCTGAAGGTATGAAAACTAATCCACTCCTGAATGTATGAAAACCAATCACCTTTGAATGTATGGAAACCAAAAAAAACTTAATGTATGGAAACCAAACCACCCCTGAATGTATGGAAACCAGTAAACCCTTAATGTATGGAAATCAAATCACCCCCAAGTGTACAGAAACCAAACCGCCCTTGAATGTATGGAAACCAAATCTCCCTTTATTGTAAGCAAGTCATAGGTGTTCTGGCACCATTGTATTTATTGATCCTAGCAGTTTAAATAAATTTGAAATGTTGTGACCCACTTTAGTGGGTTCTGTAATATGGAGACTGAATGGTCGAAAAAAAAATGAACTTACATATACTAATGCCAAGATGACCATTTCTCAGAATATTCCCTTTTCTCCAAGGTATGGAAATGTTGGAGTTGGTATATATTAGTTTGGGGGTGTGTGTGGGGTGCAGGGGGCTTGCCCCATAAAAAATAACTTTAATGGAAAAGATCAATGTTCATTATTAGCTGTTCTGCTTTTTCAGGCTTTTTTCCCTTTTTTTACGACTTGTAGCATTACAGTAGCGGAGCTAGTTTATGCTATGGAACGTCAATGGTGTACAAACAGATTTTCTACTTTTTGCAAGAAGAATAATTTCCCCGCCACTTCTAAAAATACTCCTCACCAGGATGTGCTTAGCAAAATACCAGCACTGTCAAACCCAACCTCCTCTGGAGTACTGCAATTACAAGGCAGAACATTCCTATTGGCCATGGAGTTCCAAATATGACTTTTGTTCTTTTCCCACACTGTGATCCTGGTGAGTTTCATTATCATAATTTGTACCCTAGTTTGCTGTCAGACCCGATGACTGTCATTGCTTTATGAATCAGTTATTAAGATGGTGGACCACAATTCCACAGTATGAGTAAGCTTGTGAAGGTACAGCCACCCATAGCTCCATTGTAAAGCACACTGTACCTGCTTAGCCTGCCTTACACTGCAGAGTATTTAATACTTTTTTACTACATAGTACTCCCTTCCTTCCTGAGCACATGAATGCCTAGTAGGCACTGGTGTACTAGATGCTTTTGTACACCATTCATAAAAACGGGATTAGAGGTTTTTGTTTGTTACTGCCATTTGTGCCTATGAATTATGGTACTTCCTGACTGGACTGCACATAGTGCACAGCAGGCATTTACACTTGTGTGCACAATGTTACATATACCAGGGAAAACGTGCAATCATGGGCAAAAGTGCTTGCTACCAGTCTGAACAATTTTAATAAAAATAGCAGTTATGCTGTAGACCAAGTTTTAGCTTCTGTTTTTTCTTCTAAAGTTTAGTTGAGTTCACCTGTAGCATCAGTGATACATAGGTTCATAGGCAGTGATTTCATGAAGAAGGGGTACAAAATTGAAGAAATAGAGAAAGGTATTAAGGAAACCTCTATGTTAAGGAATGATGGGGCTAAGTCTTGCTTTGCTACACCAATAAAAGATAATGCTAGGAGTATTAGGGCCAGCAGTACAGTGAGAGTTCCCCTCACTTTCAGTAGTGACACAAATGCACTTGGAACATCATTTCCAAAAACTGGCATATTTTACTTATGGATCCCTCTATATCTGAGACAGTTCGGGGGTGCCCTACTTTCTGTTACAAGAATACAAAGGATTTGAAGAGGTTAAATTGTTACCCAAAAAGGCACAAAAATATGCATTTTAGTTTAGGTACCCATAGATGTGGAAAGTGCATTTTTTGTGATTTTCTAAGTATTGATGGAACATGTTTTCATCCTGATATGTGGCAAGAGTTTCATTTTTTGCTTCATCTGATTGCAGTCCCACCAGTGTGGCGTACCTCACTTTTTGTGAGGTATGCTCTTCATTCTATGTTGGCAAAACAAACCGCAGGTTTAAAGAAAGGGCTTCAGATACTATCGTTACTGTATAGGTAAGGGGAACATGGTTAATGCCCTAGCAAAGCAACCACACTTTTAAGTTTATAGCTATAGATGTGGTGGGGACTGACATCAGAATGGGGGTGTAGAAACTAAGACTGAGTTAAGGGAGATTAGATAGATAGTCTCACTGCATCTCATAAGAGTCACGGATTAAATGAACATATCCCTCTATGCTCGGTTTTAAAATCTAGGGGTTTGAGGAAGAGGTAATTTCTGTACACTTATATGACCTTTTTATTTTTTGGATTTTTTTTCTTTTATACATTTTATACATTTATTAGAAATACATTTTTGTTTCATTTTTCTATAGAAATCAGATACCTGTATCTTTAAATATGTGATTCCTATGATTGGTTAATTGTGTAACAGGTAGTGATGTAGTTCTATTTAAATATGGATGCTGTATGTTCTCACTTTCTCACTTTTGGTGTGAAGAAGCTATTTTATATCGTGAAAGTGCTTACCAGTTTTGCTAATAAATATGTTCATTTTTACGTGGTGGTTGTTTTATTCAGTCATGTTGTGTGTGCTTGCTTTTTTATCGTTTATTTTGAATTTATTTCACACCACACAGTTAATTCTTTAGGCTTTTTTTGCTTTGCTTTGTTATCTTAAGCATTCTGCTCACCCCAACTCATGAGCCTTCCCTGACCAGGAATCAAACCTGGGTCATGGTGGTGAGGGTACTGAATCCTAACCACAAGACCACCCCTAAATATTGATACTGTCTTAGGTAAATAATAGGCAATCAGTATGCAGACTGTTACACGCCTGGTTAGTAACCAAATAGTGGTCAAATGTAAAACTCAAATCCTCTACCTTGTGTCTATGAGATAAACACCTTAACCAGTATGCCAACCTCCAACTACTACCGTTTGCTTTCCATTTCATAATTAGTAAAACACCACTGGCCTGCTGACAGTCCATGAAACTGCATCACTGATAAAAGATTAACAATAACCAAACATAATTCAGATTAAAAATAAATCACTAGTAAAACTGACGACATCAGTAGACAAATGCTGTTCATTAATCATCGTGTCTGCCACTAGATATATTATGCAAAGACTGTTACCATTTGCAAATTATCGACGTACAGAAAAAAGTAAACTTGATTATAATGATAACAGGAATCTGTTCACAGTGCTTATGTTCAAGCTAAAAAACTCCTGGACTTAGTGTACACGTGGCTCCTTTTTTTTTACATGACATTCCCCTTGATTATATATCACTAACACAATCCTTGGTCATTTCTTTTGACTTTTAAAAAGTAGCTATGTTCCAGAAACATGACTAATGTACTCTATGTCTGATTTGGGTACTTGGATATTATTATACAGCACCGTGTTACTGTCAGCCAGTTAGCACCATGGATTGTCTCTAAAATATTTTTTAAGAGCTGTGTCCTGTAGTCCAGGGTACAGGATCTAATTGTGTGCACCTCCACTTGCTATATTTGACTCCAAGCATGCCAGTGCCCAGATAATCAATGAAAGAAAAGAGACACTTGTGTGGGAGGTTGGCGTAATGGTTAAGGTGCTTACCTTAGAAACACAAGGTGCAGGGTTTGATTCTGACATGGGGTAACTGTCTAGGCTTAAAATGGCCCATAAAGGCAGTTAGCCTAGTACTAACCTATGAACCTATGTCCAGTGGCCTAACCTGGTTAACAAATTAATAGAATAGAATTAATCTAGAAAACTGTAGTCAAACAACTTAGAATATAATTATTATTTCTGGAAAACACTAGTAAAGTAAATTATGATAGAATTGTTGTATCTAAAAACAGTAGTTAAACAGCTTAAAATTAATGTATCAAAGCAATTTAGCATAGAATTACTGCATCTAGAAAATAGGAGTCAAACAGCTTAGCGGAGAATTATTGCATCTAGAAAACAATAATCGAGCAGGTTATTGGGAATGATGATCTCACTTTGTACTCTTTAGTAACAGCAGAGTCGCTGTTAAAATAATTATGGTAGTGTCATTACTGAGCGAGCAAACCTTGAATGAAGTCTGTTTATTTAGTAAGAGATCATAGCATGCAATGACATTATAATTTAAATAACTTTTACAGCTGCTCAAAGCCATGATGAAAACATTTACTTGTCGAAGCCTTCATCAGAGTATCCTCTGTCCCGACCTGGTTTTCCAATGACAGTGCATATGATACGATCGCTATGGTATATGGCCGCTTCAGTGTTTCATATTGTGATTTCAAGTAATCAGAGGCACTTTTAATGGATTCTTCTAAATTCTAAAGACAAAAGAAAAAGCATTTATGAGTACAGTGTCAGGGATTTATTATATATCATTGCTATATAATACATTCATTATCACTGTTTTCAGCAGTTTTAACATTGTGTTTCATTTGTCATGTTAGCTTGAACAAGCTCTTCTACTGAATTACCACAATAGAAAAATGGGAATGACATTGAAACCTACAGGGATGAAACCAAGACAACAGCTGTAGTGGCCTCAAAGGATGGCATCCTCCAGAAAGGACCATATCATAGCGACCAGGAGGCTGAGAATCACCTCTATTATACAGATTGCCAGCTGAGTAGTAAACGGACACATGAGAAAAGGAAACAGCTATTGCTGTGAGCTCTACTGATAGGATGCAACAGGGGTCATGTGATGAGGTACAATGTGCTTGTTTTGTGCTATGGTAGGAAGGGAGAAATAGTTTAATCAGAACTGTGGTAATGGCAGCAATTAGCGACAGCTGAACATTACTGTGTTTAATTAATTCATTTCTCTATTACTTCATTTTATTTTTAACTTCCTCTGAATCAAAGGTTCCTTCACAGGGGAGACCTGGGAAGAAAAGCTTTGCAGTATGAACTAATCAATAATTTATTATAGTAACTAGTTAGCTTAAGCAGTATATCTTTGAGATGTGGAAAAAATTGGAGTTTATGACAAAAATGCATGCAGAGAGCGGAAGAATGTAAAAACTGCATGCAGGTAACATATGGAAACCTATGATGAGTCCCAGATGCTGTACATGACAGACCTAGCAAGCACTAACCACTGTGCCATCATGCAATGCTACCTATATAAGTGGGAATGATGTAAGGAGTTTCCTACACAAAAGCCTTAAATAGATCGTATAGGCCAACAATCACCACCATAATTTGTGCTCCTTTTTGCTCCCCTGCATCATCCTGAAGTTTTCTTCTCCTGTGTTCTCATCCATCTCAAGGATTTCCAGTTTCTCCTTAACTTCCACAGCTTACCCAAAATAAGCTGGCGTCTGCCACAGACCTTAAGGGTGTCTCACCATCTCCAACTGCCAGGTGGTTATGACTTTATTACAGTCTACTCATTTCCTCCCACTCTCCACAGGTTGTGTGGACATGCTTGTGAGGCAGAGGTGCAATGGAGATGTGCAGTGTCTTGTCCCACCTCCACTGCAGCTCAGACATGTCCCCCATTTTCCCCTTACATTTATATCTTCAGTCTCCACCAAACAGCAATGATGGGAATGCCAACTCCCCCACAGTCTTGCCATGCAGATGGACATACCCCTGCCAAACTACTCTTCTGTTAGTCACACCAACCTGCAAATAGATCCCAAATTGGCTAGACTATACTTAGAGCTTTATCTATCTATGCCACTGGAGTTCCTGACCTTCTCACAGCTCACATGTCTAAAGAAAAGCAAGGTTAAGAATGCACTACACAGAGAGGTTTAATGTAAGCTGGAAGAGATGGACTAGAAATGGGCTTTATCAGTGGCCAGAGTCTGCTTGGAGAAATGTATGGTGATACTAGTAACATGACTTCCACATTTGTGCATAGAAACTGCAGTCCTACAAACAAGATGTATTGCAGTTTATTTAGGGGACAGGCAATAGAAAACTGCAGCTTCATTCAAGTGCTTTAGTTTTTAAAACACCTACATGAGATTTGTGAGCTAAGTACAGTTCTTTCATATGCAGAAGCAGTGATTATCAGCTTTGCTAACTACTGTTCCTTTTTAGTTTCTTTCTTGAGCTCTAATAATAATAATAACAGAGAACTAGCCTTACAATGCAGGATATGGATTGGTGAGTAAGTCCATACATATTGTTTACCTATAATACTGGTGATCTAGGTTTGACCAGTGATATGGTGTCAGAGAATAGGACAGTGGAGAAAGAAAGAAGGTAGTGCTGCAATTGCCTTACTCTGATCTGGGGCAATCATGTGTGTGTGTGTGGGGGGGTGTCCCCACTCTTGCTGCACGTATACCCCTTAGCTGAGCTGGATGAACATATAGTGGAAGATGGAGAAAGGATTAAGGAAGCAAAGCACCTCATTGTAGTAGCAACCTTATATGAGTGGTCAAGTATGCTTGTCTACTAATGCTATTGCATACATGTATGCCTTGTGGGAAGGGATACATATTTATCCTTTGTTTGGTGGGTGGAAGGTAGTGTGTTCATAAAAAATCCACATGCAGACATAGAGAACATGCAAAATGCACAGAGACAGTGAACTTAGGTCAGAATTCAAGCCTGGACCCTGGTCTAGACGCATAGATCACACCACTAATTTGTAAGTCAGAATTCAAGCCTGGACCCTGGTCTGGATACATAGATCATACCACTAATTTGTGACGCTGGTGAATGTTGGAAGAGTGTATGAAATGACCTCAGACCCATAATGTGATGGTCTCAGACATATTAATCGAGATTGTTGCTCATGCTTGGGGGAGTAGATATGTATTAGAGGATGTTATATGTGAAAGAACAGTGCCAGACTGTCAGCTAGGCTGGCATGTGGCTATAGGACTCAAAGTACTAGGATGACACAAATGTACCGCCTTTAAAAGGCAGAAAAATAATAAAAAATATAACCTTTAGAAATTCAGGGTCAGAGACGAACATCTCAGATTAAAAGGAATAAAGTTACCATTGCACAATGTTAACAAATGTCTCTGGGCTGAGTGAGAAGCTCCCTGAACCTGTCATACTGATAAAAGGCGAAAAAGATTAATATTGACATATTCAGTCAGGTATGACACACACACACATTTAGGATTGTGATGTCACTTTACAAAGGGCAAACAGCAAATTTGGGCATGAATAGGACAAGTACTGTAGGAAGCTGGAGGGAGGAAGGTATCCCTCAGTTAATAAATTAAAGGTCACCCAAATGTAGAGTTTATCTCACCAGTGTTTTTCTGTCATATATAAATAAGTATTTAAGCAATTTACCATCTGTCTTCCTTTGTGGGTCTGATTCTGCAGTCTCTCTGCAAGTTAACTCTATCTTTGATTAACACCTCACAATATTTCCTTTTGGGATTGTACATATTGTTTTATACAGTTTATACCACAATGCAAACATCTCTGTCACTGGGAGTTGTTATTCACTGATGAATGGTCAGACGGATATGAAAGACATGAAACTTGGCACATATATCTAATAAAATGAGCAGATGAACAGTGTATGCAAATGAGAATTAGAGCCATAAATGGTTTTATTTAGGTAGTATTTCAGGCTGACAAAAGACAACTGTATCTGACAAAGGGGCTTGAATGAAAAAAAAATCAAAGTTAATCACCGGAAAACAAATATGAAGATACTGTTTTAAAAAGTAATAATTTAGAGTACCTCTAGTCTAAGTTAATGAGGGTATAGAACATACACATGATATAATATTATGGGAACACAGAGTGTATTATGGGAAAAAGATGCTTTGGCTAACAAAAAAAAGAAGTTATGTCTTACCATAACATTCCATCTGTGTTGTTCATCTTCATCCATTCATCACTGATGGGTTATCGATTCCGTCCTTCAGAACTGAGTCAGCCTTATACCAAGCTTGCTAAGCTTTTACCCATAATACCCATAATAATAGAGGAACAGGCAATTTACACCATATGCACGGAGGTGGAGCAAATCCAAGAGATGACATGACAATGATGGAAGCTCATTCTGTGATAAAAGCAATACAGATAAAGTTAAAGTCCCTATTTGTAATATTAATAAAAAAGGTAATTTTACTATATACAATTACACAGAGGCTAGTGTAAATGACACTTATTTTGACTTACTGACAAAGGGGTTACATTTTGTACCAGCTAAACCTCTTAATATTACTGAAACTGTGTTGGATTTAAAACTGTACACACGTCAGTTAAATTTGAGCATTTACTTTAAAGGGAGGGACTATGTTCCCAGTCTCCTACACCGTTCCAGCATGTTTAATCCACCTTTACATCCCTCATTAAGGGTATTTGAAGAAATGGTAGAAGCAGAGATTAGGGGTATTCAAAACAACAAAGACAGGGTATACCAAAGTAATCTCCCAGATGAATCATTTGCATTAATAGACTCCCTGAAAAAGGAGGGTATTAGAGTTATGAAAACTGACAAAGGGGGGGGGGTGTTGTTTTAATGCATAAACACGACTAAGAAGCAAATATATATGCACTATTACATGACACCGAACAGTATAGTGAAGTATCAGTAAATGAACGAAATATTGCATATGCGAAAATCAAGTACATGTTAGAGGATCATCTCCTCCAAGGAGCAATCAACGAGCAGTTATTCAATTATTTGTTAGTCCAAAAACCACTCACACCAGTGTTATTTGGAATACCGAAAGTACATAAAGGATTACACCCACTACATTTTAGGCCGATTGTAGCTGGGGCTAAAGGTATTACTGAATCACTAGGGAAATTTGTGGACATAACATTAAAAAACTTTGTTTCAACACTTAAATATCTGTGCAAAGACTCATGGGAATTCCTTAGGAGTATCAAAAGTGAATTCTTCACAGAGACACGATACATGATTTCAATAGATGTCATAGAACTATTTCCAAGTATTCCACATGACATAGGGTTGAAGTGGTTTAATGAGCTATTAGTTACTTCATCAGGCCTTAGCAATAATATTATAAGTCTTTTGGTTGAGTTCATGGAAGTTATTCTAAGTAATACTTTCATCTTTTTTAATGGAGAACTATTTAAGCAAAAAAGAGGGGTTGCCATGGGCACCCCATGTGCGTCAGCCTATGCGAACATAGTTCTGTCGTTCTGGGAGACTGAATATGTATTTAAATCAAGATGGACCAGGTACATTTTACATTATCAACGTTACCTGGACGATATATGTATTTTTTGGAAGGGTGACAGAAATGACATCGAAGAGTTCATTGAATACATTGGTACTACCACACAATTTCTGAGATTTACTTGTAACATACAAACTGACCAACTTCAATATCTAGATGTCAGAAAGCACAATCCTTCCATCTGGAAAGTCTTTCCTATCATCCCTCTACATAAGGATGGTACTTATAAATAGAACGATTACAGAAAGCACAATCCTTCCATCTGGAAAGTCTCCCATATCATCCCTCTACATAAGGGTGGTACTTATAAATAGAACGATTACAGAAAGCACAGTCCCTTCCATCTGGAAAGTCTCTCATATCATCCCTCTACATAAGGGTGGCACTTATAAATAGAACAATTACAGAAAGCACAATCCCTTCCATCTGGAAAGTCTCCCATATCATCCCTCTACATAAGGGTGGCACTTATAAATAGAACAATTACAGAAAGCACAATCCCTTCCATCTGGAAAGTCTCCCATATCATCCCTCTACATAAGGGTGGTACTTATAAATAGAACGATTACAGAAAGCACAATCCCTTCCATCTGGAAAGTCTCCCATATCATCCCTCTACATAAGGGTTGTACTTATAAATAGAACGATTACAGAAAGCACAATCCCTTCCATCTGGAAAGTCTCCCATATCATCCCTCTACATAAGGGTGGTACTTATAAATAGAACGATTACAGAAAGCACAGTCCCTTCCATCTGGAAAGTCTCTCATATCATCCCTCTACATAAGGGTGGTACTTATAAATAGAACAATTACAGAAAGCACAATCCCTTCCATCTGGAAAGTCTCCCATATCATCCCTCTACATAAGGGTGGTACTTATAAATAGAACGATTACAGAAAGCACAATCCCTTCCATCTGGAAAGTCTCCCATATCATCCCTCTACATAAGGGTGGTACTTATAAATAGAATGATTACAGAAAGCACAATCCCTTCCATCTGGAAAGTCTCTCATATCATCCCTCTACATAAGGGTGGCACTTATAAATAGAACAATTACAGAAAGCACAATCCCTTCCATCTGGAAAGTCTCCCATATCATCCCTCTACATAAGGGTTGTACTTATAAATAGAACGATTACAGAAAGCACAATCCCTTCCATCTGGAAAGTCTCCCATATCATCCCTCTACATAAGGGTGGTACTTATAAATAGAACGATTACAGAAAGCACAGTCCCTTCCATCTGGAAAGTCTCTCTTATCATCCCTCTACATAAGGGTGGCACTTATAAATAGAACAATTACAGAACGCACAATCCCTTCCATCTGCAAAGTCTCCCATATCATCCCTCTACATAAGGGTGGTACTTATAAATAGAACGATTACAGAAAGCACAATCCCTTCCATCTGGAAAGTCTCCCATATCATCCCTCTACATAAGGGTGGTACTTATAAATAGAACGATTACAGAAAGCACAGTCCCTTCCATCTGGAAAGTCTCTCATATCATCCCTCTACATAAGGGTGGCACTTATAAATAGAACAATTACAGAAAGCACAATCCCTTCCATCTGGAAAGTCTCCCATATCATCCCTCTACATAAGGGTTGTACTTATAAATAGAACGATTACAGAAAGCACAATTCCTTCCATCTGGAAAGTCTCTCATATCATCCCTCTACATAAGGGTGGTACTTGCACTGAGATCTCTAACTTTTGACCGATCGCCCTACTCTCTCCAATATCCAAAATAATGGAAAAATGTATCCACCGACAACTACCTGACCACCTTCTCCATAATGACTTACTTACCAACTGTCAGCATGGTTTCAGGCCATTCCATAGTACCACCACTGCCTTGCTATCTTTTTCTGACTGTATAAACAAACATCGTAACAAAAATTCTCTTTCTTCTGCTCTATTTATTGACTTTTCAAAAGCTTTCGACATGGTTAACCATCACCTACTTATGGACATATTGAAAGCCATATCCCTTGACCCACAGGCATTACTTTGGTTTAAATCCTATCTAGAAAACAGACAGCAAGCAGTACTCTGGGATAATAACCTATCTCTGCACCTCCCTATTAACATTGGAGTACCTCAAGGCTCTATTTTAGGCCCTCTTCTCTACTCAGTTTTTATTAATGATTTAAATGCCAAAATTCCACAAGCCACCTGTATACAATATGCAGATGATTCTACTTTAATATGTTCAGCTAAGTCCTTAACCTCTCTCCAGACCCTCACCCAAACAGTATTTAATATTGTTGAAAACTGGTTCATGCAACACTGCCTCCTTCTTAACCCTAAAAAAACAAAATTATTGCTTTTTGCTCCTACCCAAAAGTCACCACAACTTCACTTCACAGTAACCTCCAACAATGGAACTAGCATAGCTCCAGACACTACAACCCGGCTCCTAGGAATTACAATAGACCACAACCTTAGCTATGATGATCATATTAATACTACTATAAACTCTGTCAACAGAAAACTAGGCTCCCTTTATAGAATCAAACCCTTCCTTACACCGGAAGCTAGAACGACTATTGCCCAGACCCACCTTATCTCTACCCTGTTCTATACTTCTGCCATTTATACCAATTTATCTAAAAGCAACCTTTGCAAACTTGCAACCAGCTTCCAAGATCCTTTACCACCCCAAGAATACCCCAATCCTCACTAATCTGATTACCCCATAAAAAAATCTGCCAACACTACGCTCAGCTAATAAGCTTCTAGTTTCCACTATTAAATCAAACAACCAGGTAGGGGACTCACTATTCACTAACACAGCGGGAAAAACCTGGAACCTGCTTCCAAGGGATCTCACATCTCTTTCTTCCACACTACTTTTTAAAAAATACCTTAAAGAATACCTTAATACACACTGGCTATGTCCCTGCCCTAACCCTGACTAATATCCCAATCCCCATCTTGCTCTCCCTAGATTTCTCTGCTCTGCTCTGTTGTTCTATTACGTTTACCTGGGTTAACCAGTAACCTAACCCCTAACTAGTATTTAACAGTACTTCCTTCTTAGTACTCTGTAAGAGTATTCTTACTCTAAATATACTATCCTCCACTGTGCTAGATATAAACTATAATGTCTGCACATCTGTAAACAAGGCAAAAAAAATATTTTTAACTTTATATTCTGTTTGTTATTTGCATGTAATATACGATATGTCACTGTCTATGCTTGGAGCTTTTCTCCCGGGCCTCTACTGAAAATGGACATATATCCAGTTAGACTAGCCCGGTCAACAAATGTAAAATAAATTAATTAAAAATAAATAAAACATTGAATTCATATAGTAAAGTAGGTACTTATCAGGATACAATGGATATCAATAATTTGGGGGGGAGTTTCTACCACTGGAAAGATCCAAACAACTGACCAATCAGCACATGGCATTAGGACAGTATATACTGACCAATCAGCATATGGCATTAGGACAGTATATGTCAGAATGTCAGAAAAAACGGCCAACTACAGGATGAGGCAGAAGGAAACTATCCAGATGGTAAAAAAAAAAAAACCTGTCTAAATGAGATCAAACTTCCTGAAAATGTGGACAGTTTTTTAATGGTTTCCCCTGCTTGTTTTTTGGAACGTTATCAGGATGTTATGGTATGTATTAGTAATAATGAAAATGAGAGAAGCAATGAAGTGGCGAATAACCTAAATAGGCAGGGCATTATGCTGGCATTTGTATTATGCTTAATGTTTTTAAGATTTATAATTATGGGTGGGAGGTTGGCATAATGGTTAAGGTGTTCACCTTACAAACATAAGGTTCAGGGTTTGATTCTCACATGGGGTAACTGGCCAGGCTGAAAATGGCCCACAAGGGCAGTTAACCTAGTACCAATCTATGAACCTATGAATTATAATACTTTTACACTTATATAGGTTCACAGGTATACACTACGATAACAACCAACAGACCCTTTATAAGCCTAGCCATGCAATCCAACCCAGTTATGTCTCTATGTATCATGGGCATTTATTAGGAGGGGGTATGATAGTTAGGAGGTTTCTAGAGGTTATATGGAGGGATATTAGTTTAGGCATTAATGTCTGCCTCTTTCTATCAAAGCCATGGAGATGAATTTTCAATTTCCATACATTGGTCAAGGTTATACTTAAATAGGGTTAGGGATGAACTGTGGGTGGGTGGGGACCCTCTTCCAGAGCATGGAAATCATCTCAGAAACATATCTATCTAATCAACATATCTTATTTATGTCACAAGCAATATTTAAATCCTTGAATCTAGTGGTTCTGATGCTGTTCATTTTGCAGATGTGCAAAAGGTCCAGTGGATCTAGATCTTAGGATGCCTTCTATGACAGGATATAGAGACAGGGCTTTAAGGAAATCTGTATAGGACAATGTATTTATACCCTGGATTCTCCTAGTTGGGTCCCTTTGTGGGCATTCCAACTATTGCAAAAGTCTAGTCAGTTACATACCAAAGGGGTCATTATAGTCAATGGTAGGTTTGATAAAGGCCAAATAAAGTGGCACTATGACTCTCTTGAACTTGGATGAAATGTCCTTACTTATAAGTTGGGCAACATAGAATGATTTTATTACTACCCTGGCCACATGTTGGTCAAAGACCAGATTACTGTCTGCATATGTTCCCACATTCCTGACTACTGGGTTATCTTTTACAGGTGCCTTATTGATGGAGTAATTATCCTGGGTGGCAGTTTTCCCAAAAGGCACTATAATAGATTTCTTGGTATTGAGTGTTGATCTATGACTTTAGCACCAGGCACTTGTCTGTGCTAAGACCCTCTTTGCAAGATGTTTGCATCATGGGGGGGACATATGATAGCAACAGATTTGAAGTAATCTCGGAACTTCGTCAGTCAAAGTCTCTTGTTGTTATCCTTTACGTTTATGAACTAGACGCCAAATAGGATGGAGCCCTGAGGCACCCCACTAGTGACTGCTCGCTTAGTGCAGCTGCTATCTTCAATCTTGACTTCCTACATCCTGCTAGTGAGCGCAATGGAATCCAGTGAGTTATGTAGGCATTTATGCACAGTTCGATGAGTCTGTCAACTGTACCTTAATGGGGTATTGTACTAAATGCCTTACCCAGGTCCAGGTAAGTGGTATGCAGTGTTTTCCCCTTATCCACTGTCTTGGTAACCTTCTCAAAGGATTCCACCAGGTTTAGTAGACATGGCCTTACTCTGACAAAGCCAAACTGCCTTGGGTCTAGTACCTGAAGGCTGCCTACAGAGGAATTTTTTAGATTATTTTAGTGAGATTTTAATTTTGTTGCAGCCATAATAACAAAATATGCTGGTCTATTTGCAGATATGTGCACATGCCAGTTACATTTTATGCTACAAGCAGAAAGTAATATCTGTATCAATTTCTTTGTCTCAAGCATAGCCTGTTAACTGTTTATATCAAATTGTTCTACTTTGAAATTATTGCATCCTTTGTATTTTTATATTCTAATTGTGTCTCTTGTGGAACTTTTCTCCCCAGGCCTCCACTGAAAAGGGTCTATATTATATCATTGAGCGCTTAAAAAAGCGAACGCTGATTGATCGACCCAACTTAAGCAAAAGCTTACAATCTCGAACTGTCAGATCAGCGATTTTTTTTTTTTTCCCAGGGAAGAAAATCGCTGCTCCAAAACACATACACACAACACAAGCACACCAAACAAACAGAAATCCACACACATACACCTAAAATCTGATACCTAACCCTACACTAAACTATGCACACACCACTAACTACCCACTTACCTTAACCCAAACCCTAACCCTAAGGTCCATCACTATCGCACCCTCACCTCACCCGCTCCCTAACCCTAACTCACTTAAATCCATCCTAACCCTCATGTCCACTCAATCGCACACACCTAACCCGAGCCCTAACCCTAACTCACCTAAATCACCCTAACACTCACATCCACACAATCGCACACTTACCTGAATCCGACCGGTAACTTTCCACCATAACACTGAAAATACCAAAGCAACAGAAATGGACAACCGAATTCTTTCCCTAGAAAAAAATTGAGTTTCTGCTGCTTCAATATTTTGCAGTTTCGCGAAAATAAGTTAGATCAATCAGCGTTCACTTTTTTAAGCATTCAAGGATATAATATAGACCCACTAAAAAGGGGCTCTGTTTGGCCCAGTGGACTATCCCTGTAAACAAATGCCAATAAAATAAATATAGCATCTGACTTTAAGTGAAGGAGTACATACATCCCTCATAACATCCAACGCTCCATGTTCTTTCTGCAAAACTGTCTGAAATTGATTTTAGAAGGAAAGGGTTGTGTTCAAATAAGTCTTTTAAACATTTAACATACAATAAATGGAAACTCTACTAATAAGCAGATCAGGGTTATGAAACCCTATAAGTATGGAGGCATGGTCTTTATGGATTTTACTGTCTATAATACTAAAATGTTGACTATCTTAATGGATGATAATATATATACTGTTGCTTCCAAGAATGAAATTAACATCACATATGATAAAACTGAATATTTTTTGCATGACTTTTTTATTCAACAAAAAATCAACAATATTGAATTAGAATTTTTGCAAGTTAAAAAAAAAACCTGTTGTACCAGCAATTTTTGGAATAACAAACGTGCATAAGGACTAAATGGATCCATCATTCAGACCCTAAGTATCTGCAAATGGCTATAAAATAAAATGCTGGCAATTTTTATTGACAGAAAGCTTAAAAACATTCTTTAACAACAAATTCTTCTTTGAAGTTCTTTAAGGGACAAAAGTGATCATCTGTTTGTTTTTCTGTAAAGACGCTTTGATTTTCACACAAGTTATAAGTGGTTGATTACTCTGAAATCCCAGCTGAACTTGTCTACAGTGCACGGTTGGTACTTTTTCTCCAGATTTTTTGGGATTCTCAGCCAACAGCTTTGATGCTCACAAGTACCTTCCCTGTGGTGTATTGTTTTTCCTAATGGAAGGGATACATCTTACCTTCCTAAGGTTGAAAAACTATTGTGCTTTAATACATGGATCTCTGTTTATATATATATATATATATATATATATATATATATATATATATATATATATATATATATATTTTTTTTTTTTTTTTCTTTATGGAGAGTATTACTAACATAGTTCAGGGGTTACAATGGGGGATGCATCCACCCCAGTATTTGCTAATATTATTTTATGGCTCTAGGAACAGAATTATGTTTTACATGCATATTTTAAATAATTCAGAAATTTATATTTGATATTTTGGATGACATTTTTTAAAATATGGACAGTTAGTATGGCTGCATTACAAATATTTATTGAATTTTTACATGGTGCGACTGTTTTTTTAAAAATTACATTAAATGTAGCACAGACTGCTGTTCACTTTTTAGATGGGAATATTAGAAAACAATGTTTTGATCAATGGTTTGAGTCATCTGTGCACAGGAAACATATATTTAGTAATATGTATTCACAGAATACAAGTTATGACACAGAAATGAAATTTGTAAAAGGTTAGATGGTTCATATTTCCAGGGTAACTTCTAATGATGAAACTTTCAAAAGTGAATTGGAATATTTGAAAAGAAAGGTTTTGGATAGAGGTTACCCGCGTTATATGTAGGACCAGGTGGACAATGAGGTTAAGATTAATGGACAAAGTAAATTTCAACCTGTCTTGAAGATGGTTGATACTTGTTTTGTAAGACAAAATATATACATTTAGAAATGAGAAATGAGAAGTAGCATATGACTAAAGCTATGTTTTGTAAGTATGGTGGGGATTCGGGTTTGGTGTCGGGTATTATGTGAAGGAACTGCGGCATAATTGTAAGGAGGAAATGAGGAACAAAATAGCCCATAGACCTAAGTTTATGTGCAGAAAGAACTTTATATTATTCAAATGGTCAAGAATAGACCTCCAGTATCTTATAAGGAAATATGCAATAACAAAAAATGTTAAGTGTGAGCATTGAAAGCTTGTTCATACATACATGATTCTTCCTCTGTTACTGTGCCACGACACCCACAAACCACATATATATATATATATATATATATATATATATATATATATATATATATATATATATATATATATGGGTGTAGGACATAAGATCGACAACTAAGAACATCGACACCGACTTCACCGACACTAAAACGCCGACGCTGAAAAGACCGACAAGACGAAACGCGGATATCTAACAGGCAAGTGGAGCGACGGTGAGGGACTTAGGGTTGGGAGTGGGTAAGGAAAGTGTGCGATAGCGAGGGAGTTGAGGGTTAGGGGAGGTTTAAGTGAGTTAGGGTTAGGGAGCGGGTAAGGAAAGTGTGCGATAGTGAGGGACCTTAGGGTTAGGGTTAGGGTTGGGGTTAGTGCATAGATAGTTGTGTGTAAGGTGTAGTGTAGGTATTAGGTTGTTGGTGTGACTGTGTGGTGTAGGTTTGATCAGCTTACCTGTTAGATATCCGCGTTTCGTCTTGTCGGTCTTTTCAGTGTCGGCGTTTTAGTGTCGGTGAAGTCGGTGTCGATGTTCTTAGTTGTCGACCTTATGTCCTAGAACCATATATATATATATATATATATATATATATATATATATTACAGGATCTTACAACTGGGCAACAAAAGGGGTTGTTTAATTAATATTTTGTTTCTATTGTTGTACATTTTATGTGGGGAAGACAGAAAGAAATTTTAACAAAAGAATAGTGAAACATGTTTGTGATATTAAGAATACAACCCCAATAAACTCAATGGCTAGGTATATCCAGAGCTGTGTTAATTTTATTAAGTTTTTATTTTTTATACAAGTGAAGGTAAATAAAAATGTGAGGGGAGAAAAGTGGGATGCAGGAAACTTGAATGGCAAGTCAGACTAAATGTAACCCAATTTCCTGCTATAAATGACTCCCTTTCACTTTCAAGTGTTCTTTGATTATTAGCGGCTAAATTATAAATAAAATGGTTTATTTAAGTCCTACTCTTAAACAATGGGCTAGCCTAAACTTTTTAAGCATGTGGTACATCTAAATTGTGCATCGCTCTTTTCTCTCGAGTTTTACTAGAGTATTTATGGCCATGAAAAGTTTTTATGTGTATAACAGAAGCTGAGAATTTCTGATATCTCTGTACAGCCATATTGAGAGCTGTATAGAGGGAACTCGTCTCACTCATATTAAAAATAAGACAGACTCAAAAGACAAGCCTGTCTGGTGGAACTATAGTATCAATCAGTTTTACAACAAAAAAAAAATCTTGGCCAAGCATAGGAGGAACAAAGGCATATATACTAAAAGCTCCCTGACAAACTTAAACAAGCAGCTAAAAGAATTAATTAATACTTCAAAGGCTAAATCTGAAGAAAAATTAGCATCTCAGCCAAAGAACAGCCACAAAGCTTTCTATGTTTATGTCTATATCCTCAGAGGAAATAGGCAACAATGTGCAGAACTTATTGTAAATGGCATCACCCACACTAAACCAGAGGCCATTACCAACCTTTTGGCTGACAGGTTCAGTTCAACGTTTTCCCTCCCAATAGTATAAATGAAATACCACATACCATAATCCCCCCAACCATTACAAGGAAACAGGTCATCAATGCACTTTCCAAGGTCAAAAACATTGCATCACTGGAACCTAGTAACATCCCAGAATGCTTAATAAGCAGTTAGGTTTTGCGCCCAAGGAATATTAGATCAATGCAGTTATTTCCATGCACAAAGGAGGTCCAACCACTGATCTGGGTAACTACACGCCCATTAGACTGACCAGTTTCATATGTAAGGCCATGGAAAGAATCATCATGGACATGATAAATGAGGACATAGGTAACCTGCAAATGCTGGACCCATCACAGCTTGGCTTTGCTGGACCCATCACAGCTTGGCTTTGTTAAAGGAAGTTCTTGCCTATTAAATCTAGTGGAATTCTTTGAGAGGGTCACCAGAGCAATGAATAAAGGCAAGACTATGCACACAGCTTACCTCGACCTCTTCAAGGCTTTTGATACAATACCCTACTCGGGCATTATAGACAAGCTCACTAATTTAGGTGTAAATTTTTTTATCATCTACTGGATAGCCAACTGGCTTGCTGATAGGACCCAGGAGGTTAAAACAGGTGAGGCCACCTCCACTAAGAGGCCAGTCACTAGCAGACTCCCCCAGGGTTCTGCACTGGGTCTGCTTCTTTTTGACTTCTATTTCCCTGAAATGGAAACACATGTGAAGGTTTATGGCTGGCTAAGTTTGCAGATGATTGCAAGCTGGGGTTTATCATTGGCTGCCCTGCAGACACTAGCATTCTTCAAGAAGTCCTATCTCTGACTAATAAATGGTGCCAAAGCCATGGTCTTAAAACTCAGTGCTAAGAAATGCATAATTGTACCATTTTGGAAGTCAACCATCCTGGCTAATTATCATGATCATATGCCCCTAAGAGTCAAACCACTGGTCAGAGATCTGGGTAGACACGTAGCCTTAATTTTGAATACCACAAGGCCACAATAGTGAGGACATCCTTTTATGCTGCACAACGTATAAGTAAGAGCATGGCATCTAGGTCCAAAGAGGTCATTATTCCTCAGTACTATGCTCTTATCAGACAAGTCATAGAGTACAATGCTCCCTTCGATATGTATTTGGCCAGGCATATGCAACAACTAGACCGACCTCAGAGGTTCCTTATGAAAAGAAAACAAGGTGTAACAAACCTGCCTTATGCACAGAACCTTAAAGCCCTTTCTCTATACTCAGTCTCCTATAAATTGCTGAGGAGTGATCTATGCCTGGCTTACATGTCATCTGCAAAACCCACACTTATGAATATCCTGCATATTCGTAAGTCAAAGAGTACCAGAAATACAAGGTTTACAGACATGAATTTTGTATGTGACTTAGAATATGCTGTAGAGACAGATATATGTCCCAGAGACTGCTCCTCCTATGTAACAGGCTTCCCATCCACATTAAGCTGAGTTAGTGTATTATAAAGTTTAGATGCAACCTAGATCAGTGGATGGGGAATAGGACATTTACACTGGGCCTGGCACCCGTGTCCCTTATGGACAGAGATGGTTTATAAATGCCTGGCCCTCAATGTGCTGTTTGGATACAGGACGTCGTTATTCTTTCAGGGACACTTTGTAGGGTTAGAAATGTCCCCTGGGTTATTAGAAATGTCCCCTGGGTTAGAAATGTCCCCTGGGTTATTAGAAATGTCCCCTGGGTTATTAGAAATGTCCCCTGGGTTAGAAATGTCCCCTGGGTTATTAGAAATGTCCCCTGGGTTAGAAATGTCCCCTGGGTTATTAGAAATGTCCCCTGGGTTAGAAATGTCCCCTGGGTTATTAGAAATGTCCCCTGGGTTAGAAATGTCCCCTGGGTTATTAGAAATGTCCCCTGGGTTAGAAATGTCCCCTGGGTTATTAGAAATGTCCCCTGGGTTAGAAATGTCCCCTGGGTTAGAAATGTCCCCTGGGTTATTAGAAATGTCCCCTGGGTTAGAAATGTCCCCTGGGTTATTAGAAATGTCCCCTGGGTTAGAAATGTCCCTGGGTTATTAGAAATGTCCCTGGGTTAGAAATGTCCCTGGATTATTAGAAATGTCCCATGGGTTAGAAATGTCCCCTGGGTTATTAGAAATGTCCCCTGGGTTAGAAATGTCCCCTGGGTTATTAGAAATGTCCCTGGGTTAGAAATGTCCCCTGGTTTATTAGAAATGTCCCCTGGGTTAGAAATGTCCCTGGGTTATTAGAAATGTCCCTGGGTTAGAAATGTCCCCTGGGTTATTAGAAATGTCCCTGGGTTAGAAATGTCCCTGGGTTATTAGAAATGTCCCTGGGTTAGAAATGTCCCTGGGTTATTAGAAATGTCCCCTGGGTTAGAAATGTCCCCTGGGTTATTAGAAATGTCCCCTGGGTTAGAAATGTCCCCTGGGTTATTAGAAATGTCCCCTGGGTTAGAAATGTCCCCTGGGTTATTAGAAATGTCCCCTGGGTTAGAAATGTCCCATGAGTTAGAAATGTCCCCTGGGTTATTAGAAATGTCCCCTGGGTTAGAAATGTCCCCTGGGTTATTAGAAATGTTCCCTGGGTTATTAGAAATGTCCCCTGGGTTATTAGCCTAGTAGCAATCTATGATGAATTCTGAATTAGATAAAAGTACTAGATGTTAATAAAATATTATTAGAGTTAATGGTGTATCATTTTGTTTTCCTTTGGTTGGTTATAACAGCAAACATGATAGGTTGCTTGTCAATGGTGAAATCCCTAATTTTGCTGGTCTGTTTCGCAAGACAACCTACCGTCCATTATTTGACATTTTACATCCATTTAACTGTGGTTTCATTTTACAGAACACAGACTCAAACTGCACTGTAGTGTCTGTGAAAGAGTTGCTTGGGCAGATAGTGTGTGCCTTGTCAACTACTAATTAAAATAAAAACCTGCATTGCTGGAAAAAAAAATGATAGGATTTCAGCGAAATCTGGTAGTCCTGCAGCCTACATGCCCAATAGCACATATTACCTCTTCATTTGCTTATTTTACATTTTTTTAATACAACATTAACTCATGCGAAATATCTAAATGGACACTATGTTTTATTAAAGAAAGTAATCTATGTATTTCTGCCTTTGCATCTCAGTACAAACTTTTCAAACTGACAACAGCCAAACAGCTCCTTGCTGCATTAACAGTAGCAGACACACCTCATAGGTGTGCACCACCTGACATAACCCTTTCCCCATTACTCTATTGGGTGCTTCAACAGCATGCACCAGGAAACCTCCCTAGATCTTGTTTGCAGTTATAATAGTAGTCTGAAATAATCACAGTTAAATAACTCAAAGTGCAGTGAAGAAGGTCAGAGAATAATGTAATCCAATTGAATCAACTCGGTCTTCCAGGAGTAAAAATGGTTGGGGGAATGGAGAATGGGATGTAAATATGAAGGCAAAGATGGACAACACACATGGAATATTATGGTGAGTACATAACTTCTTTATGTGTTCATAGGTTAGTACTAAGCTAACTGCCCCTGTGGGTGATTTTAAGCCTAGCCAATTACCCCATGAAAGAATCAAACCCTGCACCTTGTGTCTGTAAGGTAAGCACCTTAATTATTATGCTAGCCTCCCACCCCTGTTGCTGTCCTATCTCTCCTTCATTCTTACTAGAATGGGACAGGATCTCTAGCACCATCTTTCTTGGGTGGCTCAAGGGAGAGTATTCTTCAGAATCGTGGAACCAAAAGAGGCCCTGTTCCTGGAGGTCAAATCAACTTTGTAATGAGTGATAAAGGTATGTGATTTTGCCCATGTTGCCACAGCACAAATGGTATCAATTGGTAGTTTAGCCAGAAAGGTGGAAGAGGTTGCAATGGCTCTTGAAGAGTGAGCTTTAACTCTTTCGGGGAGACCTCTGTTTTGAGACTCATAGATGAAGGTTATACAATCTGAAAGCCATTTTGAAAGTGTTTCCTTGAGACTGAAGTACCTTTCTTTGAGTCTGAAAAAGAGATAAATATCTGATCAGACTTCCTGAAATCCTTGGTCCTGTGTAAGTAGAAAAGTAACTGTCTATGCACATCCATTTGATGTAATATGTATTCTGCCTTACTCTTGTAATTTGGGTAAAAGACTGGCAACTCTGTGGATTGGTTCAAATTTAATTCTAAACATACTTTTGGCAAAAATGAAGGATTTGTTTGTAAGGATACCCTGTCTCTACAGAAAAGCAAGTAAGGGGGCTTTATTGAGAAGGCTTGCAGCTCTGAGACCCTTCTAGCAGAGGTAATTGCTTTCAAGAGAATAGTTTTCCATGTCAAGAACTTGAGTTTGCAAAATGATGCTGGTTCAAATGGCGGAAAAATTAAATGAGATAAGATGAAATTTAAGTCCCATGGTGCTGGAGGGTCTTTGATAGGTGGTCTTAATAACAAGGTATCTTCAAGAAAGGCTTTGCATAGTCTGCAAGACATAATATTGTGGCCTTATTCACCTAAATAGAAATTGGATATCACTGCTAACTGAACTCTAATACTAGCTGTGGCTGTGTCTTCATTGAAAAGTTTTGCCAGAAATTCTAGAATGGCATTCAGTGGGGCAGAAAACGGGTGAATATGATTATGAGAAGCCCATAAGGATAATCTTTTCCCTTTGCTTCTGTACATCTTTCTTGTTGAAACTTTGAGAGGAAGTTAGGATTTGCTTAACTGATGAAGAGTCTGGAACTGTGTCCAGCAACCAAGGCTCCTCCCGAAGAGGAGGCCACAGGAAGGAGAACTAAATCTGACGAGGCCAGTATTGAGCGATGAGTATCAAGCCCCTTCCCAAGCAACTGGCTTTCTGAAGGACTTTGGGAATTAGTGGAAAAGGAGGAAAGGCAGAGAGAAGGCCTGGGGGCCAATCATGAACAAGGGCATCCCTTGGTGACTCTCAGAGGGGGGATAAGGGCAAAGTAGCTGCTGCATTTGGCAATCATGTATGCTGCAAAAAGGTCTCAACAAGGCTGGTCTGATTTGTGGAAAATCTTTTCCGCTACATCTTGTTTTATGGACCACTTGTGAGGCTTCAGAATCACACTGCTGAGTCTGTTCACTATCACACCGGATTTCCCCGGGATGTGCATTGCTATCAGAAAACGACGGGAAGAGGCTGCCCACTGCCATATTCTCAGGGCCTCTTGACAAAGGCTGTAGGATCTGGTTCCTCCTTGTTTATGTACCATGCAACTGACATGTTGCCTGTCTGTATTGCAATAGTTCCCAGGGGAAGAGAGTCCTGCAATGCTTGCAATGCTAGAAGCACCACTCATCTCTTGTACATTGATGTGCAAGTGGGCCTCATGATCCTGCCAGGTGCCTTGGACTGTCTTTCCCAGATAATGCCCCCCCCCATCTGAGAGGCATCCATCGTCACTATGACCAATGGTTGGCAAAGTATAAATGGTCGACCTACAGTCACATGAGTGGAGTAAATCCACCAATGAAGGTCCTTTTTACAAGTTTCTGTTATTATTATTTTGTGGGACATCAGCAATTCCTGCATTGATCACTGAGTGGAGAACTCTCATGTGAAGACGTGCTTAGCAGATCAGATCTATTCTTGCTGCCATGATCCCCAAAACTTTTAGGACCATCCTTGCTTGAGCCCTTTTCTTCTTGAGAAGATTTAAAATCTGACATCTTAGAATTTGAACTCTTTCTGGAGGAAGTCTGGCCATCATGTTTGTTGAATTCAATTCTGCTTCTATAAGTATGACATGCTGAGAAGACAGCAAGGCAGATTAATGTAGTTTATTGTAATTCATAGGTGAGAGCAGAGCTGCAAGGTGGTGTCTATTGCTTTTATTAGTAGACGCTTGGTGGTGGTGTTTAGGAGCCAGTCGTCTAAGTACAGAAAAACCTGCAATCCGAGGTGTCTCAAGTGAGCCATGACTACTGCCATACACTTGGTGAATGCTCTGGGAGCTGTGGTGAGGCCATAGGGCACAGCTCAAAACTGATAGTGACTGACTCCCAGCCAAAAGCGCAGGTGTCTCCTGGATCACCTGTCCATTTATATGTGGTAGAATGCATCTTGGAGGTCTATCGAGCACATCCAATCTTCTTCTTCCAGAAAGGGAGTATTGACTGAAGGTTGCCATCCAGAATTTGGACTTTCTTACTGATTAGTTTAAATTGCTGAGATCCGGACTTGGTCTCCAGTCCCCTGTTTTCTTTGGAACTAAAAAGAATCTTGAGTAAGTCCAGATCCTATTTGGTCTGCAGGGACTCTTTAAATGACTCTTGTCTAGCAACTTTTAAATCTCTAATGTTACCTATTCCCTTTGACTGGGTGGAGCGTCTGGGATCTTTTTTATGTTTGGGATGAGGAAGGAAAAGGGTATGGAGTAACCTCTGGATATGATGCTTTGTACCCATTTGTCTTTTGTTATTTGTTACCAGGCTTCTGGGTACCAAGATAAGTGGCCCCCGACTGCCTTCAGAGATGGACGGATGGGCCTCCTTTCAGGAGCGCTGAAAGGGTTTCCCAAAGAAAGATTCTCTGTCGCTCTGATTTTGCTGACCCCCTCTGCTGCATGGTCAGCATCTTCCATTACTACTTCCCTCTCTGCTCCTGGGAGAAGATTCACCACATGTGTCCGAGAAACCATATTTTGCCACTTCCTTTCTGACCTTTGGGATAAGGCCTGGTAGGCATGGAAAAACTGACTCCTATGGGAGGCAGAGTCTTTCCTTCTTTCTCTCACCTGGTTAGTGGTGTGTCCTTGACTTTGGGCACAAACAGGGTTGAACCATCAAATGGGGCATTCACAAAGGAAGATTTAAAAGGCTCCATGAACTCACACAAGCACGTTCAAGAATGTCTCCTTAGGGAAATTCCTGAACCCACTGCTCTACTTGCTCCATCAGCTACATAAGAAATCAGTCTCATGGAGGAGCTGACAACTGAGTTTAAGGTAGCGACCTGAGACAAAATTTTATCTGAAACCCCTTCAGCTACTGAACATTGGATAGTATCTCCTAGCTCTTTCAGGAGGTCTCTCTGTAACTTAGTAAAATGGGTAAGGTAATTCAGCAATCTAAGAGAAAAAGTTGCTGAAGTGCGCTTTGCATATCTGTCCATTGTACGAGACTCCTTGTTGGTGGATGAACAGAAGAAGATGTCCCTGAGAGTTCCTTCTTGGTGGCTGCCTCCACCACCATAGCAACTGGGTAGTACGAAAGATTTCATCTGATGGGGATGTGATAAATTTATTTGGGCCTCATAGGAACAGGTTCCACTGAATCTGGAGACTCCTACACCTTCCAAGAAACTAGGTCCATAAGTTCATCGAAAGGTGGAGACACCCAAGTGGAGGAAGGGTGAGATCCAAAGGCCTTCAGGTATATGGACTCCTCTGCTGAAGGGTTGGTGGACTTCCAGCTGCCTCTCTGTTTCAGTATTTCTAAGAAGTCTCCAAAGGAGACATCATCAGGAGGCAACCATTGGGACCCTTCAGCTTCACTGAGGTCCTTATCAGAAGTGATGGACTCCTCTGGGGAGTCTAAATGCTTCCTCTTGCATAATCTCTTCCAAGGGACCTCTTTGAAGGGATATTCTGGAGAGGCTTCATAAGAGTGTGGGGTGCCCTGTGGGGCATCCTGAGACCTAGGATTTCTGTGTCCCTGTGGATGCAAGGATATAGAGGTAGACACCAGTGCTTTTGGGGGTAGAATGTCTGGAGATGACAGCATTCAGGGCTGATGCACAATAGAATTTTAATGTTTCAGAGTTTAATGGAGTTAGTCCTTGAAAATAATTTTATAATATTTGAGGGACACTATTTTAAGCAAAAGGTAGGGTTAGCCATGGGTGCCTCATGTGGCCCCCTTTTTGCCAAAATTTTGCTAGCAGAATGGGAAAACACAGTAATATTTAAGACTGAATTATTCAAACAATGTCTATTTTACGACAGTTTTTTAGATGACATTCTAATTTTATGGGATGGAAGCTATGATTTGTTATATGAATTTCTAGGTACTTTAAATTCTAGTACACATTTTTTAGAATTTACTATGGAAACCAATGAAGACAGTATTAATTTCTTGGATATTACCATTTGCAAAGATAAAGAGAAACATAATTTTGTCTCTACACTGTACCGTAAGCCAACCTACTCCAATACTCAGTTACATTTTTCAAGTGCACACCCTGTCCATTAAAAAAGATCTTTGGTTAAGGGACAAGGAGTTAGGTTAGCTAGAATAGTACATGATAATCAACTTTTTCTTAAAGAGATAGAAATATTGGAGCATATGCTAGTGGCACATGGGTATCCAAAGAATTTTCTAGGCCCCATTCTTAATGAAGTTATTAACAAGAGATTTCAAGGCCATTTTACACCAATATTGGGGAGATCTATTGATAATGGCCATAATACTAAAACCATGGTGACTAATATTAACAGAAGAACATTTTAACAATCCATGGTGTTAACTTATAGTCCATCATTTGAGAGCATTAAGGCCATTTTAAGGAATAATTGGACATTGTTTGAAATAGAACAACAGTACATAAACTTGGTGACCATCCAGTGGTCACATACAAGAGGGATAAGTTACTTAAAAATTTGTTGGAAAGAAATATATCTAATAGTGGAAGAGGTACTATGAAAAAGTGTGGCCATTGCAACCAATGTTCTTATATCTTAGAAAATGAGGGTTTCATTATACCAGGATATGGGAAAGTTTACTTGACACAAAGGTTTAATTGTACTAGTAAGAGCTTAGTTTACATTGCTATTTGTCAAAATTGTCAAGGATTTTATATAGGAAAGACAATTAACAGTTTTAATAAATGTGTATACCAGCACTTGTATGATATTAGGAAAAGCAATGTAAAAATGCATTGTATAAGCACATCAAAGATAATCCTGATCATTGTTTTAAATTTACTGCTATCGAACAGGTTGGACATAAGGATAGAGGGGGACCTATTGAATTAATTTTAGAATTTCGTGGATTGATGTGGCAACTAAAATGTAATGCCACCCCCCCAAGACTCAATGAAACAGTTTCCATATCAAGTTATCTTAAATTAAAAGCAGAATTTCATATTTAACTTAAAATATTTATTTATATATCTATATATTTATTATGTTTAGTGTAATTTTGTAAGGATTAGATAGGTTTAGGGTAGTGCAATATTATATAGAACTCAGTTTTGTAAATTCACTTTGCTGATGCAATTTTAATTTGATTTAGATAAGTATTTCAAAGTGATTCAAACAAATGAATGTTTCACTTTGATTGGATGTAATGGGTGTAATTGGTTTTAGTCACAAGGTTAAATGAATATTCAATGAAACGTAGTTTCATGTATCTGTTATTCTGATGAAGTCAATAGCTTAACGGCTGACGAAAGAGCTCAATAAAGGACATTTTACTGGAGACCAGCAGTGTGCAGTTTTGTTCATCTTATTTGAATACACACACACACACACACACACATATATATATATATATATATACATATATATATATATATATATATATATATATATATATATATATAAAACATACCTCCAAAATAAATAGTGAAATCAGTAGATGCTATGAATTTTGCAACTTGGAAATGCCGTTTTCTTGCCCCTGCAGGTTCCAGGAAAGGTATGCTCAACTTCTGTCATGGATGAAAAACAGTTCTGATGGTACACTTTCGGTGCTGTCATGATTCTGTGATTCTTTCTTGTTTTTCTTCAAAGTGCACTCATATACTTTCCTGTGAAACAGGCTGTAACACTGCCCTTGTGATTGTTAACACAGTAGACAATGGATGGTGCCACATCAGAAGTTTAACTTGATAGCTTAATCAGGAAACTAAGAAAAATTAAACGCAGTTCAAGAGAAATAACAGCAAACTATAGAAACTGCTGTTATACATTTAAAAGCTTTTTATCAGCATGTAAACATCTGTGACACCACTCCCTCATGTAGGAATTGCACGATCCCACATCTCCAGTACATGATTGTATCATGAAAGGTTGAAAAACAGCAAGAATGCAAAAAAAAAATTGAAATGCTACTAATAGCAAATCACACAACAATGAATGCTAAAAGTGAAGCTTGGCTACAAAACCCATGTCAATCATTGAATAGTGGTTCTGTTAAGGAAAGGGTTTAAGTAATTTAATGTTTAGGGCTGGGGTAAAGGACAACATATCAGTGGAGAGGGGGCGTTAATGCATCTCCTACACGACCCCTTAACTTCTATTTTCATGTAAGACCTATTCATGTAATTCATGTATTGTGCACCTGGCAGATAAATAAGAAAAAATAACAACTGGTATATTGTACAACAAACAAAAACAAATATGAAAAATAGCAAAAAAAAAAATATAGTGAGTAAAACTTTAATATGCAGCAAGCTATGGATAAATTTAACCTCATTGCTAAATACCCCAAAAATATTTGCGTAACATCTAAGTCCCGTGGCTTCTATTGACAAAGTCAAACAACCAGGGTCCCTTCTCACCAGGATGAATACAACAAAATTGTTGGCAATTGTAACTGCTAATTGAAAGGTATTCAACAACCCTTAACTTTCCAAATTCTCAACAAAATGGATGAAATGAAACCTGACCTTAACCAACAAACACTCAATGCACATACTTACAAACCCACTAATTCAAGTTCTGGAAATCCAAAGCTATCAGAATTATAAACATAAACTGCTTACTTTACTTAATGGAACTTCCTGTTTCAGACATCAAATGCACTCATCCAAGCAGTGACTAGGCCGCACATTTACTTAATTAACACGTACTACACATTATCAATAACATGTTACATCAACAAGATTAATGGTGATAAAGACGATTGTACCCCAGGGAAAAGGGAATTCTCTTCAAGATACAACAGTTTCAAACTCAGTATGCATTTCCCTGTAATAACACTTACATTTCTGAAATTTGCAAGCATCATGCTTACTGTCCTCAGACTTAGTATGGGACCCCAATGTACAGTTCCTTCTCCCCCTTTTCTGTCTCATTTATCATTTGAAACCTATGCTGAGCCTTAGGGTGACTCAGATATCCCTCCCCATCCTCCCAGAAAACTCTTAGGCACAGCTACCCACCTGCAGACATGGTTGAATATGATGGCCAAGACTCTAAATGCTCTGTACAACACAGCTACGGTAGATGAAAATGACAGGGGGGGCCTTGGCTCTCCCCAAGATAAACACCACAAAATATGGAAATACAGTGTGTCACCTATAGTGCATAAAAATAGCAATACAGTACACACATGCAATCTGTCAAGTACTTGACCCATGCTAGTTCTAGAAATGAACAACAAAGATTGTGAAGTTAGATTTTGTCAGGTCTGTACTTTGTACATCTGTGTAGTACAACTGTGGGGAAAGAGAAGCTAAACCGCAAGCCTGCTAAGAGTCATGGGAAACCCAGAGTTTGATTTTGTCTCATTGGCATATTCAGTACATTTTTAAGTTCAATGGTGGCAGATGACAAGAGGATAACATCCCTGGTGCCCCAATCAACAATGAAGAGAATATATCCTAAAATCTCTCACTCTCTCTCTCTATACATATATATATATATATATATATATATATATATATATATATATATATATATATATATATATATATATATACTGCAACTATAACTGCACTTACTTGAACATGGGTGTGACAGACTCCTCGGGCCTCAGACAGTGCAATTAGTACAAATGCAGTTAAAGATGCATCCGGCTCTGCCCCTTGAAATCCACCCTGAAAAATAAAAGGAGATTGCATTTATATCTGTATAAAACATGCATATGTCTGGAAAATTCTAAATTAGACATTGGCCTCAAAATAAAAATCAAGAAGCATAAAAAAATCCACATTTTATATATATTTATATTCAGGAACCACTGTTCTGACATTTAAATCCAAGTAATTTTTTAAACACCTTTATTGAACTATCACTTGTGACACAGACAAACTAACATTTATATAAAAGAAATCAAACCATATTACAAGTTCACATTTATGTACGTTATACATCACATATATTGTTGTATACAATATAATCAAACCAATGTTACATAAATTGTTCAGGTCCTGCTTTCTCTTAAACCTCATCCCTCCTCCAAATCATTTTTCTGCGTGTATTGTTCCCACAATTTCCATTTTTTCTATGTAATTTACTTGAACCCTTTTATAAAGATCCCACTTCCTTGTATTTTATCTCTGTTACAATATTCACTACTTCAAGTATGGTTAGTTTAGACTTTGATTTCCATTTTCTGGTAATGGATTTTTTGGCAGTCACCAGAATTAAACTGCAATTCAGATCCTGTATCCCAGCTAAAAAAATAATTTTCTTTGTTACATACATTTGCTTGCCCAATATTCCTGGCAGAATAATTTGTAGGGAGTTTGTAAAGTCTGCCAGCTCATTACACTCTGAAAACATATTCTCCCAGGTACCTATTCTTCCCCATTACACCTCCAATATTTGCCATCTACCTAAGGGAAAATTCTTTGGAGTCTGTTTTGGATATAAAAGTGCCTATGAAAACAACTCCAGGCAAAAATTCAAAATCTTCTAGATTTTGTTGCATATTTGGGAGCCATACATATGTCCTTCCATTGTTTCTTTGTGAATTGCTTCTCTAATCTCTCTTCCAAATCTTTTCTGACCTCCTCTGCCTGATTCCTGTATTCATTGTGCAATATTTGATATGGCCTACTAACTATCCTTTTTTTAACTGCAGTTTCTGCTTTAGATTAATCTAAAAACTCAAGCAGTGCAGTTTGTTCATTTAGGATTCCCCTATCCCTTTCTCTTTGCCTATACTCTGATATCAATCCCTGATAAGGAATGCAAGTTTTAACTTGCAGTGCAAATGTTTTCTCGGCCTCTTCTCATTCTATTACCATTCACTCTCTAATTATTTGTTCCCAATACCTTAGTTCATTTGCCAGCTTCCTCCAGTAAATTCCAGCCCTTCTTGCCTATTCTCTGTACCTGCAATTGCAGTCATCCCTATCTGCAGAATCCCCTTTCTGCATTCCCATGTCGGTGTAGTTCTTAGTGTACTCTCTGTTACTTTATGTATATAATATACTGTATGGCCTCAATGACACTAACAACTGGTGTCAGAACCATGGCCTTAAGCTCAATGGCAAAAAATGTGTCTTCATCCCCCCTTGGGAAAAACCCGGTTCCTTTGAATTGCCACATTGATGTTAGTCCACTGAACACAGAAGGTGTTATAAGAGATCTGGGAACACAGGTTGACAGCAACCTCTCTTTTGACCACCACATTGCCACTGTGGTCAGAAAGTCCTTCTATGTGGCACATCTCATTACTAAGGGTTTTGCATTCAGGAAGAAAGAGGTCATTGTCTCCCTGTACTCTTCCCTCATTAGGTCAGTCATTGAGTACAATGCCCCATTTGGCATGTACCTCACTAGACACCTGCAACAACTGGACCTCACAAATAGGATCCTATGCCTTAAACATTTGTCCTATATGGACAGACTCAAAAAACTCCAACTATTCTCTGTCTCATATTGCCTACTTAGAGGTGATCTCTGCTTGACTTATAAAGCCATGTCTGACCCAGCTCTGTTAGAAATGCTACATGTAAAGAAATCCCAATCCCTCCTCACCACATGCTCCAGAGACCTCAACCTCATTACCACAATCAATAGAACATGCTGGAGGGACAGGTTCATAACCCAGAGACTGCCTATGCTATGGAATAGACTTCCCGTACATGTCAAGCAGAGCACCTCACTGGCCCTCTTCAAGACAAATCTTGATGAATGGATGGGAAATAGAAAATTCACCCCGGGGAATCACTCTAGTGGCAATACTCGACAGAAGCACTAGGAACTAAGGTCAGGTGGCATGATGCCAGGGTAATCCTATCGGCTAGGCTTGTAAAGGCTCCAGGGCCATTAGCCTAGTACACAACTATGACCCTATGACTTTTAATATTCTATTTAAGAAGCCATGCCCAAAATCCCACTCTCTTGTTATTCTTGAATTACTCCTTGCTTCATAATCATCACCCCTTTCCACTTTGAAGTGTAACTTTCTGCTTGTGTTATGTATAGCAGTCTTAACTGTGTAGCTCTAAAATATCCTTTGGAATCAGGTAATCTTAAACCTCCTTGTTCTATTGGAAGGATTAACTTATCCCAGTTGTCTCTTGCTCGCTTCTTCTCACAAATGAAATCCTTCAGCTCTTTATTAATTATTATCCAAAACAGTGTAAGAAACTTCTCTGTGTGGAAGATTTTCAGTCCATACATTTCTAGTTAATCACTGTATATTAATCAGATCAGACAATAGTAGTAGAAGTAGTGAACGTAAACTCATCAAGTCAAAAAGTAATAATAGAAAATATATAATTCTACAGCATTACTAAGTATTCAAAAGTAATCCAAGCAAGGCAGGCAGTCTGTTTCCAGTCGAAAATCCTTTATTAAGTACACAGACAAGCGATCCAAGTAAAACAAAAATAGAGTAATAATTTCCTCACAAGCTTTCTAAATATATATATACTTTTTATCAGGCATGGGAGTGGGTTATTGTGTGTAAAACAAAGTTTTATTGGTACACATGTTAAATTCACATCCCTTCCCCAATCAGTGTGACATTCAAGCTGGTCCTGCCCTACCTAGTAGCTGTCATAATAATATATAACCCTAATGTACTTTAATGCTACATCTTATTTAACCAAATTATTAAGTCTGTGATTTTATACAAGGCAATATACTACATGGCTGGAAATATATCAACCTTAGTTCATTTTGCGATCAAAAATTATATATAAATATATAGATATACATTTTGCATGTAAAAATCAGTTTCTATTTTCATAACCTATTGTGAACAAAAATCGCTTTCGTCCTTCTAGACTTCTTCAGGTCTGTGTACAAGAACCCAAAAAACCTATATAATTGTATAATTAGTTAGTATTGTTATTACCATCATTTTGAATAAAGTGGGAAAAAGAGAACCAGAAAAAAAATATATATGTATGTATGACGATGGAAACAAAATAAACACTTAAATTTCAAATGATTTAAAATGGTATTTAAAACCAATTTGTAGAAAAAAATAAAATACAATTAGTCATGTAAACAATGTGGCAATTTTCTAAGTTCCAGTGCACTCTTAATTGAACAGTAGTAGTTTAGTCCAGGCTTTCTAAAAGAGTTCAGCTTTAATTGCCACATGAGTTCATGTTTCTCCAGAATATTTGGGATGTCTCCTTCAAGATCACCCATGTCTATGTGATCCAGGATCTGGAACTTAAAACCTGTGTGTCTTTTATGAAGAGAAAGGTGTTTGGCTAGTGCATTATTTTTACATCCAGAGCGGATTTCTGACAGATGACATGAAATCCTTTGCTTGAGTTTAGTTACAGTCTTGCCCGCATAGAATGCATCACATTCATTGCACTGTGCCCTGTAAATTACCTTTTTAGTGTTACAGTCACCCCCTGCACTGGTTTTAATGATCTTCTTTAAATAAGGGCAATAAAAACTATCACCTTGCTGTATAAATATACAAAATGTACAATTAGTTTCACATCTTTTAGTGCTTTTCTCACATGGTCTAGGTTTAAATTCAACAAAACTTCTAATATTCCTGGCCTTCCTATAAACAAATGATGGGGCTTCACCTAAGATTTTAATCAGAAAAGGGTTTCCTGTGACAATGTCCCAGTTTTCTTCAATAATATTTTTGATGCTGTGATAATCCAAAGTGTATGTCAGGATGCAGCTATTTTTGCAATTGTTATTCTCTGTGGAATTACTTAACATTTTTCTACTGGGGAGGTTGAGTGAAGGTGCTTCAGTCCTTTTCAGTTCTATAATGACTAAACTACTACTGTTCAATTAAAAGTGCCCTGGAACTTAGAAAATTGCCACATTGTTTACATGACTAATTGTATTTATTTTATTTTTTTTCTACAGATTGGTTTTAAATACCATTTTAAATCATTTGAAATTTAAGTGTATATTTTGTTTCCATCATCATACATACATTTTTTTACTTTTTTCTGGTTATTTTTTCCACTTTATTCAAAATGATGTGTAATAACAATACTAACTAATTATACAATTATATAGGTTTTTAGGGTTCTTGTACACAGACCTGAAGAAGTCTAGAAGGACGAAAGCGATCTTTGTTAACAATAGGTTTATTTTATTTTATTTTATTTTACATTTGTTAACCGGGCTAGTCTGGCTGGATACATGTCCATTTTCAGCAGAGGCCCGAGGAGAAAAGCTCCACTATCATATTATACACTTTACAGTTCAAAACAATCAATGAATCAAAAACAATAAAACAAAGACAAAAAGCAAACAACAATTAAATAAACAGTTTAAAATATGAAAGCAGGTAAAGGAATGGTTCTTATGTAGTTTAGAAAAATGCAGAGGTAGTATAGCAAGAGATAGCAGTGGAGAGGCAATATTAAAAAGAAATAATAGCTAGAGAGAGACTGTCATGGAAAGAGGAGGATTTGAGAAGAAAAAGTGACATAAGGAGAGTTAGTAACAGAAAAGAAGTATGCACAAATTGGAAAAGTAAAGTTGTGCCTGGCACTAGTATTAACGACATAGATTAGCATAGAAGTAGCCAGTAAGTGAGTAAGAGAAGAAAAGGTGACAAGAATGTAGTGATAAAGCATGAAGTAGGAGGATATCGGAAGTATGAAAAAAGCAGCAAGAGAAAGAAAGCAGGTTGGTCAGTAGAGGGAAATCAATCAGAAGTTAAGAATAATCAGTAGTGAAAAAGGAGGGGACTGAAAAGGGTGAAATCTTTGCTGAGCTCAGTCAGGATAGGAGCATGGGCATAGCCAGTGATTTTGTAAATGATTTCTAATTTGTTTTTTGAATAGGTGAGATGAGCCTAGGGAGGTCAGTTCTCTGGGAAGTTTATTCCAATATGATCCAACAGTGTTTGCAAATAAGGAGTCACCTGCTTTATTATGAGATTTAAGAGTAGTTACTAGAAGCTTGTTGGCTGAGCGAAGTGTAGTAAGATTTTTATAAGGTGTGATGTGGTTATTCAGTATCGGTGTATTGGAGGGGTAATATAGAATTTTAAAAGTGATGACTAATTGCTGCAGGAGTATTAGGTTTGGAAGTTCTAGCCAGTTAAGTTTTTTTAAATTAAGACAGTGATGAGTACGAAATGGGGAGCCTGTGGCAAACTTGGCAATACTATGGTAGGCTGTATTAAGTTTATGAAGGTTAGCTTTAGAAATGTTGATAAAAGATGGAGAGGCATACAGTAGTGTAGAGATGAGGTGAGTTTGGGCAAGAGACACTCGGGAGGTGGCAGTAAGAAAGGGCTTAAGTCTGTAGAGGGCACCTATTTTTTTATTAACTGTCTTGATTGTTAAATCAATGTGATAGTCAAAGTTTAGCTGATTGTCTATGGTAACGCCTAGTAGTTTTGTGGAATGGTCAGGTTTAATGATAGTGCCATTGCAGGACACAATGGAAAAAGAGATTGGGGTGGATTTAAGGGTTGGGGTGAAAAGTAGTAGTTTGTTTTTTTTGGGATTTAGGAGGAGACAGATATGTTGGAACCATTTTTCTGCTGCTGTAAAGACTATTTGGGTAGAGGAGTGGAGTTCTTCTGGGGATGGAGCAAAGCAGATGAGAGTTGAATCATCAGCATACTGTATACAAGTGGAAGTAGGGAGGGAAGTGGGAAGGTTATTTATGAATATTGAGAAGAGGAGGGGACCTAAGATGGATCCTTGTGGGACGCCAATAGTAACTGGGAGCTGAGAGGATAGATGGCTGTCCCAGAGGACTGCTTGTTTTCTATTTGTTAAGTAAGAGTCAAACCACTGTAGTGCTAGTGAATCAAGTGAGAGGGATTTTAAAGTATGTAGGAGAAGTTGATGGTTGACCATATCGAATGCTTTTGAGAGGTCCAGGAATAGTGCAGAGGAGAAAAGGTTGTTATTGCAATTTTTGTTGATTACGTCAGTGAAGGAGAGAAGGGCAGTAGAAGTACTATGGTGGGGCCTAAAACCATGTTGTGAGTCTATGAGTAAGTTGTTTTGCAAGAGATGATGTAAGAGTTGATGGTGTATGCAGCGTTCCATTATTTTAGATAGTGGAGATAGAAGGGCAATAGGCCGAAAATTGGAGAGTTCGTTAGAGTTACCTCCTTTATGGAGGGGAATGATATGGGAGATTTTCCAACAGGATGGGATTTTTGATTCGGTTATAGTTCTGTTTATTAAGATGGAGACTGGGTAGGCTAGTTCGGTTGCAGCTAGTTGAAGATATTCAGCTGGTAGCTTGTCGGCAGATGGGGTGCAAGGTTTAAGTTTAGAGAGTAACTTACGTATATAGGTTGTGGAGACTGTATTAAATTTTAGCTGGGGTGCTGTTTTGGGTGGAGGTTATTTGGAGGAAAGGGAGTCATGGTGTTTGCTAGCGAGGCGACTGTTTGAGAGAAGAAGTTATTGAAAGTGTTGGCTATTATATTAGGTTGGGTCTGAGCTAGGCTAGCTGGTGTAGGTGTTTTGGTGTTCCCTGGATGGAGCAGTTTATTTATTCCTGACCAAAATTGTTTGGGGTTTTGGTTTTGGTTTTGTTGATACTGAAAGTAATAGTTCTTTTTATCCAGATAGGTGAGTTTCTTTGTTGTGTTTCTCAGGTGTTTGAAGTTTTGATGGTCAGTTGGGTTTTTAGTGGACCTCCATTTTGTCCATAACTTATTTCTAGCTAGCATTGTTTGTTTAGTCTTTTTGGAGAGCCATGGGGCTGCTTTGGAGCCTAGTCTAATTAATCGAGATGGGGCATGATGTTGGAGAATTTGTAGGAAAGTATTGTTGAAATGGTTAATTGCTTCATCTATTGGGAGGTGTTTCAGAGTTGACCAGTTATATTCTTTGAGTTCATTACGAAAGGATGCTAGGTTGAAATTTGTTTTGTTGTGTACATTACGATAGGTAGCTTGCTTGGGATTGTTGTATTTTTGTTTAGTGATATAGGTAAGGAGATGGTCGCTGATATTGTCAGGGAGTATTCCAGTTTTATAAGAGAGGGGATTGTTGTTAATCAGTATCCAATCTAGAATGGTTTGTTTGTGGGTTGATTTGTGCATTCTAGTAGGGGAGTTAATAGTCTGATGAAAGTTAAAGAGATTAAGGTGAATGGTGGGTTTGGGAGATATGCAGGAGTTCCAGTCAATATTAAAGTCTCCTAAGATTATGGTTTCCTGAGGAAAGCTACAGGAGACCCAGCTTAGGATATTTTCTAGTGTGTTGACGTTATTGCCTGGAGGGATGTAGGAGCATATTATATATATAGCCTTGGTTTTATTAACTTGGAGTTTGGTACAGAGTATTTCAGCATTAGCTGGGGAGGGGGGCAGGGAATCAATTAAGGCTACCTGTAGTTGGGATTTGTATAATAGGGCCACTCCCCCGCCCTTTTTGTTAAGACGATCTTGCCTTAAGGTGCTATAGCCTGGGGGAGTGATTTCGTTGTCTTTGGTACCTGATTTAAGCCAAGTTTCAGTGAGACAGAGAATATCAAAGGCATAGAAATCAATTAAAGCATGGAGTTGTGTGATTTTATTGTTGATGCTGCGAATATTTAGGTGAGCTATTGAGAGGGAGTCAGTGGAGAAAGGTGAACCAGAACTATTAGCAGTTTGGTTAGTAGGGGTGTGGCTGAGGAGAGTATTGGGACCAGGGTTGGGGTGGATGTCCCCATGTATCAGTAAAAGTGTTTGTGGGACTTGAGATACTTTTAGGTTTTTGCAGGGTATTAGATAAAACTGTTTAGAGGTTAGGAATCTGTAATGGTGTAATTTGTGGTAGAGAGGGGGAAGGTAGGGACAGGTTGACAGGATATTAATATGTGTTTGTTCAGGTAGAGGAAGTGTAGATGTGGTGTGTTTGGCTAAAATAGGAGGTTGGCTAAGCATAAGATATTTATAGGAAGTAAGAGTATAGTAATAAAGAAGGATGTTAAGGAGTAGAAGAGAAAAGAGTGAGTTAAGGCTTAAAGGCATGTTATTAGTGAGATGAGGTTAGCAACTTTAGGACTATGTGGTATGTGATAGTAGAGTGAGGTGTGGCAGTTAGATAAGATTGTGGAGAGAGGGTGTGGTGGTAGGACTTGGAGTATAGTGTTAACAGGTGATATTGGACAGGAAATGAGATAGGATGCTAGTTAATTGGGGGTGTGTCTAAGCAAGTATAAAGGTAGGGCCCCTGGGGGTGGGTGGGAATTGGGGGTAGGGAGGGGAGTGGAGTGAGCGTAGCGAACGGAGCGGATAATAGCAAGTGAGGTGATCAGTGGCAGAAAACAATCAGGGAAGAAGAGAGAAGCAGGTGTAAAAGGTAGGGGTGAGCTAAAGAGTAAAAATCTTGTGGGGATATGTGGTGGGTGGGGGGTAGGTGATAGTAGTGGGTAAGGTAGAGGGGTTAGACACAAGGGATAGCAAGAGGCAGAGGTCTAATGTGGAAATAAAAAAGACAGTGCCATTTGTAGTGGAATACTCCAAAAGATATGGGTAAGAGAAAGAAAAAAGTAGTATGATTCTTAGTATAAAGGGCGCCACCTAGTGGCCAGGTCTGGAAAGATGTGAGACAAGAGCAAGCAGGGAGTTCACCAAGAGAAAAAAAGTCTGGGTAGTGGAAGAGTTTCCCCAAGGTTATGAAAATAGAAACTGATTTTTACATGCAAAATGTATATGTATATATTTATATATAATTTTTGATCACAAAATGAATGAAGGTTGATATATTTCCAGCCATGTAGTATATTGCCTTGTATAAAATCACAGACTTAATAATTTGGTTAAATAAGATGTACCATTAAAGTACATTAGGGCTATATATTATTATGACAGCTACTAGGTAGGGCAGGACCAGCTCGAATGTCACACTGATGGGGGAAGGGATGTGAATTTAACATGTGTACCAATAACACTTTGTTTTACAGCACAATAAACAACTCCCATGCCTGATAAAAAGCATATATATATTTAGAAAGCTTGTGAGGAAATTATTACTCTATTTTTGTTTTACTTGGATCGCTTGTCTGTGTACTTAATAAAGGATTTTCGACTGGAAACAGACTGCCTGCCTTGCTTGGATTACTTTCGAATACTTAGTAATGCTGAAGAATTATATATATTTTCTATTATTACTTTTTGACTTGACGAGTTTACGTTCGCTACTTCTACTACTATTGTCTGATCTGATTAATATACAGTGATTAACTAGAAACATATGGACTGAAAATCTTCCACACAGAGAAGTTTCTTACACTGTTTTGTTTTTAGACCCACTACACTTTAGTGGGTTGTTTTGAGACTTCGGGGATACCACGGAGATTACTTGTTTTTTATTAATTATTATCCACAACTTCTCCTCTGGTTGATAAAATATGTCTGACCTGTGTATACAACTAAAGGGACTAAAAGCATTTTACTGCTTCTATCTTGGTATCCATATACATAGGCAAGAGCTTCTGTTTTTTCAGTTTCTGTAATACTTTTGTTTAGTCTCTTCCCACATATCCTTAGCTGCTATAACTGACTTCTTTTTAACCCAAACTCCTAAATATGTCATCTTATCATGTCCCCATAAATATTATTTGAGTTACAAAGTTTGAAATATTCACACTGCTGATTCAGTCATGATTTATTTTTTTATTTTATTCAGCTTCTCAACCAGTCTTCCTAGATACTAGTTGTAGCTGTTTTATTTCTTATACACATTGTTTGAGTTTTGTATTTTCCCATGTAGGTCTCTTATTATTATTTTATCCTAAAATCCTAGATTATCATTAAAGAGATAGTCACCAAAGACTTTTATGATCATTAAGCCTTATACATATCAGGAGTTGAATGAAAATAAATTAATAATTGTCTCATTTTATACATCTAGTCAATAATCTGTGAATTATCTCAGTAAAACCCCTGTATGGATCATGTCAGATCTTCTTACATGCTTCATTACAAATTACAAATAACAGTTGTATATTCCAAGTAAAATCTAATTAATGCTTTGATCACACTGAGTAACACGACTGACTGGTCGTTTTCATTTAAAATTTTCATAAACACCCAACTGATTTATCCACTTCTTTGTATTTGACACAACCAAAAACTTTAAAAGTCTGTGAAAATAGCCTCCAAATCATGGAAACATAAATTCTGTATTATGAGCTCCCCAAATCTGATATCTAAATGAGCTGCACAAATTCAACATCACACCGAGCCGTACAAATCTGACATCACACCGAGCCGTACAAATCTGACATCACACCGAGCCATACAAATCTGACATCACACCGAGCCATAGAAATCTGACATCACACCGAGCCATACAAATCTGACATCACACCGAGCCATACAAATCTGACATCACACCGAGCCATACAAATCTGACATCACACCGAGCCATACAAATCTGACATCACACCGAGCCATACAAATCTGACATCACACTGAGCCATACAAATCTGACATCACACCGAGCCATACAAATCTGACATCACACTGAGCTTCACAAAGCCGATATCAAATCGAGTGTCATAAATCCATCACTGCAAGCTACACAAATCTGACAACACTGAGCTACTCAAAGGCAGCATTACACACTGACCTATACAAATCTGACATCACACCAAGCTACACAAATCTAAGATTGCACCAAGTTACACAAAGGTGATATCACACTGACCTACACAAATCTGACATCTTACCGAGCTACACAAATCTAAATCTTAAATGAGTTTTACTTGCTTAGTTGTGTGCATTATGTCTTGGCGGTCAAGTGGTTAACATTTCCAATGATTTGCCGGTTCATGTTAATGTGGTTTCGACTATGTGGTCTTGATGATGTGGTATGGGGTCTTTCAATATTTTCAGCTAGAGCCCTTTTCAATATACTTTTTCAGTTGTAATTAGTTTGTTTTGTTTGGTAATATAGGTTCACATCCGGCTATGTAAATACCTGCGATTTTCCTGGAATATTTTCCAGTTTGTTCCGATCGTCTCCTATATTATTACTCTCCTTGCTGTTGGCCAGAGTCGCACACTGCATGTTATGTTCAACCTGATTCCTTTCACAACATTTGGTTTGTTAGCTCTGAGAAGTAATAACATGCAGTCTGTGCTAACGGACTCCTAAAAGAAATGTTTCTCTTCTTGCCCTTTTCCTTATAAATGAGGTTTGTAACAAAGCTATTTGTCCAGGAGCATCTTCAGGTGGGGGTTAGGTAGAAATAGTAATAGGAATTAAGACGGTAGGAGAAGAAAGGTAGATGGTGGATGAAAGGGTTAAATGGGAATACAGAATGATTGGGAAGAAATCGGATAGGGGTAGGGAGGGACTTAATGGGTTTTATACAAGTGTAAATGGGTAAGGAATCACATTTTGGCATGAACTTGCTATACTGCAGGCTTACGTCTGTCATGACCAGTAGGTACTTTGGTGGCCAGGTAGGCCTTGATTTAATAGTAGTGAGCATGAGTGCATGAGGAGGTAATGGGTGTAGGTTATGTATGTATATATGTGTATGTATATATATATATATATATATATATATATATATATATATATATATATATATATGTATGTATGTATATGGGTCACCTTCATTTGACCGACAGAAATTGCCCAACTGCCTGACAGTTAATTTGCCCAACAGTTCATTTGCCCGACTATTAGAAACAGGCAAGTAAAAGGCATTTGTCTATTTCCCTACTGTAGTGCGATCCTGGAGTTAGAATATATATAGTTGGGGGGGGCACTGCCCCCCCACCTACGTTGGTTTTATACTGTGCTGTTTGTTTTTTTTTATTGTTAACAAAAAACAACTTAGGTGGGGGGCTGTGCCCCCCCCCCCAACTATACATTCTAACTCCAGGATTGCACTACAGTGGGAAAAAGGACAAATACCTCTTACTTGCCTTTTTCTAATTGTTGGGCAAATGAACTGTCAGGCAGTTGGGCTGCCTGAAATTTCTGTTGGGCAAATGAACGTGACCCATATATATATATATATATATATATATATATATATATATATATATACATATATATATTTTGGAAACTTGAAAGTAAAACGTGAACAAAAAAAAACATCTAATATAATGTTTTTGCAGGGGGGCAAGCCCCCCTGCACCCCCCACCCCTTACTTTAATATACCAACTCCAAGATCACGCTACAGTGAAGAGAACAGTAAGTGGAGCAGGAGTATTACCGTTGTCTTCACTGTAGCGCAATCTCGAAGTAGGGAGGGAGTGTGGGGTGCAAGGGGACTTGCCCCCCTGCAAAAACATTATTTTAGTTGTTTTACTTTTTTTTTTTGGTTCACTTTTTAATTTCAAGATTCCAAAATCTCGATTTTCTGGGACTGGTATTTTGAAAGTCGAGATTTTGTTTCTTTCGAAATTAAAAAGTGGACCCATGTATGTGTATATATATATATATATATATATATATATATATATATATATATATATATATATATATATATATATATATATATATATATATATATATATATATATAGGTATATATATATATATATATATATATATATATATTGTGTGTGTATGTTTTTTGTGGATGTGAAGGGTCAGGCTTCGGGATATGGTGTAATTTGCTTTACTGATTGTCATGGTAGAGGATCCATTTGGATTAGTCTCGGAGAGGTGGGTTTGGCGTACTGGTTATGGTAGATACCTTTTAAACACAAGGTTTGATTTATACTGTTCATACAGTTTGTGGAAGGAGTTCAGGCTCCTCAAGTTTGAAAATGGGGCAGGTTAATTTGAGTTTGCTTTGAGGGCTGCTGTGGTTATTGTTTGCCTTAGGGGGGTTTTATGGTGACGCTGGCTTATTCATTGCACTGATGGTTAGGAAGAGTTCTCTCATTAACCCAGTCATTTGTGTTTTTGCCCTGTAATTGTGTCAGTGGTGGTAGTGTAATTATTAGCAGCTTCTCTGGCTGAAGTTCGTTTAGATGACTCTTGACTGTTTGTTTGGCTATAATACATAAGAAGAACTAAGCAGTCTTTTTGTTATATTTGAGATGGAAGTGCTTATTCTGGTTATTAAAAATTATTGTTTTCTCTGGTTGGTCGCTGTTTTTTTGTGTTTGCTCAGGTGCTTTCTCGGGCCACGAGACATCTGTAAGTAATGGTTCCTTGCCTGTCATGCGAGGTGAACCTTAAGCTTTACTTACTTTGACTTTCGGCTTTTCCCGGTTAGGGGTTGCCACAGCGGAACTCCAGTCCGCTCATGATTGGCAGTGGATTTTTACGGTGCCGAGTTGCCAGCCCGACGCCCAACCTTCAATGAAGGCATGCCCATTCACACTTGCACCTGCCTGTATGTCTTTGACATCACTCGACCGCGGGGAGGACATGCATATCACAAATTATGAGCCCATTCAATTCGATATTATTGGATAATTAATGGTAGTAGAAGGTACTGGCAATCTCAACTGATGTTCCTTGTAGACTTCAATCCTGCCTGTTCCTTCCTGAAATTGGCACATTTAGTAAGGTTGCACTTACCGTTCAATGGCTAGTAAGGGAAACCTGCGTTTGGTGGTGTAGCGTGCAAAGTGATGAGATCAGGGGAAAGGAAATTCTGAAAAAGGCATCCAATCCAGTTCATTTTTTCCCCAGAAAGGTGTAATACTTAAATTAGAAAAGAGAACATTTTATGGTTGTTGTCAGATACGATGTATTTTTCAACGATATATGTGAATATGTTGTTTGCATTATTGCTGGTGTTAAATGCTTTAGGTCATTAGTCCATTGTTGTGGTGGTGAGACCATGGTTTGGCAAGACGGTAGGTTTCTATAGTCATTCATGGGCTGCACTCACTGTGCATGTGCAGTTGTAGCAAAAACATTGGTAGGCTTTGTTTTGTTAGTGGTTGGGGGTGTAGTATTGAATTAATAATAGTTTGCATTTTAATTTCAATTAGCAGTTTGGTAAATGTTTAAGGTGTATATTTTATGGCGGAACTGTGTAGAGGAACTTAAGATGTTCTAATGTAATGTCAGTGGTGATTAGGGCAGGGGATTTGAGCAGTGTCTGAAGTGTGTGAGGAACCGTGGTTATTCTAACGCTTAGTAACTATAAATGCTGAGGTTGTCTGGTAGGGGTTCGCATTTCAGGGTATGTGTTGAATAGCACGCTATTATAAGGGATAATTTGCGGAGGCCTCAGGTAGCACTATGTGGCCTAGTTCTTCCTCCATGTGCTTTGTGGGGGTGGGGGGGAGCAGGCCATGCCATTTACCTAGAAACTATGTAAGCACTGGAACTTAAATTATGCACAGGCTTGTATTCTCGATGTCACAGTGTGTGTGACAGTGGGCATGGTTAACCTGTAAGCCCGCAATATCAGTAAAGATGAAATGGTTTGTGTGAGTTGCAGGCTGCAAGGTGCCTATGAATAGTGACTGCTTACCACGCATATGCGGTGAGTTTTTAACTGTCAGGCATGGACTGTCACCCCCTTTTATTAGGGGGATGTAGTCAGTCAGGTGTGTATGGTGAGCTTTCCAGAGTTTTGCAACACAGTTTTGGTCCATTTTCATAAAATTATGTTTTTCTGGCAAATCATTATAAATTGAATTTGGAAATTAATGACAGGCATTTGTTCAGACTTCACACCCTTCTGAAAATCCATGCCTCTTAACTGTAAAGATTTTCCCAGAATGTCCTTGTGTTTGGGGTTGATATTGCTGGAGTCAGAGTACTTTAACGTAGTTGGCCTCTGTTGTAGTGGCATTATATTGATTTTACATGTGTTGGGAGACATAGTCGGGATAAGGTACAGGAGCAACTCCATGTCCTTCAGGAAGCATGGTAATACAGGGCTCTTTATTCCAACAGTTCCCAACATTTATCAAAGCGATATTTCTAGTAGTCGGCCATATTTAGAAGTTGTCTTGTTGCAGTGCTGTACAGCAGCATGCCGTTTAGCTGTCGGAGAGTTTGCAGGGTGTCCAGGCTTTTGGTCATGGTTTCATCTGTTCCTCATACCATTTTGATTTTGGCCAAAGCACTAGAACATTTGTATTACTGCTTGCTGTTCAGGCAGCATGACACCCATCATAAAAGTTGTGCTGATGCAGACCCTTTATTTTGGATGACGGCACTTGTTTTCAAACTTCCTAACCTTCAGAGGATTCATGTTGATACAACACCAGTTATCTATTGGTTTTCTAAGATTGTAAGAGCAATATTTTACACACATAAAAAATTGTCCCTATTTTGGGCCTTTGTCCCACTTTTATTTATAGCTTTGTCCAGATGTTTGGCTCTGCGAGGTTGAGAGGTATAGATGGCATGCACTTTTACTGCTGTTTTGCAGTAAGCAGATATTGCTACTCTGATGTGGCAGAATGGACAGATTTTATTTCACAATTTAGGCCTTTCTGTAAACTTTGAATGGTTCTCGATTTTGAGCTGCCAGATCTGACAAGTAGTTTAATGCAGACATTAAGGGGAGGGCATAGTGATAAGGTTTTTGCCTCACAGACACAAGGTAAAAGGTTTTATGCCATCTTTGTTAGTAGGTCATTGGGTGGAGGTCGCAAAGTCTGTATGTATGAAGGGGCTGAATTGATAAGCACGATACTTTTACATCATCCCAGCAGGGTAGCTTACCTAGAAGGACCTGTGGAAGGGATGCAGCATTTCAATTCTCCCATCATTTTCTCTCAGAGGTTGAGGTGAAGGCAGGTGTTAGCAGAGTACAGATAGGGTTGCACTTTTAACATTGCTCTTAAAGTTGGGGTAGGACTTGTGTATCAAAAATGGGGTAGGCAGGTAGCTGCTGCATGGTGGGGGTTGGAATTTTGGTCCATATCACCAGATCAAATGTTTAGGTTATCGAACACCTAAACATCGAACTGGTATGACTGAAACTGAAAACCACAAACGGCGCAGGGAAAGACTTCCATTGGCCACAAAAAAAAAAAAAAATTAGCCCCCCCCACCACCACCACCAACTAAATATACCAACTCTGAGACTGCTCTACAGTAGACAAAACGGCTAATGGCCAAGGGTCATTCGTGGTTTTCTGCTTTTGGTCTTACCAGTTCAATGTTTAGGTGTTCGATAACCTAAACATTCGTTCTGGTGATATAGACCCTTGGAATTTTAGTGAATATCTCTTTCATTGACTTCACTAAAGTGCTTGGATTCATTCACCCTTATGGTCACAATTAAGGTTATTTGTGCCATTTTGTGTTTATTTTTTTTTTCTGAGAAGTTCGCAGACAAGTGTTTGCACATAATGCTAAGTATGGCACCTTTTCAGTGAGTTGACGTGGTAAGTAAATGGATGCCATAAAGAAGGGATCTGCGGGTGTTTGTCTCTTGTATGAATGAGTGGTTGAGTGAAGATGGTCTTTTTTCTGTGGTGGTGAGTGTCGCTACTGTGTGCACACTTCTCATTTGAAACTTGTAAGTTTGGTAATATTATGGGGGTTATGTTGCGTAAAGCCTCAGCTTTAACACAGATGCCATCACAGGCTCCATAATCTGCTGTATTGGCAGAAGTATGGACTGGTTTACAGTTTTCCTTTACCCTGATTACTGTCGCTCCTTCCATCTCGGAGATGAGGCTGCCACTTATAATGTGGAACAAATGGGTAAATGGTGGAACACTTTCGAATGGCTCATTAACAACTTTAACTAGGAAGCTGATTGGATGGTTAAAATGTGATATTACCATTGATATCAGTTAAATTGTTAACACGGAATGTGTGATTGACCTTTTTTTTTTTCTTCTTTGTGGCAGAACTTTTATGACCACAACTGAGGAACGTTCCTCGAGATGAGGTACATGTGAGTGGTATGGGTAAGTTATGGAGGTATTTTACTCTTTGTTTTAAGCATCTTAAGTTTCATTGCAGTGTATATGTTGCTGTTACAACCGGCGGTAGAGCAGAGCAGTACATTGAAGAAGCTGCCAAGGTCACTGTATTTAACAGAGGACTATACAGCTTTGTTTAGGCATATAATTTGTGTAAGAGTGATCGCTCAGGGATATTCTTGTAGTGCTTGCTTGCAGAAATGCCCCCAAGACTGTTTTATGGAATAAGTTCACTTGACCATATAGTATGATATTGGTTGCTTGAAAATTATGAGGTAACTAGGTATTGTGATATTTAAATTATCCCTCATCCATAGTGTTTGGTTGTAGCAAGATCAAGGTGGTGGCTCACTTTATGTTTTGCATTTTAACAGGTGCCAGTCAAACGCATAGGTTCAGTTAGGGCTGCTTGTGCCATAAGACCATTTGGCGGCAGCAGGTTCCTTTGCTGGCTGTGAAAGGATTTGCTGAAGGATATGGCGGTGGCGGGTTATTGAGGATAGGTTATGCAGGGCAGTATAGCGGCTGTGGAGTTCATGAACAAGGTAGGTCTTGGGCAGTGCCTAATGTTGTCATTAAGAAGTTTTGGTCAATGTGTTTGCAGAGTATTTACAATTTTCTTTTCTTTTGCAGATGGGGGAGCACAGAGTGGGCATCAATCAGTAGCCTGAAGGAAGTGGATTTGAAAGGTGATGGATTCTACTAGGGTGGATGTTCTGGTCTCTGGGGTGGTGCATAATGAAGATGCAGGTAATCCTACTTTATTATGTGCTCATTAAGGCACATTGGGTTGGTGCAGTTTTTTAGCACTGCTCTTCTTTGGATTTTTCAACAACTGGTGGGCAATCAGAAGGAGGTGCATTATCTAGATGTCCTTTTTAAGGCTAGGTGAAGGGTCTGACGGAGCATTGTGAGTATGTTAGGGATCTATGAGCATGGGTTTCCATTCTTTAAACAGAAGTTTAAAGGCCTAACCAAGGCATTGTGTTTTTGGGGTTACTAGGGTATGGAGGCCATGAATTGTTTTGATTTACCAGATGTGAAGGCAATGTGCTGCTTATTTGGTCAGGGTGAGCAAGGTCACGCTGGCCGAGTTAACAGTTATGTGGATGTTTGTGCTATGATTAATAAATAATATTAGCTAATATAGTTATGTTTATGAAAGTTTAAGAAAGGTAGTCAAATGTTATTTGATGTCATGTGTTTACTGAAGGGGACTGGAGCAAATGAGGTTTGGTAACAAACCAATTTGTCCAAGGATATCTTCAGGTGGGGATTAGGTAGAAATTGTAATGAGAGTTAACAGGGGAGGGGGAGGAAGCTAGTTTGGGGGTGAAAGGGTTAAATGGGAATGTAGGTTGTTTGGGAGGAAATGAGGAAAGGGTAGGGGTATGGAGGGGCTTAATGGATTTTATACAAGTGTAACTGGGTAAGGAATCACATTTTGGCTTGAACTTGCTTCCTGCCCTGCTTTCCTGTTTTTGGAACATTGGGATTGTGTGGTTATTTTATACGTTTGGCTAGGCACAGAGCAGGGGCAAGCTTTCCCCTCTTTTCTTCCCCCTCTAGGGTTCATTTCAATGAGTTAGAAAATAAAAGTGAGCGATTGGACGCTGCTTGATAAGTAAAAGTAAGCGAGCGGAGGGCAGCATGCTGCTTATTTGGTCAGCGTGAGCAAGGTCACGCTTCCGTACTTAACAGTTATGTGGATGTTCATGCTGTGATTAATAAATAATACTGGTTAATAAAGTTATGTTCATGGAAGTTTAATAAAAGTTGCCAAACGTCATTTGGTGTGATGTGTTCATTGAGGTGGACCTGGCGAACTGTAATTAAGCTTGTCAAGCTGTCTTTCCATATAACACTAATTCAGACTAGCTCTTAACATTGCCATTTCCTGCTCTGTTATCCCTTCCTGGAACACTGCCTTCATGTATTTGTTCAATGCCTTTTTAATCTCATCCGTGCCAATATTCTTTTCATCACATTTTACATTTTCTTCACTTGCAATTTATTTTCTGCTTACTTTTTAAAAAAGGAAAGCAGGCATATCAAACCTGATCTCTTTTTAACTCCCCCAAAACCCAGCTTCCTATCACATCGCTTTCTTAGTGTCATTCTGGTCAAGGCCATGTCTGGAAAAAGACTTTGGAACAGTGCACATACCAGTTTATCAAAATAAAAAATAAGTTGCATAAAACAAATGGCTCTTTATTGTTTTAGAATAGCCTTTATCTTTTTCTTTCATCTTTCCATCTTCCATTTTCAAAGCTTCCCCTCTTTTTCCAGCTGTCGCTGTAGTTAATTATGCCAGCTCCACTTTTTTCTGCATAATTCTGTTATCTATTTTTTCATTGTAACTTTATTTTCTTGTCAAATTGTTCCTCGTTAAAAAAAGAATAATATTGTTCACACTCTGTGTATATCCCACTTATCAAACCTAAATATTTTCTTAGTTAAACTTTTATTTATTTTCCACTATTCTTTATTTCTCTTTATATACCATCCACCACACTGTTTTATTTCCATAAAATGATAGCCTTTTACATGACAGTCCCATGAAATCTCTAGTGTCTTTTGTAGATTTCATTCAGCAGTATTCATCTTCTTCCTTTAAACAGTTGCTCGTTCCTCGCTGTTTCCCCTTGTATGACCAGTTTTCATCCAACAGCTGTTCATAACACACAATGATCTGACAAACACATTTCCTTGACTGTACTAACTTATTCATAACCTTGCTATAGTTATAGAATTGTAATCCACCCTTTGATATGTACGTGGTTTGCTACTAACCACAAAGAACTGAATGGTCAAAAGATCAGCCTTGCATATACTAAGTCCAGGATGCTATTTATCTGAATATTTCCTTTTCTCTCTGGTACAGTGATCTCAGATTTGGTATATATAAGTTCAGGGGGGTCTTGCCCTCCCAAAGAAGTTTAAAGGAGAAGACCAGTTATTGAGATTCACTCTTCTCCTGTGTTTTCAGTCTTTAAAATCGCCTTGTTGGCATTCGGCATTTTGTGTGTCAACACTTCTATAGGGAGCACTAATCAGCACTTGAGAGCTACTTTGATGTGGTTTTCCATTAAGAAATGCAGTATCATCTGTCTTGTGGCAGAAGGTGTTTATCTGGTCTCTCTGAGTTGAGAATCACTCCAGTGAGCTTAAAAATATGGTTGTTTATTGGCTGGAGGGCATAGGATCAGTTTTCAAGTTTTTCTTTCTCTGCTATAAATCATACAAGTTTGCAGGGAGGTGCCCAGCATTCAGCAGTGGTTAGCAGTGCCTCTGTATAGTAGTAGAGAGTAAAATTTTCCTATAAAGTTAGGATTGGGTTCAAAACCTACTAAACAGCATGGCACTGCATGGAATTAAGCTTAGAGCAGCTAACTTGTGCATTGAATACCACTGCCGTACCATAATACTATATATCATGCCCTTAACTCCCAAAAGTAGTCTGTGTATTGAATAGTACTACCATATCCTGGCACTGTACAATGTCTTGCCCTTAACCCCAGAAACTACTCAGGAGACCCCTGTTAAAACCCAATCCTTGATCCTAAGTAGTCCATGCTATTACAGGATTTGATACCATGGATATATAATTTCATAGTGTCTCTATGGCCAGAGTGGTAGATGTGGGCATCCTAAGGCAATGTGGCTGTTGTTTCATGTTCTCAGACAACTAGTTCATCATTAAAGAAAATAAAACAGAATGTGGGAGATGTAAATACACAACCTCCTTTGAGGTAAAAATCTTGCATACAAACAAGGTTATCAGAAATAACCACACTACACCCTACACACACACTGCTCACCACATACATAGATTGGCTTATGCTGAAGTACTTAAAAGAAACCTTCCCAAATCTCAAAGACCTCCAAAGGCACCTAACGGCAACACTGCTCCTCAGCAGTCACAAAAATACACTCTAAAAGAAATGCTGAACATCTGACATAAGCCAATGATCCACCAACAGCAAAGCTCATAAGACAAGCATATCTTTTACTGATGGGGGACTTCACCCCTCCGTCATTAAATCAGGACATCCCCAGCACCTTCTCTCCTCCCCTCCCCTTATCTCTATGGAGCAAGTCATCACTGCCCTCTCAAAGGCAGAAAATACAGCCTCCATGGAACTCAATAACATCCCAGGCTGCATCCTACATGAACTCAGGCAGAAAATTGCAGCGCCATTAGGCAACCTATTCAACCAAAGCCTGAGTATTGGCTTCATCCCAGCCGAGTGGAGGACAGCCACTGTCATCCCTTTGCACAAAGGTGGATCATCCACAGATCCAGAAAATTATAGACACATTAGCCTAACTAGCCTGATCTGCAAGGCCACGGAGTAGATTATCATGGAACTCATTAACAAGGACACTGGCAACCTCCAAACACTCAAACCTACACAGTTTGGTTTTCATCAAGGGCAGGTCATGCCTGTTAAATCTGATCAACTTCTTTGAGACAGTCAGCAAAGCCATAGATGAGGGGAAGACGGTGCACACCACATACCTTGACCTGGCAAAAGCCTTCAATAGTAGTCCCCACTCAGGTATAATAGATAAACTCTCTCAACTAGGCATCAGTCCATATGTTACCAGATGGGTAGACAACTGGCTCACTGATAGAACCCACCTAGTCAAAATAGGGGAAGCAGTAAGCACCTCAAGCAGTAGACCTGTAATGAGTGGTGTACCCCAGGGATCAGTCTTGGGGCCTCTGTTGTTTAGGACTTACTTTTCTGAGGTGCAGGCCAGAACTAGTAGGCTATGGCTGAACAAGTTTGCAGATGACTGCAAGCTGGGTTGCTGTCATCAATTCCCCTAGTGATGTGGACATCCTCCAAGTGGGTCTCACCCAAACAAATGTCTGGTGCCAGAAACATGGCCTCAAACTGAATGACAAAAAATGCATCATCATCCCCTTTGAGGAGAATGATATCCCCACAAATGATCACATTGATAATAAGGTCCTAAGCATGCAATCAGTCATGAGGGACTTGAGCACCCAGGTTGACAGCAAACTGACGTTTGACCACCATATTGTCTCCATTGTACGGAAAGCTTTCTACATGGCCCGCCTCATTAGTAAGGGTATCTCATCCAGGGACAAGGTGGTCATAATATCCCTGTATTCTTCCCTTATAAGACCCATTATTAAGTACAATGCCCCTTTCTGAATGTACCTTACAAAGCACATGCAGCAGCTGGACAGACCACAAAGAATCCAGGGCCTCAGACATTTACCATACACAGACAGACTAAAGGTGCTGTCTCTCTACTCAGTCTTCTACAGACTCCTCAGAAGTGACATCTGTCTGGCATACAATGCATCCTCAGACCCCACCTTGATGGGACTGCTGCATATCTGCAAATCAAGCTCCACTCAAGTAACCCGGACGTGTGACCTCAACCTGGTCTGTGACATCATCAGGACTTGTTGGCGGGACAGATTTGTGTCTCTGAGACTCCCCTTTTTTGGAATAGACTCCCTCTCCATGTCAAGCAGCGTACCTCATAACCCTTTTTAAGTGCAACCTAGATAACTGGATGGGTAACAGAAAATACATCCCTGGAATTCCACCTGTGTCCCTGCTGGACAGTGGCATTGGGTGCTGACTTGTTGGAACATGGGCTAAATTCTCGGCTAGGCTTGGTTAGGCAATATATACATCATCAAATACTGAGCACACCCTTCCTGAATCCTAATTAAGTAATTGATTGTTTTAGGTTGGGCACCTTTTTAAAGTCATTCTTTAAAGTTATTTCCTACTAGAGAATTTGTGTTTTTAGTAAACTGAATCCTTTCTAAAACAATCAATTACTTAATTAGGATTCAGGAAGGGTGTGCTCAGTATTTGATGATGTATATATTGCCTAGGTTACGGTTGTATGCTTGATTGACTTTTTAACCTTCTGATGAAGTTGGGTTTGTTCCCAACGAAAAGTGTATTGAAATTATCGCACTTCAAGAATTAAAGAGTGTTTCGTCAAGGAGCTCTGCTTTTATTTGTTTTTCTAAATCAAAGGAGGCATAATGGATCTCTCAGAATATATGTCAAAAATAAAAACTACCAATATAATGAAAAAGTCTCCAAGCAACCTTAAGGTGTGCTCAGTATTCATAGCGTAAACAAAAAGCTCTACACTATTTAAGCCCTCGTGACTCAGGAGACTGTAGACGCCTGTGCTTGACATTGTGCTTGTGCATACCACATGACCAAGACTTGGTTTAAAGCAGCAGAAAGTAGTTCAGCACGCAAAGCGACAGGGTCTTCTACACATTTAGACCACCAGAAGCACTGACTGGGGCCAGTAGTGAAGATGTCTTAGTCTGTTTAATCATAAAACAGACCTCCAGGTTGGTTAAAGAGGATGATACCATGGAGCTCATCCATGTGCAAGTCACCACAGATAAGGTCCCTCACCATATCATGGCTAAATTCAGGTCATCATCTATGCCCATAGGGTCTCCTGAGTCTTAACCTAAACCAAACTCAGAGGCACAATGCCTCCTGAAGTTTATTGACACAAGCACCTTGGAACAGAGAGTGCATGCTTCAGCCAGAGAACCCAACATACTAGATCTGTACTCACCAAGTGCTGCACACCCCACATATCATGTCATCATACTGAGGTAGGATCACAAAATGGTCTCCTTTGAAGTAAAAATCAATCAGAAAAACCCAGCTAAATCAGTAACAGTTGGGAATTATTCTAAGGCAAGCTGCATCCTATTATATGACAGTTTGTCAAAATTCAAGGCTCCCCCTAACCCCAAGACAACAACTACCTATGGAGAATTATTCATAGATTCCCTGTACAAACATGAACGGCTGTATAGAGCCTGCTGTACCTATTAGAATTAAACCCAAAACAAATACTAAAAACAAGCCCCATTGGTGGAATCCTCACCTAAACAGGCTATACAATAAAATAAATAACACATGGCCAATATCAGGAAGAGCAATTTCCTTAAAGACAAGTGTTCCATTATACAACTGAACAAGAAACTTAGAGGTCTAATTAAGTCCATCAAGGCCAGATACAAGGTCAAAATAGCCTTGCAGGCTAAGAACAATCACAAGGCCTTCTTCAGCTATGCTGTTACCTTAAAGATAACACAGAACAGTGTGCTGAACTGGTGGTGAGTGGTATCACCTTCACTAATCAGGGTGACATAGCAAATCTACTGGCTGATAAATTCAGCTCAAACTTTATCCACACTCCCTCAGCTCCTCCATGTGAGATCCCCTCCAACATACTTCCTCCAACTATCAGCAGGGACCAGGTGCTGGCAGCACTCGCTAAAGCCAAGAACACCATCTCAACAGATCCTGATAACATTCCTGGTCACCTCCTGAACAGTTTAAAACATGACCTATCAGGACCACTTGAGACATTCTTCAACTACCGCCTTGAAACAGGCTACATTCCAAATGGAGGAGCACAACAGTCATTTCCCTACATTCCCCTCCACTACCCTGTCTTTGGAGCAGGCTCCCCAACTGTGTGAAGCAGAATTCCTCCCTAACCCAATCGAAGTGCAATTTGGACAATTGGATGAGGAACAGGAAATTCATCCCTGGTTTAGCACCTGTGTCTTTAATGGACATGGACAACCTGTAAATGGTTATCTCCTAGGTCCCTGCTTGTAAATGTTTCATCTCCCAAGCCCCTGCTTACACTTATCAAGGGTATCAGAACTTGTCAGAGATTTGGGATGCATGGCTAGGCTTAAAAAGGCCCTAGTGTTTCTTAGCCTAGTAAACACCAATGAACAAGAGTGGACCATCCACTGACCCAGGGAACTATAGACCCATCAGTCTAACAGGCTTTATATGCAAAGTTATGGAGTGAGTTATCATGGGAATGATAAACGAGGACATTGTCACATTACACACACTGGACCCATCCCAATTTGGCTTTGTTAATGGAGGGTCCTGCCTATTTAACCTGGGAGATTTCATTGAAAGAGTCATCAAGGCAGTGAACGAAGGTAAACCAGTGCATATACTACATCTCTGTACCTGGCCAAGGCATTCCAATAACTACCCCACTCAGACGTTATTGACAAGCTCTCTGAGCTAGGCATAAATCCCTGCATAACTTATTGGATTGCCAGCTGGCTCATAGACAGGACACAAGATGCCAGTATTGGTGAGACCACCTCCATCAAGTACTGGTCACCAGAAGAGTACTCTGGGGCTTCATGCTAGGCCCTATCCTGCTTGGCATCTACTTCTCAGAAGTCAAGGTTAATGATCACGGCCTCTGGCTCAAAAGGTTTGCAGATGACTGTAAACTGGGAGTTACTATAGATTCCTCTCAAGGCAGCAACATTTTGCAAGAGGGTTTAACACAGACAAATAACTTGTGCCAAAGTCATGGCCTAAAACACAATGCCAAAAAATGCATTACAATGCCCTTTGGTAAGCTGTCAACCCAAGTTAAATACTGCATTGATAAAAGAACCTTAACAGTCAACCCAGTAGTAAGGGATTTGGGAACATACGAAGACAGCAATCTGGTGTTTGACCAACACATACCTAATGTAGCAAAAGCATCATTCTATGTCACCCAACGTATAGGTAAGGATATAGCATGCAGGTCTAAGGAAGTTATAGCACTACTCTAGTGAGCTCTTATCAGACCCATCAGTGAAAACAATGTGCACTTTGGCATGTATGCAACCAGATACTTACAACAGTTAGAATGCCCACAGAGGTTCCTCACCAGGAGAATTCAGGACATGAATACCCTGTCCCATACTAGTTACCTAAAGGCTCTGTCTCTGTATTCATTCTACTACAGGCTGCTGAGAGGGGATCTTTGCCTGGCTTACAGGGCTTCCGCAGACCCTGGGAAGATGTATCAATTCCACATGTGCAAAACAAATAGCAACAGAAACACTAGATGCAGGGTTCTGAACTTCTCTTTTGACATAAGCAGAACATGCTGGAGAAACAGATATGTGTCACACAGTATCCCTGAGCTATGGAATACACTCATTATCCATGAAAAACAGACTTCATTCTTGACCCTATTCAAATAAAACCTTGGCAATTGAATGGGAAGTCTTAAAATTACTCCCAGTCTTGCCCACATGTCCCTTATTGACAGAGGACGTCATTAAGAAAAGTTTTATCCTAACTTCCACCCCCCTTACAAATCCCTTAGTTACCTCCCTACTAACATGACTCCCCTGTATAGACACCCATGATACTTGGGATTCAGATGGATTTGGGGTGTGCAGATACACTTGCAAAGGCTCTAGAGGTTGTTACCCTAGTAACCACCTACAAACCTATGAAAACTCAGAGGATTATTCTACTCCACAGTACCCTATTGTTCTAAGAATTAATTCATTAGTAATTAATTAAATAACTACACTCCTTTGCTGCTGAGTCTCCAGCTGTACCCTCTCTTCATATTACTGCACCCTGTCTTTGTATTACAGCACCCTGTCTTTGTATTACAGCACCCTCTCCTTGTATTACAGCACCCTCTGTTTGTATTACAGCACCCTCTCCTTGTATTACTGCAGCCTCTCTTCGTATTACAGCACCCTCTCTTTGTATTACAGCTCCCTCTCCTTGTATTACTGCACCCTCTCTTCATATTACAGCACCCTCTGTTTGCATTACTGCACCATGTCTTTGCATTACAGCACCCTCTCCTTGTATTACTGCTGTGCACGTTTTCTCTACTTTAGCTTGCTGACTGGGTTTCTGTTGTTGTTTCACTTCATCCTCTCTCTGTGGTTCTTCCTGAATGGCTATCTGATGCAGGGAAGGTGACCCATTTCAATGCATGCATTTGATATCTTTGTAAAACTCTGTGAAATTGCCTATTCATCACACTCTTAGGTGACTTGTTCTTTAATATTTGACCACATTCTCTCAAACTAAAAATCAGTTACATCCATTTCATTGAATTTATCCATTTTTAAAATTTCATCCGTTGAAATCCATCATAGCTGAACTCCATAAGTCTGATTTTATCCCCCCGAAGCTGATTTCACTGTATCGTCATCAGCCAAATATAACTTTTGTCCTCAGGTCTTTTCTCCTTCCTGCATGTTCCCTTTCTCCTTCTATCAAAACCTCAAATCACAAAGAAGAGAATAAATTTTATTCAGAGAAAACACACACAAAAATAAAATATGAAACAATTTACATTTGTTCTAGTAAGAGGCTTTGTATAGTAAAACATTTGTTTTCAAATCAAAACGATATTATATACATTCTAGATGGTAATTTCCCAAAGTTGTGTTCAAATTTCTCCTAGTCAGTATAAATGCCAACTGCGGTCTTCCCCGAAGAAATATTAATAAGATTAAAAAGGTCAACTGAATGTTATGGCTACAGTAATTTTTTATTAAGTACTATGTATTTTTCTGTTGTAAAAAAAAGTCTCTGGATATGAAACACATCACAGGAAGAAACTGTTGTATTTATTTTGTACTTTTACCCCAAATCCGCCACAATACTTCATTAGACTCTGATGAAGACCTTGTGACTTTTTGGGAATAAAAGAGCTGCATAGATAATACAAATGCTTTTTCCCATGGTGTATTTTGAACCTAAGGACTCTTACATCTTTGTTGCATTTGTGGTTATATATTTCAGACAGTTTTTGTCTGTTTTCCATGTTAAAAATTTTATGATTCTGCAAAATGATTTTTTGTTGAATTTCATTGTATATTTTTGCCTACAAATATTTTTTCACGAATACATGACTTAATGCCATAAAACTCCTAGACAATATCACCAGCAGACGTATTTAGGATAGCAACCCAGTCTGTTTTCATATGTATATCATTTATGGAATTACATTTTCCATGGTAAAGCTTATAAATGATGGATTATATAATTTAGTTATAATTTCTCTTATGATGCTGAAGTCATTATTTCTGTTACTTACAGAGAGTTAAAGGATAGTTAGGGATGTAAAAGACCCTAGGTTTGTAGGTATATCTAGGATTCTACCTACCCTAGTTAGATTTCATTCTGTTTGTTCCAAACTGTTTTGATTCACACAGTCAATTAGTATGTCGGGAACTTAATTTGCCTTTGTAAAGTTTGACTTATGATTATTTAAAACAGTTAAACTTCTGTCAGAAGTATTATGTGTCACCAATGTTGACTTCTTGAAGTTAATAAAGTAAATCCTCATATTCTGTAGGAAATATATATATATATATATATATATATATATATATATATATGGTTCTACCTTAGATAAACGAAACACCACATAACCGACAAGACACAACAACACCGAAAACTTACATCACCGACAACATAAATAACCGACTCTGAAAACACCGACATTGGTATGCTAATAGCGCCTCTCGCTCCTACCACGTTCCAGGTAATGTGGTAGGAGCGAGAGGCGCTATTAGCATACCAATGTCGGCGTTTTCAGAGTCGGTCATTTACGTTGTCGGTGATGTAAGTTTTCGGTGTTGTCGTGTCGGTTAACTGCTTGTCGGTTATGTGGTGTTTCGTTTATCTGAGGTAGAACCATATATATATATATATATATATATATATATATATATATATATATATATATATGGTACTAGCTAGTTTTATTAATATTTTATTTAGCACCACTGATATTAATGATTGCATGGATAATTTTTACTCCTGATTTTTCTTTTCTCTTAGTTTTAGGTGCCCTTCCATAAAGACTAAAACAGCACTGTCTGTCCCATCATGTTTGTAACAACCAATGGCAGTATATACCCAGTAATTTGTTATATGCATGTTTGAACTTCATACCAGCAGAAAACATATCCTGTTACCCATTTTATTTAGTGTGGTTGTTTGCACATCTCACTCCATACAGACGTATATTGAACTTCATCTCTATGCGATGAGGTCCGTCGTGACAGACAATGTAAAATTTTGTCAAGATATGTAGGTGCCATATGAGGTAATTGGAAGGTCCCAATAAGCAGGACCATTTTCCCATGCTTGAGAATGCATGCCAATCTATTCATTTCCTGTAGCATATCTGAGAATGAAGATTGTTAGACTAGCAATACCAATTTGAGCAAAAACCATGTCATAGTTAGAATTAATCCTTTTTAATCCTGATGAGATGTCCTTAATTTTGCCACATGCAAGTGTGAGCCATAAACCACTTACAGAGTTTTATACATGATAGTGACTCCAAGTTGTATGATGATTCAGGACATACAGGTTAGAATGTCTGCCCTATAGATAGTGAGATGTTAAGCACCGCTTGGTTAAATGTTAACCTGATGTATTTTTCTGTAATGGAGAGACCTACTGGCATGTTGTGCTGATTCAGTGTTTGATTTACTATGATCAGAGCAAGGCCTATTCAGCAAATTAAATATAAGAGGTTCTGCTTTATTAACTTTATGGCAGCTTGAGATATAGCTTAGACTTTTGTAGGTGTAGTTTTCATAACGTCTGTGGTAGCAGGTGTCTATGTGTATGTACACGCATGTGTTGATGTGTGAATTTGTGTGTGCATGCGTTTGTGTGTGTCTGCGCATTCCGTGTATGTGTGTGCAATTGTGTATATCTATTCGTGTGTGTGTGTGTGTGTGTGTGTGTGTGTGTGTGTGTGTGTGTGTGTGTGTGTGTGTGTGTGTGTGTGTGTGTGTGTGTGTGTGTGTGTGTGTGTGTGTGTGTGTGTGTGTTTATCATCATTGTTGAGAGTTTAACCTCACAATTCTGGATATAATTGCACTTCTCACTGAAACTTAATGATGATGTCAAAAAACAGAATGTTTTCTGTGAGTATAAGGCAGTTTTCACTCTGCCTGAGATAACTGTTTATCTATTCGTTGAAAGTTATTTGAAGATATGAGTTTATACCTCATCGAATTGTGATCCTTCCAGTACAAAACCACAATGTTATAACTGCACTACCAAGCAAAAGTAGTTGTAGAGTTTTTCTTATTTTACTTGACATTCGGTAACCAGGAAAGTCCAACTGGATAGAAATTACCAATTTTCAGTGGAGGCCTGGGGGGAAAAGCCACCTAAAGACAAACAGAGAAGAATATATGCAGGTCAAGAAACAGTGAGAAATTGCATATGATAAAAATATATATATATATATATATATATATATATATATATATATATATATATATAAATATTAAAAATACATAGTTGGATATAGGATTTTACTAGAAAAAATGAACACGACTTTACTAGCAAGAATTAAAGCTACAGTTTAGATTCTGGTTAAAGGTGATACAGAGTGAAGAGACTGATTAGTGGAAGGAGAGGAATAGAGAGATAATAAGAACGTTAAAGGTAGAGAGTTTTAGGTTACAAGATTATAGAAATCATCATGAACAGAAAGAATAGGAAATTAATAGGGTTGGAGGACATTACAGACATGACAAGATGATAGCCAGGTAGGAGAAGAACATGAGCATACCCAAGGTTTGGAAAGATGTTATTCAAGGAGGGACTTGAAAGTTTGATAGTGAGGGACTTGTCTAGTAGTGGCAAGTTGTCCCAGGATTTGGCTACACAGTCAGATTACAGACTAAGATCGCTGGACCTTAGAGGTTTATAAATAGACAGAAGTTATTTGTCTGAAGAATGAAAATCCTGATTAGGAAGATAGTATTGTGAGATGGAAGAGATGACAGGGGAAAGTAGGGGGCTATTGAGTAATTTATGAATAAGTAGTAGCTGGTTCAAGCCAGTTAAGCAGTTTAATAGATAGGCAGTGATGAGACTTATGATGTTGGCCAGTGGGAAATTTTGCTATTTTGTTGTAGCATTGGTTGAGTTTGGTTTTCAGGAAGGAGTTGAGATTAGTTAGAATAGGGGAGGCATAAAAAAGGGAAGGTAAGACATTTAGCTTTAGTAGAGTTAGTTAGGAATTGTTTAACCCTATATAACATGCCAAGTTTTTGATGGGTTAGTCTGATAGTGTTATTTATGCATGAGTCAAGTTTGAGATTGTCATTGATAGTAACACCTAGTAGTTTGGAATGAGGGACAACCTCAATTGCTGTGTTGTTTAGTGATGAGATTCTGAAGGTTAGTTTGCCAAGAGAATGTTCTTTATGAAAGAATAACAGGAGTTTAGTCTTCTTGGGATTAAGTAAAAGCTGATTAATGGTGAGCCAGGCTTCAATGGAGTTAAAGGTGTTTTGTGTTAACGTTTGCAGTTGAGTAAGGTTGTTAGAAGAGCGCATAACAGTAGCAGCATACTGAATTAGAGTTGCATGTTTAGCGGCAGATGAATGGTTGTTAATAAATATATTGAAGAGGAGAGGGCCTAGGATAGAGCCTTGGGGAACACCAGTGATGACAGGTAGATAAGATGATTGAGTAGAGTCCCAATTGGTGGAATGATGTTTGTCAGATAAAATAACTGGAGAGCCATTTTAAGGTAAAGTCTATAGAGCCAAGGAAAGAGAGTTGAGATAGTTGTCAAGGATGAGAGACTGTAGCAAAAGCTTTATTTATTTTAATTATTTTATTTATTTTACATTTGTTGACCGGGCTAGTATAGCTGGATATATGTCCATTTTCAGTAGAGACCCGGGGAGAAAAGCTCCAAGTATTAATATATAGTTTAATAAAAAGTGAACATAAAGTAATTTAAGCTAAAATAGTAAGAAGTAAGTCAAGTAAAAACAAAACATTTTTTTTTTTTTGGAAATTGGGAAATTAATAACACAATAGTCTTACACATAAGTGAGATATAGTATCCCACATATGTCATGGGGAAAGCATAGTACATGTTACAAAGTAACATAATTATAAAGCATAATGAAAAGACTGAGGATGAAGTAAGAAAGGAAGAGAAGGAAAGACAGGAAAGGAATCAGAGTTAGTAAAGGACGAGTTAATGGATTTAATTATCATCCTAGGGCTAAATAAAGAGTTACTTTATGAAAGAGAGGCAGAATTTACACCTATGAGACAGTGGAGAAACACTCAGGGATAACTAGTCAGTGGGTCAGTTCACTATCTTAATGTATATTTGAGGAGCTACGAGACCTCAACTGGGTTATTGGATAAAGAAGGGAGAGAGGGGAGGGTAGGGAGACAAGAAAAGGAAGAGCAAGGCTAGTCTGGGTTACTGCAGGGGCATATCCATTTTTTATTACTTTTTGAGATTCTTCTTGAAAATAGGAAGAGAAGTCAGAGATGAGATATCAGAGGGTAATTTTTCCATTTGTTCTTTAGATTCAGGGTTCAGTCCTAGGACCACTCCTGTTTGGCATCTACTTCTCTGAAGTACAGGCCAATACTAAGGGACTCTGGCTAACAAAGTTCGCAGATGACTGCAAACTGGGAGCCATTACTGAATCTCCAAATGATGTGGATACTCTGTAAAAAGGCCTTACAGAAACAGATGCTTGGTGCCAGAGCCATGGGCTCAAGCTCAATGCCAAGAAATGTATAGTTATCCCCTTTGGGAAAAAACATGTATCCGTGAATTACCACATAGATGGCAGCACACTAAACACCAAAAGTGTGATAACAGACTTAAAGACACATGTGGACAGTGGTCTCACCTTCGATAACCACATTGCCACAACAGTCAAGAAATCCTTCTGTGTGGCACACCTCATCACTAAGGGCTTTTCATCCAGAAAAAAGGAGGTCATTGTCCCACTGTACTCATCCCTCATTAAACCCATCATAGAATACAATGCTCCATTTGGTATGTACTTCTCAAGACATCTGCAACAACTGGAAAGGCCACAGAAATACCTCACTAAAAGAATCACAGGCCTAAAGCAGATGCCCTATGCTGGCCGCCTTAAAAAACTCCAGCTATACTCTGTCACATTTCGTCTACTCAGAGGCGATCTCTGCTTAACATACAAGGCCATGTCAAGCCCACAGCTGTTGGACATGCTCCACTTAAAAAAATCCCAATCTCTCAGAGCCACGTGCTCCAGGGATCTAAACCTTGTCATCACAATAAACAAAACATGCTAGAGGGATAGGTTCCTGACCCAGAGACTCCCCAGACTCTGGAATAGACTGCCCATACATGTCAAGCAGAGCGCCTCTTTGGCCCTCTTCAAAAGGAACCTTGACGATTTCATGGGAGAAAGGCAATTCACCCCGGGGCTCACGTCAGTTGCCCTGCTAGACAGGGGTCCAGGAAGTAAATAGTGTGGGAAGAAATAGCCAGGGAATTGTTATGGCTAGGCTTGTATAGGCCGTAGGGCCGATAGCCTAGTACCAACCTATGAACCTATAAGATAGATCAAGCAATAGGGATGCAACAAACTTTTCCCATGTCTTGGGCTTTATTGACTGAATCAATAAAAGATAAGAGAGCTGTGGAGGTACTGTGTGCAGGTCTGAAGCCATGTTGGGTAGCAGAGAGTAGATTGTTTCCAAGTAAATGGTAGAGGAGTTGTTTGTGGATGCATTTTTCAAGAATTTTGGATAAGGTGACATATTGCTATACACCTGTAGTTAGATATTTCAGTAGAATTCCCACCCTTATAAAGTGGGATAATGAAGAACTTTTTCCAGAGTGATGGGATGTAACTTTCATTAATATATCTGTTAATGAGTATAGACAGAGGGTAGGCTATGGCATTTGCATGATTTTTAGGAAATCATTGGGAAAATTGTCAGCAAAAGGAAAGCAAGGTCTAAGTTTACTAAGCAACTATTTGATAAGAGATGTTGAGACAGGTTTGAGGGAGAAAGGAGACTGGGAGGAGATAGCAGGTGGTGGGATGTTGGTAGAGGTGGAGGTAAAGCTGCTGGTAATGGTAGAGATACTTAGTATAAAGTAGGTATTGAATGAGGAGGCTGTGTCAGCACTGAAGTGGTTAATAGAGGGTTGAGGTACTGTGCGAGCTCCAGGGTGAAGAAAGTTTTTGATGGATTGCCAGAATTTCTTTTGGTTAGATGTAGAGGTTTGCTGAGGGTCTAAGTAATATTTTGTTGTCTGTGATGACCTGTTTTTTTTAACTAGATTATGCAGTTATTTATAGTGAGGCAGGCTTGTAGGAGATTTTTTTATTCTGGTTTATTTTCCAGGCTTTATCTCTATCTCGCTTGATGGATTTGTTATGTGATGATAGCCAAGGAAAACATTTAGATATGATTCTTTTCCTTCTGGGGGAGCAAGGCTATTTAATGTATTCAGGAATATGGAGTTGAATTTATTCACTGCTTCATCTAGAGTTAGGTAATTAAGAAAAAGACAATTTATAGAGCTTAAAATATTGGTAAACATAAGTGGGTTAGATAAGTCATGGGTGGTTTTATATGTATGCTGTTTGTGTGGATGGGAGACGAGTCTGGTGGTACAGGTGGATGATGGTTGATGGCTTCAGGAAGTATTGCAGTTTGACAAATGTTGTTGGGGTGGGAGAATAAAATCCAGTCTATGATTTAACTAGTTTGGGTGGATTTGTTGATAAAGCTGGGGTGATGTATTACTTGAGAAAAGCTGAAGAGATTGATACTGTTAGCGGGGCAAATGTTTGGCCAGTCAGTTTTAACATCTAGGATAATGGAGTCATGAGAAATGTTAGACGACACCCAGGATAATATGTCTTCTAGACTAGATAGGTTGTTGCATAGAGGAAAATAATACAGATGTTTTATGTGTTTATTTAACTTAAAGCTGGAGATAGTACAGTTGAAGGTGGGAAAGGGGTGGTTATAGGGGGTAAGAGAGGAAATGTGATGAACAGGCTATAGCAATGCCTCCAGCTTTTTTATTGAGATGGTCTGACCTAAACGCATTGAAAGTGGGGGAAGAGTTTCAGAGTCTTTGATATGGGTTTAAGCCATGTTTCGGTGATAACAAATATTTCAGGGAGTACTAGGTAATCTAAGCATGTGTGCTAGTGACTTTGTTACAGATACCACATAGAGAGAAATGTGAGTTTAGTAACAGTTGAATTACTGTGGCCAACGGATGGTAAGGACAGATCTTTTGGCCCTGGACTAGGATGAATATCTCCACATAGTAGTAAGAGGATTTTAAACATGGGGAATAAACTAGTAAAGCATAGCGCAGTGGTATAGCAGTCAGTGTTGTCACCTCACAGTAACAGATTCTCTGGTTTGATTTTAAACTAACGTGCCTTCTGTATGGAAGCTGCATGTACTTCCTGCATTTGTGTGGGGCTCTTCTGGATGGTCCGTTTTTTCTCCCATGTTACAAAGAGATGCATCTGGAATGTTTCTCCTCAGACCTCTACTGAAAATTGGGAAAGTCCAACTAGGACAGAGCCTGTCAACAAATGTTAAATAAATAGTTTTAGTAGAGGAGTTCTAAGAAATGAGTTTGCTGTTAGTTGGGGAATAGGGTAGTCAAATATTCTTAGTTTGACAAAGAGTATGGGAGAGATTTGACAGAGGTTTAGATGGAGATAAGGTTGGATGAGAGAGAAGAAAGAGTGAAAAGGAATACTGAAAGGAGGGCTGATGTGTTATACAATGACTGTGAGATATAAACACAGAAACTGAAGGCAGGAGTGGTAACAGGAGAGATTAGTGAAGTGAGAGACTAGAGCAGAATTGTGAAAGCATTTGTTGGGGAGCTGAGTTGGAGGGGGAGAGAAGTTGAGCTAAGATGTTTTATTAGAGGAAGAGTAGCGAGTAAGGTGAGTGAGGAGGATGGAGTAAAGTAATATAAATTCTAAGAAAATAGTAGAGTAATGGAGACGGGGTGGAAGGAGGGGCAGGGTGAGAAGATAGAGCCAAGGGGGTTGTTATGTTAGAGTGATGGCTAGAATTGAGAGGACGTGATGTCAGAAGAGGAGGGATATTTTGGCTATAAATGTAGAGATAGAGGGGGTGAGTGGAATTTGAGGTTAGGGTAGGGATCAAAGTGCGAAATGAGTAGGTAGAGTCAGAGAGAGGTGTCACACAGCAGGTAAATCACACAGCAGGTAAGTTCAATGGAAACAATCTACTTGCACAATTGTAAATTTCTGTTATAATATTAGAAAGAAAACAGCAAAACAGCAAGAATGCAAAACAAACTGTTGCTTTACTTATTACTTCGAGTGGGAGAAACATGGCAAACCTGGCAAGAGAAACAGTGTGAAGGCAATTAAATGAAGCATCCACAGAGATTAAAGGAACACAGGGCACAGGGCAGGAGTAGCAGTGTGTAGGCAGAGTAGCATATGTGACCACTTGAGATTAAAGAGGGAGAAGAGAAAAGGGCAGATTAGTGAAACAGGAATGAGTAAATACTAAATCACTGGTCTGGTTTAGTTATAGGATCGAAGATGCAGGTGCTTAGTAGAAGTTCAGGAAGGTTTTTTTTACAGAAATAGAGAGAGTGTTATTAAATCTATGCGGTCCTAAGGTAGTAGAAGGCCAGCTAAAGATGGGAGTAGTAGGACACTCTGCAGTGTGTAGGTGCGTGCATGCTCAGCTACAGGTATGTGCAAGCTCAGCTGCAGGTGCGTGCATGCTCAGCTACAGGTATGTCCAAGCACGGCTACAGGTATGTGCACGCTCGAATGCAGTATACAGATTGTTAGAGAATGAATTCACCTAAGGCAAGTTAAACAAATTAACAACAGAAAGTTGTACACATTGAACAATCAGCAACTGAGGCATTCATCTACAATAAAGTGTTAAAGTCTGTTATGAGATTTATTTTTAAACAAATGGTATACATTCTGCTTTGCCTGTTTACAGATGATTTGTAGAACAGTGCTAGGAGAAGGTACTTATATATTTTAAAAGTAATCTGGAGAAGGAGGCTGAAGGGATGCACATTATGAGGTACATCTTTTGAGTGGGAAGATATGAAAGAGAGTATACCTAAAATTTAAATTAGTTTAAGGGGAAGGCCTTCGCAATATGTTTTTGCAGTTTTCACTACTAACAAACGAGGGGGTCTATATTATAAGCACAAACGTTTACTTACCCGAATGCCTAAACGTCAACACATCTTCATTGAACCGTGAAAACATCGATCATCAAGAAGCGCAAAATCAGAAATGTTGAATCGTCATGGTTGGCCCTTCTGCAGTATAGCTCCATAAGGTAAGTGTGCGATAGTTATGGACCTTAGGGTTAGGATGCAGGTTAAGGTACGTGCATAGATGGTAATGTATGTTAGATTTAGTGTAGGGTTAGAAGTAGGGTTTTGTTAAGTCTATGTGTGTGGATTATTTAGTTTGTTTGGGTTTAGCTTTTTAAGGTAAGTGTGCAATAGTTACGGAACTTAGGGTTAGGATGCGGGTTAAGTTAAGTGCATACATGGTGGTATATGTAAGATTTAGTGTAGGGTTAGAAGTAGGGTTTAGTTTAGGGTTAGAAGTAGGGTTTTGGTTACTGTATGTATGTGGTTTATTTAGTTTGTTTGTGTAGGTAGTATGTAGCGGGCGGTGGGGTGGGACAACTATGACAGTTCGACTTTTTGAATTTCGCAGTTTAGGGTGTTCGGTGTATTTGCGGTTCGTGGAATATGTGTCGACGTTTAGGTATTCGGGTAAGTAAACATTTGTGTTTATAATATAGACCCCAAACTAGGTTAGAGTGGAATGGGTTTCTAAAGATGAGTATATATAAATGATGGGATGGGATGGGAAACTGCAAATTCAACCCGGGGGTTTCACCTGTGTCCCTCTTGGATAGGGGCATTTGGTGCTGATTTAGATCTGCTTAGAACATAGACCATATTTCTAGACCCTTAAGGCATCAAGGATTGAACTTGGCTAGGCTTGTAAGGGCCCTACGGCCATTAGCATAGTAATCTCTATGAACCAATGAACCTATGATAAACAGCTTAAAAGACACTGGTTTTAGAAACACAGTGAAGAAAGGGTCAAAAGAACCACTGGGTTTAATAACACAAAAGGGACAGGTTAGGTGAACTGGGGCCAATAGAAAATACTTCCATAGCAAACTTTTTCTGGCAGCTCTTGCAAAAAAACTTTGACATCTTTTAATTGCCTTAAATTAAATATTATTTTGCAGCTCCACTTGCAGTTATGAATTAATCCCGTGGCCTGAAAGAAAGAAAGGATGAAAGAAATAAAGAAAGAAAGGGTCTATTTTCTGGTCCAAACCTAGAACATTTAAAACTCCAAGAAAATTGAATATTCAAAAGTAAAGTATCTCTGTAATACAGTCAGTGCAAAAAAATAAAAACAAGAAAAAGAAGAAGACTTCAAACAAAACAAAAAAATCAGAAATGATCACAGTGCAGAACTGTAACAGTGAAGGTTTTCCTGACCTCTCAAAAACTAAATTATGTGGTTATCAGTAAATATATCAAATGCCAACCTCAGTTCATCAGCGTTTTTATTTTTATTCAGAGCACATGAAACAATTTCAAATCAGTTTATACTTGCTCAACCAAAGGCTTTGTATGATAAAATAATCTTTTTCATATCAAAGCAGAATCATGTAGATCCAGATGGTAATTTCCTAGTGTTTCGGTCAAATCTCATCCAGATGGTATAAATACCAACTCCGGTGTCCCCTGAAGATAGGACACAAAGCTACTGACACTAATCAGATCAAAAATAAATATGACAATAGTAATGTTTGGAAGATAAGTAATATCTCTTTTTTCAGTTTTAGTGAGAACAGACTCACTCACAAACGGAAGCATTTTTTGTATTTATGTAGCACTTTCACCCCAACCCTTTTTATTTAAAGATAAGACACTCATACAATGGAAATTAATGCTAGGTATACTGCCTCTGCCTACCTGTATTACTTTTTCTCTCTCTACCCATGGTATTTTTGTTTCTCGCTCTTTTCTTGAATTACTTGCTCATAACTAATCCCCCTCCTCTCTGTTTTTATAGCCCTAGTGGATTTTTCCCTGTGGTTTTCTCCTGGCTACAATACAGGCAACACAGGTTTGAGGACCTTAACAGATACCCTGAAACTCTAACCATCGATCTGGAAGCCACCATTTTAAGTTTAAAATAATACCACTAAAGTATGTGTCCCAGTGAATAACTACTACATGATAAGCTAATATTTTAATTAATGTTAGAATTTATAAGCACAACAGGAATTTACAGTGTTATTTTTGCTAGTCGCCACAAAAAGCAGATGCCAGCAGCTCCTATCCTTTCTCTTTGGTTACCCACTATCCTCATACTGTTTCTGTGTATATTCTCCTGTTCTGTACTTTACCCTTCCCTGAATTCATTTCTAGCCTCACTCATAACTGCCTTTGCTAGTGCACCTGCCTTATTTTACTGTCTTCAGTTATTTTTTGCCCTGCTTTTAGCTGCTAGTAAGACCTCTCTCCACCTCCAAAGCCCCTCTCTATTGTAGCTTATTTTAACCACACAGCACTGGGTTTACTACAAGTAAATCTACTTGTGTAGCTTGAGGCCAGTGTCCTTTTGTAAGCATACTTCTGCTCATATTTTATTTCTTTTTTATTTATTTCTGGTGACTATACCTTTCGAAACTTTATATCCTTGTCTCTCAAGCTAGTTTTTCACTATCTTTTTCTGATTGTTTCTCTGACTTCATCTTGACCAGGGTGCTAGCCCCCCTCTGTTCACCCTCGCTATGCTCAGGCTCACTTTGCTCCCCTACCCTACCCCAATTCACACTCACCCCATTACAATTACCTTTATCCCTAACTATCCTTCCCCTTCCTGTTCCACTAGCCACTACAAATCCACTTCCAGCCTATTGCTACAACCACCTTAGTAATCTGTCAGTCTTGATAACACCACTTCCTCTATACCACTGTCTCTACATACTCTATCTGACCATATTTTACTCCATGTATTATTTTCTAATATCTTCTACACTACTCCTTATTCTCTCTATCTCCACCTCTTACCACTCCAATCTCTCTGACCCACTCCTATGTTCACCAACTTCTCACTCATACAACATATATCCAACTACTTCATCTTTTACTATCTCCCCCAATCTCTTTACTACCTCTGCCTCAAGTCTATATAAACTATTCATAATACAGGTTTTTAAACCTTTCCACAAAGCTAAGTCAAAACTATACAAACTCCATCAAGCATCTACTACACACTCTCTCCTCACTAAAAACCTGCTTTGCTCTGGAGATATCCACCCCACCCTCACTCTCCCCAAAACTATCTCTACACTGCCCCCATCTTATTCCTCTTAACAGTCACCAACCTCAGTCACAACAATCATCTCCATCCAAATACTTAACTATTTACTCATTGAATATTCAGAGTCTAGCTAATAAAGTTACTAAGCTGCACTCATGGATAGCTCTCAATACCCCTCACATCCTCTCCCTATCTGAAACCTGGCTCATGCCACAAATCTCAAATAGTGAAATACTCCCACCAAGTTATAATATCTTCCAATCTGATAGACCTGTAAAAAAAGGTTGTGGCATGGCCATCCTATACTCAAACAACCTTATCCTCTCACCATACCCTTCCCCAATTCCTGATTTCCTCCCAGCTGAAATCATCATCCTTAACTGCCATCTGAATCCCCACAAAAAACTTGCAATTGCCTCTATCTACCTTCCTCCTGGTAACAATCTGCCCATTCTTGAAACATCCTATCTTGGTTCTCCCACAACATACCATATGAGACACTTATCCTTGGTGATGTCAACAATGATTGGTTCAAACTCACAACTGACTCCCCCCCAACTCAGTATCCACCTACATGACTTCCACCAACTTATAACATCTCCCACTCGCTTCCATAAAATTCCACCTCCAGCTCCATCATAGACTGGATCCTTACCAATTCCCCCCACCAGTACCTCAGTCCCACCACCTTACCTGACCCCTTCAGTGATCATCACCCTACCACCATCTTAAGACACTACTCCCATATTCCTAAACCCCAACTTATCAAAGACTGTCGAAAACTATTGACTTTCAATTCATCCCAATTTAACTCCATCCGCCACAACATAGATTGGGCCATCCTAAAACACCTCCCCCTAAATGATGCTGTAAGCACTTTCAATAGCTTCTTCATGGGTACTCTAAACTCCTTAGCTCCCTCTAGGAAGATCAAAGTAAATTCAAATCATGCTCCCTGGCTCTCCAAGGAGACTAGGTTCCTTATGAAACAAAGAGATAGTGTTTGGAAAACCTGGACTAAAACTAAACGACCACCTCTTGTTCAAAAATACAGGCAACTGAGGAACCTTGCAAAAAAACATACAACTAATGACAAAAAGTTATACTATAGCTCTGCTCAGCTTAACAACAAATCCAATCCTTGAAAATTTCGGTCAACTCTCAACAACATCCTCTATCCTGGAAAAAACCTCTAATCCCTCCCAATACCATAACTCTTCCTCTCATGAAACAGCTACCCTCCTGTATAAACACTTTATCTCTTCCATCCAAAATCTGGTAACCTCTATGCCAAACACTACTTCGACACTCACCACTCCAAGTCCCACTAACACAATTTTGTTTTTTTTAGCCAGTTCCCATTGCTTACATCAAATCTCTACTACTCAAGCTAAAACCTTGCTCTCCTTCCACTGACAATCTATCTCCTACATTCCTCAAACTTGCTGCTGACTCAATTGCCTATCCTATATCTATACTAATTAATCGATTTATTCTGGAATCAACTATCCCCACACTTTGGAAATCTTTCTTTACTGTCCCTCTTTATTTACTGTCCCTCTTCATAAAGGTGGAAACTCCACTGATCTCTCAAACTACCAACCCATTGCCATTCTGTCCCCCCTCTCCAAGATATTAGAAAAATGTATTCACTCACAGCTTTTCAATCACCTCCTCACACACCACTTACTTACACCTACCCAACATGGATTTTGTCCTCACCACAGCACCACCACTGCCCTCCTCTCCTTCACTCATATCATTGCAGAGGCCCTAGACAACAATAAACTCATTTCCTGTCTCTTCTAGATCTCTCCAAAGCCTTTGATACTGTCTCTCATCCTCTACTACTATCCAAACTCGCAAATCTCCACCTATCCCCCTCCGCACTTGCCTGGTTTAATAGTTACCTATCTGTCAGGGAACAATCTGTCAAATGGCTCTCATCCTCCTCACCTTTCCTTCCCATCTCCACTGGTGTTCCCCAAAGCTCCATCTTGGGACCCCTTTTGCTTAACATCTTCACCAATGATCTTTACACCTCATGCAAAAAATACTCCCTTATTCAGTATGCCAACAACTCTGCACCTATATCCATCTCAAATAACATTCCTGAACTACACTCCCTGACCCAACAGGCCCTACTATCCACTGAACAATGGCTCTCTCACAACCTACTGATCCTAAATCCCAAAAAGATCAAAAACTCCTACTTTTCCTTCCTCATTCCCTTTCTCATCACAAAACCTCCTTTTTTCATAGGTTCATAGGTTCATAGGTTCATACTAGGCTATCTGCCCGCATTTAGCTACAGCCCTAGCCTAAGTTGCTTGACGCCCACCCTTGGGGAACTACCCATTATTTACTATTTTGCTGTGCCTCTCTGTTGTTGTGAGCAGTGTAATCCTGGGGTATATCTATCATCTCCATCCATTGGTCAAGATTTCTCTTGAACAAGGCCAGCGAGGTGCTCTGCCTCACATATACCGGGATTTTATTCCACAGCATTACATCTTCTAACAATACAACTATTGAACCTGACACCCACACAAAACTCCTAGGGGTCATTATCGATGATGAATTAAAGTTCAACCTACACATACTCCAATGTATAAAAAAATCAAACCAGAAACTAGGTCTGCTATATCGGAACAAGAAATTCCAAACCCCTGAATCTAGACTTACCCTGGGCCAGGCACTCCTCCCTCTTATATGCCGCCCCAGTTCTTACCAATATCCAGGTCTCCACTCTAAACAAACTCCAACAGACGTACCATAAAATAGCCAGATTCATTACTAACTCCCCATACAACTCACACCACTGCATTTCTTTAAACTCTCTTCAATGGCTTGAACTTCCCCAGTTTCTGCTATCTTATCAATTTCATGTGCTACAGTCTATTCTTTATAACCCCTCCTTCTGTCCATCTCTATCTTCCTTAGTCTCCATCTACATCCCGTCCTGGACCCTCCGTACTTCTAACCAACAATTACTTGATATCTACCGTTGAAAAAGGTCAGTAGGCAAACTACTCTACAAACACTCCCTTGCCCATGCTTGGAACAAACTTCCCCTTGACCTACGTTCAATCTCCCACACCTCACACTTTAAAAATGAACTAAAAGCTTATTTTCTCAATTCCAGAACCTGCCCTTGCCATGACCCTACCTAGTCCTCCTTCCCTTTATGTACCCTCAAAAGGACCATACTTAGTACCTCATTACACCTGTCTCTCCAATGTGTCTACTATGCATTTGCATAATTTTATACAAACAAAAAAATGTTCATTGTTGACCTATTGAACTATATCAATGTAAAATGGTTACTTAGCTTCTTTTTAATGCCACTTTAACTTTATGCATGTAATCCAACATATGTGAATATTTTTGCTGTAACTGCTATTATATCAATATTGTTTAAAATTGTACTTATTTAAAAATGTACTACTGGAGCTTTTCTCCTCGGGTCTCCACTGAAAATGGGTGGCAAGCCCAGTTGGACAAACCGGGTTAACAAATGTCAATAAATAAATAAAATAAATAAAAATTCCTTTCAGTAAATACACCATCTAGTCGTGATTTTATGGAAGACGACATCCATTTGTTATGAAACTTAAGTGTCATCAGCAAGTAGGAATATGTCTAGATTCCTTCCTAAATTTCAAACTCCACCTGGACAACACACACAACAAAATAAATAAATAAATTATCTCCTATTCTGGGTTAATAGGATCTCCCCTTTTCTCTCCAGACCTAGTAAGAATGCCATAAGTGAAGGGTTCTTACTGGCTCAGCTAGAATACTGTGTCCTGCTAACTGCTGCAGCTTCTAAAAGAAACGTATCCACCTTTCAGTCCATTCAAATGCCATTTGCAGATTCATCACTCTACCCCCCCCCAAAAAAAAATGAACTCCACTGAAAAACTACTAACTGGATAGCTGTGAATCAGCATGCTGACATTCTACCTGCCTCTCAACAACTAAAAAGTGCAGTTTTGTACCTACCATAAATGTAGATGTCAGATAGGTATGCATCTGCAGTCATAACATATGGGTTGTCCTGCCTCAGGCAGCCCTTCGGTTGGCCGGATTCCAAAGTCTGGGTCTGGCCTCGGCTGATGTCGCACTTCACCCGACGTCATAGCTCCTGGGGTATAAAGGCATCAGCCGACGCCATGTTCCTCAGTGTTTCTTGCCTCAGATGCCAGGTGCCCTCTAGGAAGGCTAAATTTGGATAAAAGTAGAAATTCCAAACAGTAGAAAACAAAAAGTATATATACATATATACATACAAACAAATACACCATAATAGATTCCCCCAGCTAGCTAAGAGAGGGGTAAGTACCCTAGGAATACCACAGAGGGGAAGGAGGGTAATCCTGACTGCAGATGCATACCTATCGGACATCTACATTTATGGTAGGTATAAAACTGTACTATGTCCTTCAAGGATGCATCTGCAGTCATAACTTATGGGTAGAATACCATAGCCAAACTGGGGGAGGAGGCACTAAGATAATGATGGTGTAGTTAAGATCCCTTGTAAAACTGCAGTTGCAAAACCTGCTCGGGATCTGGAGTATAAAGGAAGATTGTAATGCTTGGCAAATGTATGCACGGAGCTCCAAGTAGCAGCTTCTAAAATGTTTTTGGTAGCCACTCCTCATAGGAAAGCTGTAGTGGTGGCTGTAGCTCTTGTGGAGTGAGGCCTGATATTTTCAGGAGTTGTCTTTCCATGAAAAGAGTAACAGAATTGAATACAATTTCCTATCCATTTTGAAATTATCTGTTTGGAAATTGCTTTTCCTTGCACTCCTGCTGCATATGCTACCAGAAGCTGGTCAGTTTTTCTGTTGGTCTTAGTTCTGTCCAGATAGTAGCGCAGTTGTCTGTGTACATCCAAGGTGTGCAGTAGTTTTTCCCCCCTGTTCTGTGGGTTAGGGAAGAACGTAGGTAAATGAATAGCTTGGTTCAAGGATACTCTGGATACCACCTTTGGCATGAAAGTAGGATTGGTTCTCAGAGACACTCTGTCCTGGTGAAAGATAAGGAAAGGCTGCACTGCCATTAAGGCCTGTAACTCGGATACCCTTCTTGCTGAAGTGATTACTAGAAGGAAGGCAGTTTTCCAAGATAAGAACTGTAAGTCTGCTGATGCTGCTGGTTCAAAAGGGGGAAGTGTCAATTTTTCCAGCACAAAATTGAGATCCCATGCAGGCAGAAGTGGTTTCCTTGGAGGTTTTACATTTTTGATCCCTCTTAGAAATTGTCTGAGGAGAGATTGAGAGAAGATATGAGGATCCATGTTGTACTGTGCTGAGATTGCTGAAGCATGAATCTTAATGGAAGAATAGGACAGGCCATTGTGAAACAGTTCTGCTAAGTATTCTAGGATGTGTGCTAGGTTTGCCAGTGTGACATCCGTTCCCTTTGATGCACTCCAAATGAGGAATCTCTTCCATTTGGCTGAGTATGTTTTCCTTGTGGAGGGTCTGCGAGCCTCCAGGATAATGTCCTTGACCCTCTGAGATAAAACAGGTTGGTTTTGCTTTATGCAATTTTCCAGGCAGTTAGCTGCAGTGTTTTCAAGTTTGGATGCAGGGTCTTGTAGTTGTTCTGTGTTAGAAGCAAAGGCCATAGAGGTAGAGGCCATGAGTTCGTCCGAGACATGCTTCTCAGTAGCGGGTACCAATGCTGCCTTGGCCAGTCTGGAGCAATCAGAATTACCTTTGGCTGTTCCTCCCTGATCTTCAGTAGAACTTTGTACATCAATGGGAGAGGTGGAAAAGCATAAACTGTCAGGTCCTTCCAGCTGAAAGAAAGGGAGTCCACCCTCCAGGCTTGTGGGTGGTATTCTCTTGAGCAGAATTTCTTCAGTTGGTGGTTGAGTGGGGAGGTGAACAGGTCTATCTCTGGCATTCCCCATGTCTTTGTTATGGTTTTGAAGATGTCTGGATGCAGCATCCAATCGTGAGCATCCGTGGTAGTTCTGCTTAATCTGTCTGCTAGTGAATTTTCTTTTCCTGGTACGAATCTGGCCTGCAATTGAATGTTGAGATTCAGGCCTAGGTTCCACAGATCCATTGCCATCCGGCATAGAGGGTAGGAATCCGTGCCTCCCTGTTTGTTGATGTACCACATGACTGTGGTATTGTCCGTCCTTATCAGCAGGTGTCCTTGCTGGAGGAATGTTTTGAATGCCTCGATTGCATGCTTCACTGCCAGCATCTCCTTTAGATTTATGTGTAGATTCAGCTGGTCTTGGGACCATAGGCCTTGGATGCACTTGTCTTCCATGTGTGCCCCAGCCTAGGTCTGAGGCGTCCGTGGTGATGGTCTGCCTTGGTTGTGGTTTGTGGAAAGGCAACCCTCTGTTGGTCTGGCAGGCCTGAGCCCACCACAGGAATTCTTGTTTCAGGCATGGAATGATTGGTATCATGGTTTCTAGACTGTGTCTGTGTTGAGACCATACATTCCTTAGGTACCATTGTAACTTTCTCATATGCAGTCTGGCATGTGGGATCAAGATTATGCAGGATGCCATGTAACCCAGGGCCTGCAGGACTTTCCTTGCAGTAAGCTGAGTTTGTCTCGTCAATGCCATGAAGTAAACTGGAAGTTGCTTTTGTTTTTCTTCTGTGAGAAAAGCCATCTGAGTTATTGTGTCCAGTTCTGCACCCAAAAATGTTATCCTTTGGGATGGCACTAGTCTTGACTTCTGTATGTTGACTGTGTATCCCAAGGCTTGCAACAGTTGTATGACATAGGTCAAATCCTTTATTATTTTTGTCTTGTTGTCCGCTTGTATTAGGCAGTCGTCCAGGTATGGGTAGATTCTAATTCCTTGAAGCCTGCAATGTGCAATTAATGATGCCAGGCATTTCGTGAATACTCTGGGCGCAGTAGATAAGCCAAAGGGCAATGCTGAGAATTGATAATGCTCTGATCCTGCAAGAAATCTGAGGTGTCTTCTGAAATCTGGTCATATGGGGACGTGCAGGTATGCCTCCTTGCGATCTAGAGTCACCAGCCAAGACTCCTTGCCCAACATGGGAAGAAGTTGCTGTAGGGTCAGCATCTTGAATTTTGGTACAATGAGATATGTGTTCAGTACGAACAAGTCGAGAATAGGCCTCCATTGAGTTTCTTTTCTTGGTACAAGGAATAGTCTGGAGTAAAATCCTTGGCCTTGTTCCATAGATGGTACCTTTTCTATTGCTCTCATCCTTAGTAAGTTGGTGATTTGTTTTAGAGCCTCTGACTTCTGGCTTGATGGAAGGTTTGGCATTCCTCTCTTTTTTGGTAAAGTGTGGAAATGAAACCTGTAGCCTTTGTCTATTGTTTGCAAAGTCCATTTGTCTCCTGTAATGCAATGCCAGTTTTTTGAAAATAAAGCTAACTTTCAAGGGTGCATCCAGTTGTGCCCTGGTAGGCGGAATCAGAGCCAAGTCATTGTGTCTGTCCTGTGGAAGTGGTTGCAGTCGTAGCTGTGGCGGCACTCCTCTGGTTGTCAGGTTGCCACTGACGGCCTCTGTAGGCACCCCTTGATTGACCTCTGCCTCTTGGGCGTCTATTTCTGCCTCTGTGCTCTGGAGGTGTCTGGAAAGGACCAATTCTTTGAAGGCCAATTTCTGCTGAACCTCGGAGGTTGGACCTGCAGGAAATCCTTGACTGTTTGCACAGATTTTGCTTTTTCTTCCACTTTCTTGAGAACCTCCTGTGCAGGGGAGCCAAATAAACTTTGTTTCTCCGTAGGGGCATCTAGGAGTTTTGACTTAACATGGTCTGGCAAGGATTGCTCTTTTAGCCAGGCATGCCTTCGAATCACTGCTCCAGTCATAGCTGATCTAAATGAAGCCTCCAGTGCATCATAGCCACATTTTAAGAAATGATTACTGACCTGCTGAGAGTTGTGTACCAAATCCTGAAGGGACTTACGGTCTAAAGGTTCAGGAGAGGAAAGCTTTTTATTCAGCTGATCTAACAAAAATTCCTGGTACTGTATCATGTGGAATTGACAGTTTAAAGCCCTGGCAGAAAGAGTAGCAGATGTATAAACCTGTTTACCCCATCTCTCTAATGCTCTCGATTCTCTTTCAGAGGGTAGGGGGTTTTTGGCAGAGGCAGCTGCAACACCCTTAGGGCCCTTAGAAATGGTTTCTGGGTCTGCAGCATGGGTCTTATACAAGTGGAAGTGAGAATCCGGAACCCTGTAGTATCTGTCAGGTTTGGCAGGGGCCGGGGGAAGAGAATCAGGGGCAGTACTGGCATCATTGTATGCATCATCAACAACTGATAGTACAGGTGGTATGGCTAAAGGCCTATGCTGTGGCAAGTGTAAAAAAGTCCTTAGCCTTTTCCTAGAATCAGAAAAATCCTGACCCTGCCATTGGAAGTGTTCCCTCATTGAGTGTAGAGTTTCCCCAAATGAAAATTCTTCTGGAGGGGAGGCAGAAGGAATGGAGTCTTCTGCATCAGAATCCTCATAAGGTGAGTATGGGCCTTCCTGATGGTCAGATAACTCTGATCCATCCGAGGAATAGTCAGAGGAGAGAGGTTCAGGGGGTTCAGTCCTAGGCCTTTTTTCAGGAGGAGGTTGTGAGGCCCTGTCTGGGTGAGGTTGGGATCCCCTGATCAGAGAAATAAGGTCCTCAGCAAGGCTAAGAATCTGAGAACTGGAGGAGGGCCTGTGAAAGGGAGCTTTAGTAGGTAAGGCCTTGGAAAGTTTAGCTGCTTTAGCCCTGGAGAAGGCCTTGATAGACATAGAAGCAGGGGGTCTAGCTGCCCCACGTGCAGGAGTAGAGATGTCCAATGGAATGGTGTCGGACAATTCCTGTGTGCCTGCTTCTTCGGTATGAATTTCTGTAGCTGACTCAGCCAGGGCCTGTGAGGCCTCGGTTGTCGGAGGCATAAGGAAGAACCGAGGACTCGGTTTCAGCGAAACTGAGACACTTAGGCCTAACTGGTGTCAGTCAAACCGCTGGTCCAGCATGCGTCCTTTTTCTTGCGCTTTTTGGCTAAATGTGTAGTCGAGTCTCCGACGGCATTTTATATGCAAAAGCGGGACCAAAAAACTCTTCAGCAAACTCCGACCGATGTCTAAGTGTCCGTCGGTTGAAGGAAGCACAGGCTAAACAAGCTGATACGTCGTGGTCTGGGCCTAAGCAAGAGGAAATCCTTATGAGGTATTTGTTTCCCACAAGTTAAACAATTATTTACTTTGTCTGACATCGGCTGAGGCAAGAAAGAGTCCCCAACGGGGTACTTAGCTTTTTTAGAAGTCTTCGGTAGCTGAAATCTCTGGATCTGACCGACCGGCACTTGCGAACAGTTTCTACTTCAGGCACCGCGCGGCAAGGAAGACTGAGGAAAATGGCGTCGGCTGATGCCTTTATACCCCAGGAGCTATGACGTCGGGTGAAGTGCGACATCAGCTGAGGCCAGACCCAGACTTTGGAATCCGGCCGACCGAAGGGCTGCCTGAGGCAGGACAACCCATATGTTATGACTGCAGATGCATCCTTGAAGGACATCTTATCAGGAATGACACCTTCCCGCCACTAGCTTCCAGACTATTGAGAGATGGACCAAAGTACAACCTTACACATCCTAACCACTCGTGTCCCTCCTTCAACCCCCAAACTAGGATTCAGTGCACAGACCATGCTTTCAAAGTCCTTGTCCCAAACTGGGGGAATCTCTCACTTCTTTTTTAAAGATCATTCCACTTTCCCAATTTTCCTTTGACAAATAAGAACACATTTCAAGACTCTAGGAAAATGCAATTGCTATCTTTCTGGTCATATAACTTAGCCTCTTCCTTCCCTTCTTCCATCTACATACCTCGCTCTGACTCTATTTTTGATTCAATTTCTTTCAACATGCCAGCTGTGATGTTCACTATAATGCATGTCCACATTGCATTTTTTTCATTCACTGTGTATATAATGCTATTAAACTACTGCATTTATTCCCTCAAGCCAACTATGATATTCACTTTGTATGTAATATGTTATATATTGCATTTTGTCATTCCCTCTGTTTACAATGTCATGTAACTCTTGGGTAACTATTGTGTTTCCCCCAGGCTGTGAGTGAAATAGGTGCAATGGGATCAGCACTCTGTCCTAGTTAACAAAGTCAAAATAAAATAAAACCCATCATATTAGACTGGAAACAGATTTCTTTTTGAAATATTAAAAAGAAAAATGCTTACTATCATTTCTCCATGAATAACTGGTGCATCCTCTTTAAAGACTCCATTTGCTTTTAGTTTTTCTTTAATCAGCCATATTACAGCTCCACAAAGAACTTTAGATTCCACAGAAATAATCTGATATGCCATAGAGAAGACTTTTACAACATATGCTGTCAACCTGAGGAAGAGAAGCAAGCATGATGTTAAATAAAGCATTTCCGCATGGTGTTCTTCATTTATTCTACTTTTAAAACCTTCAGTACAAACTACCCTGGGTAGTCCAAAAACACCTAAAGTTAAAACAGATTACTGACCCATCCATACCTTGGGGCTTAAGCAAATCACTCACTTCCCTAAAAGAGATGTACTAGATGTATTGTATACCCTGACATTTGTCCCTTGAACAAGGAATGTGCAAATATAGACTGCTTATTGTGGAGTAGACCCCTTATAGAATCTCCATACTTGGTGGAGTTAATGGTTCTCCCCAGGACCAACAAGTAAAAAGGAAAATATAAGCATTTTTGTTGAAAGTAATCCACTGTTGTATTCCTGCAGGTATTTTGTAGGTGGACAGTTAATCATAGTAGAAAGTATACATTCTCAAAATCAAGTTATGAAAATACAAAGCAATCCTTCTTTGAGATTTAAGTTGCCCAGTTTATTCAAAGTAGAGTGCTTTCACTTGTCAGACTTCATCGGATACAATATTTCTTCCTTAAAAAAACAGTCAAATTTGAGTTGTTTTAAAAACTGTAATCAAGAGGCTCTAGTGAAGAACAACCCTTATGATTGGGGGTAAAGCTATGGTCGACTAATAGTTGGGACTGCTGGTTGGAGGGGAAATCAATGCCATAATTAGAATAAAAGTCATAGATTAGCTAATAGCCAGGTCAGTTGATTGGAGGGGAGACCAAATCTGTCATTATAATAAGAGTTATGAATTAGATAATAGTTAAGCCTGCTGATTCACCCACCACAGTTTGTATTTTTGACTTTTGATTTTTTGATTGTTATGGGTTTCCTGTCTACTGCCTTTGTTCTGGTAATCTGAAGAAGCTTCTGCTCGGAAGCAAAAGTGTTTACCTTATTTTTACTTTTCCGGAAGTGACAGTAAAGCAGCTCATGCCAGGCCCATTTGGAAAACTGGGGCCCTACGAAGGACCACACTGGCAGCAACTCCCATTATAAGCCACAGACTGGATGATGACACACAAATACTGAATGAATATTTCAATTAGTTAACTCTGGCCTCATAAAATGGGCACCCTTATTTTGCTGTTTTTATTTACTCCACATTATTTTTGGAAAGATTCATTATATAGACAGATGATCCTGGACACCCCATAAAAGCAAGCACCATTGATTCACTGTTTGCCAACAAAAACACAAACACTTTTCTCACAAATCTTCAAAAATAAAGAATATTTCAATAGCTAAAAAAGACTTTTAAAACCAAAACATTTTTTTCATTTTTATAATAACTTTGTCAGTAAGTCCTTCCTTCACAAGGAAATCTAGGCGACAGCCTAGTCAATCTATGAGTCATATTTTAATTAGGGACTTGCCCCCCCCCCCCAATCAGCTAGCCTGACTATTGGCCAATCTATAATTCTTGTTCTAATAAGGGACATGGCCTTTCCTCTAATCAGCAGGCCAGACTATTAGTCAATCAGGAACCGTAGGACAACAGGCTAGAAATGGTGTGAGAATTGTGGTGACAGAAAGGCATCAGAAAGGAGGGAGGAATGTCATCAGAATTACTGACAGACTCATGGCAATCCGACTCCAGTCTAATGATAGGGCAGTATTCATAACCTCGGCCTGTGCCCCATAGCATGATAGGGCAGCATTCATAACCTCGGCCTGTGCCCCACAGCATGATAGGGCAGTATTCATAACCTCGGCCTGTGCCCCATAGCAGGGTTGTGATAATTACTGACAGACTCATGGCAATCGGACTCCAGTCTAATGATAGGGCAATATTCAAAACCTCAGCCTGTGCCACATAGCAGGGTTGTGATAATTACTGACAGACTCATGGCAATCCGACTGCAGTCTAATGATAGGGCAGCATTCATAACATCGGCCTGTGCCCCACAGCATGATAGGGCAGCATTCATAACCTCGGCCTGTGCCCCACAGCATGATAGGGCAGCATTCATAACCTCGGCCTGTGCCCCACAGAATGATTGGGCAGCATTCATAACCTCGGCCTGTGCCCCACAGCATGATAGGGCAGTATTCATAACCTCGGCTTGTGCCCCATAGCAGGGTTGTGATAATGAAGAGAAAAGTACATACAGACAACAGCTGCAGGACTTACTAGATAAAGCAGGACAACAGGAATTGGTGTTAATAATAAGTGACCCGAGTGCACATAGGACAGACAGAACAGGATATCAGGACTGCTTGGGTCCACATGGATGGGGCAGCAGTTATAAAGAAGGTTATGCAATTCTAGACTTCTGTCTCGCAAATGGCTTGATGGTAGCCAATGCATGGTTCAGAAAGAGAGACAGTCACAAGGTCACATACAAGAATGACTAACATGCAAATCAGGTAGACTTCTTCCTAGTAAGGAAAGGGCACTGGGGTAGAATCCATGATTGCAAAGTCATCCCCAGTAAAACAGTCACCCCACAGTATAAATCACTGATTGCTACAATCAGCTGCAAGCAGTGGTCAGAGAAGGCTCTAAGGTCAAGAGACCAGGCTGAAGACCTGGAAGTTGACTGGAGAGAAAGCACAACAGTTCAAGGAATTACTCAGGACCCTTGCATCTCAAGAAGAAGACGAAATAGGTTGTGGTCAAGATGAATGGCAGCACCTCAAAACAGCATGTGTCAGGACTACAGAACAGATACATGGCTGAGCCAGGTATGGAAATAAGGTACATAAGGAAAGTCAAGTAAACAATAATTATTTTGTGGAATAAAGCCTTTTTTGAATACATTGTGCTTTCTCTCCATTTGTGTGCCTTTCTTTACTTGACTTTGTTTTTTTTTTTGGGCACACTATCCTTGAAACTGTGGTTACATAAGGAAAGTCCAGAAAGTCATCAAAAGAAAGGAGGAGTGCAGGAAAAAGTGGGAGATCGAAAAGACAGACCAGGCTAGGAAGGAATACTGGTTGGCTAACAAAGAGGCTAAGAAAACCATCTTACTAGGTGACCTGAACACTGATTGGTCAGCCTGTACCTCTAACAACCCCACTAACCATATTAATCTTTAGAGTTTTACCCAACTTATCCAAGAACCCACTAGAATCGACATAAAACCCCACAAACAGTCTCTTCTAAACTGAACACTAGTTAACTGCCCCAAACAAAACTATCAGACAGGATGCCTTCCTGATGGTCTTAGTGACCATCTCCCCACCTTCCTCCTGTGGAAACGTACCAACATAGCCAAAACAATTGTTTTTAGACAAGTCAGAGATGATTGTAAACTAAATATACAATAACTAAAGAGTATTCTAAAACATAGTAACTGGAAACCACTACTAATCCTAAATCTAGACCAAGCCATTGACTACTTCAACAATATTTTCATCAATATCCTTGACAGACTCACACCAATTAGGAAAATAAGAGCCAAGTCAAACTACGCACTATGGCTAACTAGGGAAACTAGTGCCCTTCCAAAGTCACGGAATAAGGCTTGGAGAATTTGGAAGAAATACCATACTAGCCTAGCAAAACAAAGTTACTTACAACTTAGAAATCAGGCCAAGAGACAAACTAAACTCGACAAACAAAATTACTTCCTCAATATCCAAAATAAACATTTAAAATATCCCCAAAAGTTTTGGCATGCCATTAACTCTCTCTTAAAACCAGGCAAAACTACCACTCCCACTCCTAACTCCATGAATGACAACAAGGACATTGCCTCCCAGTTCAATCACCACTTCACAGAATCCATCTTAACACTATCCTCCCAACTATCCAAAAACAGCCCTACATTTAACCTAGCCAAATGTCCTGACAACATCCCGTCCTTTATGTACTCACCCGTTCCCATCTCATGAATTAAAAAACACCTCCTAAAACAGAAACCTATCACCCTTGCCACTGACAATCTACCAGCCAACTTCCTATAAATAGCTGCTGAATCCTTATCCTACCCTATTTCTATTCTTATCAATCACTTATCCTACCCTGTTTATATTCTTATCAATCGCTCCATACAAGAAGCATATGTCCCACAGCTATGGAAGGTATCATATATTATTCCATTACATAAAGGTGGAAACTCTTACGAATACTCAAATTATCACCCCATTGCCATTCTACCCCCTTTATCTAAAATACTAGAGAAATGTATACATTCTCAGGTAACACAATTCCTAAACTCACACCATCTCCTCTCCCCCACACAGCATAGCGTTCAAGAACACCATAGCACAACCACTGCTCTGCTCTCTTTCACCAATCTGATCAACCAACATAGAACTAATAATAACTTTGTATCTGTAATATTTTAGACCTCTCCAAAGCATCTGACCTGGTTTCACATTCCTTACTACTAGACACCCTGACACCCCTATCTTCTGCCCCTTTTGCTATAGCCTGGTTTAAAAGCTATCTGTCAAATAGACAACAATCTGTCCAATGGCAAAGTGTACTATCCCCTTACTCCCAACTACCATAGGTGTACCACAAGGCTCCATATTAAGTCCACTTCTTTTCTCCATATTTACCAATAATATCCATACCACCACACAGCATGCTTCACTTATACAATACGCTGACAATTCAACTCTTATCTGTTCAGCTCCATCACTGCCCACCCTACAACAACTCACCCAGGAATCCCTTAGCTCTGTGGAAAGTTTGATCACTCAGATCCAACTTATCCTAAACCCTAATAAAACCAAATTACTACTTTTCACCCCCAACAAAACCATTTCCACCCCTATATCCTCCACTGTCTCCTCCAAAAAATGGCACTATCTCTTCCTCTGACCATACCAAACTCCTAGGCGTTGAAATTGATAAAAATCTACACTTCATCGTCCACATTTCACAAACTATCTAAAAAAGTCCATAAAAAATGGGAACACTATATAGGCATAGGAAATCCCCTCTCGAAACAAGCACGGATTACGCTACCCCAAACTCACCTCTTGTCTAGCCTAATATATGCTGCTCCAATTCTTACCCAGCTTAGAAAACATGACCTTGCCAGACTCGAATCATGTTATAATAAAATCGCCAAGTTTGCAAACAGCTCTGCCTTTAGAACCCACCATTGCTAGTCTCTAAGGGAACTGCAATGGCTGGAACTTCCCCAGCTACTAACCTATCACCAATTAGTCATTGCCTACAATGTGGTAACACATCCAGAAAAAAAACTTGCACTAGGCCAACTTCTCACCCACTATAATACAAATCGTTATCTCCAATCTTCTGATAAACTCCTCCTCTGTACCTCTAGGGCTAACAATACTGCAGGGAAAGCACTGTTCTCCTACTCTATAGCTAGAACCTGGAATAATCTCCCTCCTGCTCTGATTCCTGCCCCTACCTCTTGTAATCTCCCCCCTGCTCTGATTTCTGCCCCTACCTCTTGTAATCTCCCTCCTGCCCTGATTTCTGCCCCTACCTCTTGTAATCGCCCCCCTGCTCTGATTTCTGCCCCTACCTCTTCTCACTTTAAAACCTCACTTAGAACACACTTAAAGAATAAGTGGCTATGCCCATGTATTACATAAGTCCTCAAATGATTCCACTTATATACCTCACTTCCTAATATAGCTGCTGTAATATATATTACAGTCTAGGTCTTCTCCTAATGCTGATTGAATTTGTATACCTATTCTGTTATTAACCGTGTGTAACTAACCATGTGCAACTATTTTTTCCTGTATATATAGGTCTTGTTATGTCTTCTGCTGTATACTGTATTTTAACATATTGTTTGAAAATTCTCTGTATACTGTATTTTAACATACTGTGTAAAATTGTACTTACTGTGGAGCTTTTCTCCCTGGGCCTTCAGTGAAAATGGACATGTGTCCAGTCGGACCATCCCATTAACAAATGTAAAATAAATAAATAAATAAAAGAGTTGCAAAAGCAAAGAGTAAGGCATCACAAGCACTCCACCAGCTTCTGGACAGTGACTCAGTAGGTTGCACAAAGAAACTATATCAGGTTGCAAGGCAAAGACAGAAAGATAAAGAAGACAGCCAGGCACTGTTCATAAGGGATGCCAGCAACAACCTGCTCACCAGTCCACAGGACATCAAAGACAGATGGAAGGAGTATTTCCAGCAGCTTCTGAATGAAGAAAACCCCACAGATTCTGTACTGCCCCAGAAGCAGCCTATGATGAGAGAAGAGGAGGAGCCCACCCAAGAAGAAGTAAGAATAGCGCTAAAGAAGATGAAGTCAGGGAAAGTAGCAGGCTCAGATGAGGTCACAGCAGATATGGTAAACATTGGGTGAGATAGAGGAGAAATGGCTACTGAGGTACTCATAAAAGTGTAGAGAGAAAGGCATATCTCAGATGACAGAAGAATAAGCATACTCATGCCAGTATGCAAGCACAAATGGGACATCCACAACTGTGGACAGTACAGAGACATCAAACTCTTGTCACACTGCATGAAAGTCCTGGAGAGGGTGATTGATAAATGAATATGCAAAGTAAGATGGGAGATGCGCAGTTCACACTCAGATAAGGATACAGCACAACTAACCAAATGTTTGCAATGAAACAGATAGCTGAGAAAAAGCTAGAGAACAGGAACTGGGGCATTCCTACACTTGAAGAAAGCATAAAACAACATCCCAATAGAGAGGTTCTGAGGTGGCTCAAAGTCCCAGAAACATTGGTAGAATTAGTGCAGGCTATGTACAAGGAACCAATGACTCAAGTACGAACAGTATTCGGCCTCACAGAGGGGTTCCCAGTGGGAGTGGGTGTACACCAGGGTTCAGCCCACTGCTGTTCATACTGGTGATGGATTACATTAACAAACAGGTCAGAGGGGACAGATCAACAAAGTTGCTGTATGCACATGATGTGGCAGTACAGACAGACTCTGAGCAAGACCTTCAGCAAAGGATAGGGGAATGGAATGCAAAACTGAAGGCATATGAGACGATACTAAGTGCAGATAAGACAGTGGTAATGGCAGAAAACTGGGGAAGTCAGAAGAAGCTGACAACTGAAATAGAAGGTAAGATAGTGCAACAGGTTAAAATTTTGAAGTATCTAGTAGCGTGACTGGGGAAAAGAGAAGTCTGAATGAAAAGGTCAAAGTTAGAATTGGAGGGACTGCAGCCAATTGGCATAGAGTGTCAGGTGCAGTGTATGACAAGAATGCCAAAGAAGCTGAAAATTAAGGTGCACAAAACAGTGATGCGACCAGTACTACTGCATGGTGGAGAAAACTGGGCAGTAAAATCAGAGCAGTTGAGAAATCCAGAGGTGATGTAAATGTAGTGCCCAAGATGGGTGGTAGGGTGCACACTGTGGGACAGGAGAAGAAATGATGACATCAGAGCAGAAGCCAAAGTAGCTCCAATTGCAGAAAAGATCAAAGAGAACAGATTACAGTGGTTCAGGCACATGTGGAGAAAAGCAGTAGACAATCTGGTGAAGAATATTTGGGACAGACAGGAAGAAGGCAAGAGGAAACAAGGGCATCCAGCAAAGAGGTGGATGAATTTTGTAAGAAAAAACCTGCAACAGTCCAGCATGAATGTCAAAGAGGGCAGGAGTGTGGCATTGTATCGAGAAAGACGGTGACAGTCAACATGACACACCAACCCGTTGTAGTAAATGGGGGAAAGGGATTTGATGATGATGATAATAAAGCATAGCCGTTTCTCTAGTCATAATGGCTGTTCTCTACCACACCCGCTTGTATAGGGTTATTTAAACAACTTCAATTATAATGTTTTTTTCAAGAAGAAACATTGTATTTGATGAAGCCTTATAGATGAAAGCACTCATTATTTTGAATAAAATGGACAACTTAAAGCTCAGATAAAGATTGCTTCACATTTTAATTACTTAATTTTGAGAAGGTGTACATTCTACTCTGGATAGCCATGCACCTGGAAAATACCAACAGGAATACAACAGTGGATTACTTCAAACAAAAAGGCCCTTCCTTTTTGTTTGACTTGGAGAGGGTATGCTGTAGTGAGATTACTGTAATATTAGACAACTACAATTTATACAACTGGGATCACATTACATCATGGTTTATAGGTAGCTCCTGGGCAGGCAGTCTAGGAGACCATTAAGAAGTACAACCTAAATTCCCAAATGTCCCAAAGCACTTTCTTGTTAAATGACTTGGTCACACAGTAGGCAACAGAAGATAGAAAGATTTAAACCTGAGGTAGCTCAGTAACAAGTAAGTGAGGTTACTGCCTGCACTGGCAGCTGTGATTGCTGTTGATACAGGTAACAAATATTACTGTACATAATGGTAACTAGGATTACATTACATACTAGTAACTACATATTACATACTGGGGCCTATATTACGACGTCAAAACATCATAACATTGAACACCTCAACAGCGACAAGTATCCAGTGAAATGCATTTCCGCTATTTGCTGAATACTTATAGGGCAAACAAATACTTGCCCCGCAACCCAACAGAAACAAATGTGCCTAAATCAAACCCATCCATGTGGGAGGCTGCACCCTCGACCCTACCCCAACTAAATATACCAACTCCAAGACCACACTACAGTGGAGAAAAGGGCAGAATTGTGTAGTTGGCGAACTACATCTTTGCCCTTTAAGTATTCAGCGAATCGCAGAAGTGATTTTTGCTGAATACTTGTTGCTTTTGAGGTGTCCGATGTTAAATCATTTCAATGCAGTAATATAGACCCCATACTGGTATCCAGCATTAATCCAAGACTAATAGTGAAGATTAGTGTTCTTACTGGTGGCTGGGAATATTGCATTATACAGGTAATAAGAATTTCCATGCATAACTGCAAATGACATTTTGTATTTGCAGGCAACAGAAATTACAACTCATACAGGTAACAAAGACTATAATCCATAAAGTGCAATGACAATGCAGTGAAATTGTTACACCAGGGTTCATACAGATGAATCTCAGTATAGCTATGTATGACGCTCCCTGCTGTTAGTAAGGCTCACACTGTCAGACAGACAGCAGGAATAACACAAGTACATCTATAGTCACAGTCACTCAACAGGTAGCATGCTTACTTTTGGGAACAGGAGATTAAAAGGATGAGGTTCTATTCTCACAACAGGTATTTGGATTGTTTTTGTCTTGCAGTTAGTGCAGAGTATTAACATCATGATCTGTAAACTGAGCTGCTTTCTATAGCCCAGGGTGTTATTCCCTTATCATAGGAGTTTACTAGGCTAATGGCCCTGGGTCCCTTCCAAGCCTAGCCAAGAGTTTATCTCCCAAAAAGAAACCTCACTAAGCACCTGTCTCCCTGTCAGTGAGGGACACAGCTGGATCCCCTGGGACAAATTTGTGGTTTCCCATCCACTCATCAAGGATGTGCTTGAAGCGGGTTAGTGAGGTGTTCTGTTTGATGTGTATGGGAAGTCTATTCCAGAAATGGGGCAGCCTTTGAGAGACAAACCTGTCTCACAAGCAGGTTTTGGTTGTATATTAGATTCAGGCCTTTTGAACGGGTAGTGTGTGAGGAGTTAGACTTACAGATATGGAGCATCTCTAGTAGGGAGGGGTCCAAGATTGCCTTGTAGGTGAGACACAGATCACCCCTGAACAATCTGTAAGATACCAAGTAGAGTGATAGTGATTTGAGCCTGTCTGCATAGGACAGGTGTTGGAGGCCATGGATTCTCTTTGTGTGGTATTTCAGTGGCCTTTCCTGTTGGTGCAGATGTTTGGAGAGGCACATCCCAAATGGGGCATTATAGTTAATTATTGATCTAATAAGGGAGTTATAGAGAGGTAATAACCTTTTTTCTGGATGCAATCGCTTTACTTATGAGATGAACCAAGTAAAAGGCTTTTCTCACTTTCTATACTGTACAACCATAGGCAAGTCACTTAACAATACATGCTCTCAATTTGCTGAAATCATTTTCTCATATGTAATATAATTCATTGCCACAATTAATTTACAGTAAGACATAAGCACTGTTTGTGGTCTACTTTAAAGTCTTAGTAGCTTGAATGGGACAAAGCATTTCATGTACATAGTCATTTCATGCACAATTAGTGGTGTTGTCAGTAATGCACTAAAGTCATTAGGCCATTTCCATGTCATTTATATACTAGAATATAAACAACACCATTTCACATAGCCTTCTCCTGTCCAAGCTCTCTCATCTTAATCTTTCCTCCTCTTCCATCAACTGGCTTTCCAGTTACCTGTCAAATAAACAGACCGTAAAGTGGAAAAAAACTGTACCTGTTCCTACCTTGATACTCTGACAGGCGTTCCCCAAGGTTCTATTCTGGGTCCTCTACTTTTTAATATCTTTATTAATGACTTTCATCTCTGAATCCCAAATGCTAAAGTAGTCTAATATGCAGATGACGCTACTATTATCTGTACTGCTGAATCTCTCCCCAGACTCATACATGCAACTCAGGCTGCCTTCAACAGCACTGAGACATGGATGCTAAATAATCACCTAGGCCTCAATGCTTCCCAAACCAAAATCATGATCTTTACCCCATCCAAAAATACCAAAATAAACAAGAATGCCTTCTCTATAACAAGCCAAAACTCAGCCTCTATCAAAATAATCCCTCATACTAAGCTTCTAGGTGTCCTCATAGATGAACAATTAAAGTTTGACATTCACCTTCAAACTAAATCAAGAAAGCTCGCCAGAAACTTGAGACGCCATATTGTCATCTTCGTTATCTCGCACCTTCAGCAACATTTACCCTCTCTACCACCTACCTCCTTTCCTCTCTCTAGGAATGCCACCTTTTCCAATGCCCAAAGTGGGACATTTTTTATAGAAACATGAAATATTGCAGTACAACTCATACCCACAGCCGGTGCAAAGGACAGAACTTTACTTTTTTGCCAAAATAAAACATTATTCTTGTAGCATTTGAGGTGCTTATGCTAGTTTATATAACATTTACGTGTTTCAGATCCAAGATAACTGTTTTATGAAACTATTAAATAAAGCTTGTGAAATATTTATGTCCTAAAATCTCAGGACATTTGCCATTTTTTAATTTTTTTTCGCAGGACACAATTGCCCAAAGAGGAACTGTCCCTTGCAAAGAGAGACAGATGGTAACCCTTCCTCTTTCATGTATGGATCCACACTGCTTACTAATCTACAAGCAACCCTCAAAACCAAATTGGCATCATGCTATAATAAAATCTCTAGGTTCGCCACCGGCTCCAAATCCTCATCTCACCACTGTGATGCCTTACACACCTTGAACTGGCTAGAGCTCCCCAACTCTCACTTACATTCAGCTCTCCACTGCTCAAAAACTCATTTTCAAGCCACCTCAATGCCCCTCCCTCTCCTCCTTCCTTACTATGCATCTTTCTGATCAATCACTAAGTTCCAATAATCAAAATCTCCTTGAAGTGTACAAATCCCTATGTACTCCTGGGCAACTTCTATTGTCATTCTCCCTTGCATGAAAATAGAACCCATCCCCCCATATCCGAACTACCCAGACCTCTCCACATTGAAGACCCTGCTCCATTCCTATCTCTCTTCTACCTGGGAGTGCTCCTGCTCTCACCCCTCATAACTTCTACCTACTTACTCCTTTTTCCTTCATCCTTTTCTATTAATTCTGTCTTCATCCTTTTCCATAAATTCCACTTAGCACTAGCTTTCCTATTTCTACACCTCTTTACCTCTTACATACACTTACCCTCTTTTTACATTAGATATTGTAGGCAATTTTCATCCCACATGCAATCAGAATGCTCGTCATCCCAAATGGATGCAGAAGTTACTAATATCGCTATTAACGCAAATCCATTTATTTACTGTTATCGCATTATTACATCTCCCTATTACTTTTACAATGTATAATACCTTGTTTTAACTTCTGTTGATTTTTTTACAATGTTAATTTTTGTGTGAACTTCTGTTTGATTTTTTTGTGATTTTAAATATTGTATTAACTTCTTTTGATTTAGCTTTATGTGTGTACATGGAGCTTTTCTCCCCAGGCCTTGATTGAAAAAGGGCACATCTCGGCCCAATGGACTTTCCTGGTCAACAAACTGCAAATAGATAAATAAATAAAAATAAATAAATAGAATACTCCACGGCAAGTAAAACTCACCATGTTATACCAAGAATTTTGACTGGGTCTCTTATCATGACTTCAGTTTGGTATCTGTCAAAATGAAATCCCAGAGATTAACCTCTCATACTTCACTCTCATTGTGAAATTAAATCCATTTCTTGAATGCATGACAACTTTGTTATGATCAGAGGTCTAATCCCTATCCTCTGTACTGTATGATGAACTTCAGGCAACTACAAATCATGGGTGGTAATAAAAATGTATGTACACTGATTATAATGATAAATGTACGTACTTGTAAAGGGTCCAATTGTATGTAGTGACAATTGTCACAGCTGTGCATACAAGCAAGTGGACTTACTGCATAAATGGTCATTGGGATTGTTATAAACACTGCAACTTGTATTGCATAAAAGGTTCTGGGACTTCTATAGACACTAGTAACTTGTAACACATTCCTGAATAAATGGTCATTGGACTGCTATAAACACTGGTGACTTGTAAGCCAGTCCTGCATAAATTGCCATTGGGATTGCTATAAACACTGGTAGCTTGTATTGCAGTCCTGCATGAATTGGAACTGCTATGCACATTGGTAACTTGTAATGCAGTAATGCAGAAATGCTCATTGTGCTTACCATAAACACTGGCAGCTTGTAATGCAGTCCTGAAAAAATGTCATGCTGGTAATTAAGATACCTGTATTTACAAAAAACTGGGACAATTTATATACTTGTAATAACATTACCATACAGAACAAAAACTGTAATTACTGCACATACTAATAAAATACAGGTCTGTTGATATTTGTAAGAAAACTTACTGTATACATACTGGTAACTGGCATTACTATATACAGTAGTAACTGCGATTACTGTACATAGTGGAGCAGCCATGGCTAAACACATACAGGTAACTAGGATTATAAACTGGGACAATAGTATATACTGATAACTCTATCAACAATGGCTTTATACAAACTGGTACCAGGGATTATAGTATACACTGGTAACTGGGATTACTGTATATACTGGAGCAGTGATGGCTTTATACACTGGTAACTGGGATTACTGTATGTACTGGAGCAGTGATGGTTTTATACACTGGTAACTAGGATTACTGTATGTACAGGAGCAGTGATGGTTTTATACACTGGTAACTAGGATTACTGTATGTACAGGAGCAGTGATGTCTCTCTCTCTCTGTATATATATATATATATATATATATATATATATATATATATATATATATATATATACACTTGTAAATAGGATTGCCATATACACTAGCAACTGGGATTATTGTACTTTATGTACTGGAGCAGTGATGGAGCAGTGATGGCTGTACATATCCACTGGTAAATAGGATTGCTGTATACATTGGTAACTGGGATTACTTTATGTACTGGAGCAGTGATGGCTGTACATAAACACTGGTAAATAGGAATGCCATATACACTGGTAACTGGGATTATCGTACTGTATGTACTGGAGCAGTGATGGCTGTATATATACACTGGTAAATAGGACTGCTGTATACACTGGTAACTGGGATTACTGTATGTACTGGAGCAGTGATGGCTGTACATATCCACTGGTAAATAGGATTGCTGTATACATTGGTAACTGGGATTACTTTATGTAGTGGAGCAGTGATGGCTGTACATAAACACTGGTAAATAGGAATGCCGTATACACTGGTAACTGGGATTATCATACTGTATGTACTGGAGCAGTGATGGCTGTATATATACACTGGTAAATAGGACTGCTGTATACACTGGTAACTGGGATTACTGTATGTACTGGAGCAATGATGGCTGTATACATAAACTGGCAAATAGGACTGCTGTATACACTGGTAACTGGGATTACTGTATGTACTGGAGCAGTGATCGCTGTATACATACGCTGGTAAGTAGGACTGCCGTATACACTCGTAACTGGGATTACTGTATATACTGGAGCAGTGATGGCTGTACATAAACACTGGTAAATAGGATTGCCGTATACATTGGTAAATGGGATTATCGTACTGTATGTACTGGAGCAGTGATGGCTGTACATATCCACTGGTAACTAGGACTGCTGTATACACTGGTAACTGGGATTACTGTATGTACTGGAGCAGTGATGGCCATATATATATATACACTGGTAAATAGGACTGTATGTACTGGTGCAGTGATGGCTGTATATATATATATATATATATATATATATATATATATATACACTTTTTAAATATGATTACTGTATACACTGATAACTGGGATTACTGCATGTACTGGAGTACTGGTGCCTGTATACAGACTGGTAAATGGGATTAGTTTATACAGTGGTAACTGGGATTACTGTGTGCACTGGTGCAGTGATGCCTGTATACAGATTGGTAAATGGGATTAGTGCATACACTGTGTAATGGAACAGCAATGACTGTATGCAAACTGGTAACTGGGATTACTGTACACCGGTAAGTCTGATTACTGTGTAATGGAACAGCAGTGGGTGTATATGTATTCTGGTAACCAAGATTACTGTGTGCAGTGGTAACTGGGATCATGGTGTAAACTGGTGATGTATGTACTGAAGAAGTAATGGCTGTATACATATAGGTAAATGGGATTACTGTATACACTGGTAGCTGGGATTAGTATATACTGTATACTGGTAACTATAGCAGCAATGGCTATATACATACAGATAAATGGGATTTCTATATACACTGTATCAGGCATGGGATTACTGCATATATTGGTAACTAGGATTAATATATTTTTATGTATTTATTATTTTCATTTAAAATTTGTTTACTAGGAAAGTCTGACTTGGAACAAAGCTAGTTTTCAGCAGAGGCCCATTAAGCAAATGCTCTAGACACACATCTTTGTAACATGTGAGGGAACCAGAGTACCCAGAGAAAATCCACATGAATGCAGGGAGAATATGCAGACTCAGGACAGAAGGCACTCCAGCCAAGAATCGAACCGGAGAACCTCTTGTTCTGAGGTGACAATGCTAGTGCTGCATCACTGCGCCTTCTTGTAACTGGACACTGGTAGCTAGAATTGCTTTACGTTCTGGAACAGTGATTATTGTACACACACACACACACGTGTGTGTATATATATATATATATATATATATATATATATATATATATATATATATATCTATATATATAGTTCTATCTATGTTTCTTGATAGAAATTACATATTACTGTATACACAGGTAACTGGAATTACAGTCTGTACTAGAACAGTGATGGTTGTAAATATACTGGTAACTGGGACTAGTGTATATACAGGTAATTGCTGGTAACAAAAATGCTGTACACTCTATTAATTTGATTTCTATACATATTGGTGATAGTCACAGTTGTAGCTACTGGTGACTATGATTAATGAACATGCTGACAATATGACTGCTGTAATAGTCACCAGTAACATTAGTGTATGTCATGGTAACAGAGTGCTGCACATACTGGTACCTGAAGTTACAACATATACTAGTAATAGTATTAGTTGTAAATACTGCTAACACACATTACTGCACATACTAGTGATGGGTACTGATGCACATGCTGGTGACAGGTACTGATACACATACTGGTGACGGGTACTGATTCACATACTGGTGACAGGTACTGATACACATAATAGTGATGGGTACAGATGCACATACAGGTGACAAGCACTGCTATACATATTGGCGATGGGTACTGATGGGTACTGATGCACTAACTGGTGACAGGTACTGATGTGCATACTGGTGACAGGTACCGATACACATACTGGTAACAGGTACTGATGTACATACTGGTGAAAGGTACTGATGCACATACTGCTGATGGGGTACTGATGCACATACTGGTGACGCGCACTGATGCACATACTGGTGAAGCATACTGATGCACATACAGGTGACAGGTAGTGATAGAAATACTGGTGGTGGGTAGTGATGCACATACTGGTGAGCGGTGCTGATGCACATACTGGTGACATGTACTGATACACATATTGGTCAATGGTGCTAACGCATATAGCAGTGACAGGTACTGATGCACATACTGGTGACAGGTACTGATTCACATACTGGTGATGGGGTACTGATGCACATAGTGGTGACAGGTACTGATACACGTACTGGTGAGTGGCACTGGTGCACATACTGGTGAGCTGTACTGATGTGCATACTGGTGACGGGTAATGATACACATACTGTTGACAGGTTCTGATGCACATAATGGTGGCAGGTACTGATACACATACTGGTGATAGGTACTCATGCACAAACTGGTGACAAGTACTGATACACATTCTGGTGAGCAGTACTGATGCACTTACTGGTGATGGGTACAGATGCATATACCGGTGACAGGTATTGATACACATACTGGTGATGGTACTGATGCACATACTGGTGACAGGTACAGATGCACATACTGGTGACAGGTAGTGATACACATACTGGTGAGTGGTACTGATGCACATACTGGTGACAGGTATTGATACACATACTGGTGATGGTACTGATGCACATACAGGTGACAGGTATTGATACACATACTGGTGATGGTACTGATACACATACTGGTGATGGTACTGATACACATACTGATGATGGTACTGATGCACATACTGGTGACAGGTATGGATGCACATACTGGTGACAGGTAGTGATACACATACTGGTGAGTGGTACTGATGCACATACTGGTGACAGGTATGGATACACATACTGGTGATGGTACTGATGCACATACTGGTGACATGATGCACATACTGGTGACAGGTACTGCTGCACATACTGGTGACAGGTACTGATGCACATACTGGTGATAGATACTGATGCATGTACTGTTGACAGGTACTGATGCCCATACTGGTGACATGTTCTGATGCACATACTGGTGACAGGTACTGATACACATACTGCTGAGTGGTATTGATGCACATACTGGTGTCAGGAAGTGATACACATACTGGTGAGTGCTTCTGATGCACATACTGGTTACGGGTTCTGACACACATACTGGTGACAGGTTCTGATGCACATACTGGTGACAGGTACTACTCCTGAGTGGTACTAATGCACACTAGTGACAGGTATGGATACATATACTGGTGATAGGTATTGATGCACATACTGGTGATGGGTACTAATGCACGTACTGGTGACAAGTACTGATGCTTACACTGGTGACAGGTATGGATATACATACTAGTGAGCAGTACTGATGCACATACTGGTGACAGGTACCAATGCACATACTGGTGACAGGTACCAATGCACATACTGCTGAATGGTACTAATGCACATACTAGTGACAGGTATGGATACATATACTGGTGACAGGTACTGATACACATACTGGTGATGGGTACTGATGCACATACTGGTGGTAGGTATTGATACACATACTGGTGAAAGGTTCTGATGCACATACTGATGACAGGTACCGATGCACATACTGGTGACAGGTACTGATACACATACTGGTGATGGGTACTGATAGACATAATGGTGATAGGTACTAATGCACATACTGGTGACAGGTTCTGATGCACATACTGGTGACAGGTACAGATGCACATACTGGTGATGGGTAGTAATACACATACTGGTGATGGGTAGTAATACACATACTGGTGAGTGGTACTGAAGCACATACTGGTGACAGATACTGATACACATACTGCTGAGCGGTACTGATGCACATACTGGTGACAGGTACTGATACACATACTGCTGAGTGGTACTAATGCACATACTAGTGACAGGTATGGATACATATACTGGTGACAGGTACTGATACACATACTGGTGATGGGTACTGATGCACATACTGGTGGTAGGTATTGATACACATACTGGTGAAAGGTTCTGATGCACATACTGGTGACAGGTACTGATACACATACTGGTGATGGGTACTGATAGACATAATGGTGATAGGTACTAATGCACATACAAGTGACAGGTTCTGATGCACATACTGGTGACAGGTACAGATGCACATACTGGTGATGGGTAGTAATACACATACTGGTGATGGGTAGTAATACACATACTGGTGAGTGGTACTGAAGCACATACTGGTGACAGATACTGATACACATACTGCTGAGCGGTACTGATGCACATACTAGTGACAGGTATGATACATATACTGGTGATAGGTACTGATGCATACACTGGTACTAATGCACATACTGGTGACAAGTACTGATGTACACACTGTTTTCCTTCTGTTATACAGCCTATTGATTTTGTGATTCCACCAGAGTGGCTTGTTTTTTGAATTAGTTCTGCACTTCTTCCTGGTGGGTACAGCTGCCTCTGTGCAGCTATTACCACACTTGTATAGGATTTCTGTGAATAGTTTCATGTAGGCAGCAGTGTTCTCCGGTATTCTGGGTGCTTGAAATTTTGGCAGGTTATCACTTAATAGAAGGAAGTTGGCCTTATAGTAGATCCTGAACATTCCAGGGTTAGCTGGGGTTCCAAGTTTTATTTTATTTCAAAGAAGACAATTGTGTGGTTTGATCTTACCAGAGAACACATTACACTAGGGGGTGTGCAGCACTGTCCCATATTAGTGAGGATCAGATGTTTGCACCCCTCGCTGTTGTACTAGCAATCTGATCCAGGGAGTTTGTGATTGCAAAATCCAGGAATCTCTTTGCCTGTACATTTGGTGTCATATGTGATTCCCAGTTAATAGTGAGGTAATTAAAGTCTGCAATGAATATGGTATTGGATTGGATGGTGAGAGCTTCCAATAAGTTTAAGTACATGGTATGGGTTTCCTGGGTCATAGAGGGGGACCTATAGCTTGTAACGAAGTGGTATGGGATTTTTCCTATGGTGATATGAATGTGGAGAAGCTCAGCTGTATTGTCCTGTTTACCTATCCTTGAGGTATATTCATTTTTGATGTAAATAGAGACACCTCCACCTTTATTCCCTCTCTGTACAGTAGCTGATCTAAGTGTGTAGAAGGAATTATAGCATTGCACTGCCTGTGTGCTGTCTGTGGCTTTAAACCATGTATAAGAAAAGGACGTTGTTGGAGGGGTTATGTATATTTGCTTTACACCATGTATAAGAAAAGGAACTTGCTGGAGGGGTTATGTATATTTGCTTTACACCATGTATAAGAAAAGGACGTTGCTGGAGGGGTTATGTATATTTGCTTTACACCATGTATAAGAAAAGGACGTTGTTGGAGGGGTTATGTATATTTGCTTTAAACCATGTATAAGAAAAAATGACGTTGTTGGAGGGGTTATGTATATTTGCTTTAAACCATGTATAAGAAAAGGATGTTGCTGGAGGGGTTATGTATATTTGCTTTAAACCATGTATAAGAAAAGGACGTTGTTGGAGTGGTTATGTATATTTGCTTTACACCATGTATAAGAAAAGGACGTTGTTGGAGGGGTTATGTATATTTGCTTTAAACCATGTATAAGAAAAGGACGTTGTTGGAGGGGTTATGTATATTTGCTTTAAACCATGTATAAGAAAAGGACGTTGCTGGAGGGGTTATGTATATTTGCTTTAAACCATGTATAAGAAAAGGACGTTGCTGGAGGGGTTATGTATATTTGCTTTACACCATGTATAAGAAAAGGACGTTGCTGGAGGGGTTATGTATATTTGCTTTTAACCATGTATAAGAAAAGGACATTGCTGGAGGGGTTATGTATATTTGCTTTAAACCATGTATAAGAAAAGGACGTTGCTGGAGGGGTTATGTATATTTGCTTTAAACCATGTATAAGAAAAGGACGTTGCTGGAGGGGTTATGTATATTTGCTTTAAACCATGTATAAGAAAAGGACGTTGCTGGAGGGGTTATGTATATTTGCTTTAAACCATGTATAAGAAAAGGACGTTGCTGGAGGGGTTATGTATATTTGCTTTAAACCATGTATAAGAAAAGGACGTTGCTGGAGGGGTTATGTATATTTGCTTTAAACCATGACGTTGCTGGAGGGTTATGTATATTTGCTTTACACCATGTATAAGAAAAGGACGTTGCTGGAGGGTTATGTATATTTGCTTTACACCATGTATAAGAAAAGGACGTTGCTGGAGGGTTATGTATATTTGCTTTACACCATGTATAAGAAAAGGACGTTGCTGGAGGGTTATGTATATTTGCTTTACACCATGTATAAGAAAAGGACGTTGCTGGAGGGGTTATGTATATTTGCTTTACACCATGTATAAGAAAAGGACGTTGCTGGAGTGGTTATGTATATTTGCTTTACACCATGTATAAGAAAAGGACGTTGCTGGAGGGGTTATGTATATTTGCTTTACACCATGTATAAGAAAAGGACGTTGCTGGAGGGGTTATGTATATTTGCTTTACACCATGTATAAGAAAAGGACGTTGCTGGAGGGGTTATGTATATTTGCTTTTAACCATGTATAAGAAAAGGACGTTGCTGGAGGGGTTATGTATATTTGTTTTAAACCATGTATAAGAAAAGAACGTTGCTGGAGGGGTTATGTATATTTGCTTTAAACCATGTATAAGAAAAGGACGTTGCTGGAGGGATTATGTATATTTGCTTTACACCATGTATAAGAAAAGGACGTTGCTGGAGGGGTTATGTATATTTGCTTTACACCATGTATAAGAAAAGGACGTTGCTGGAGGGGTTATGTATATTTGCTTTACACCATGTATAAGAAAAGGACGTTGCTGGAGGGGTTATGTATATTTGCTTTACACCATGTATAAGAAAAGGACGTTGCTGGAGGGGTTATGTATATTTGCTTTACACCATGTATAAGAAAAGGACGTTGCTGGAGGGGTTATGTATATTTGCTTTACACCATGTATAAGAAAAGGACGTTGCTGGAGGGGTTATGTATATTTGCTTTACACCATGTATAAGAAAAGGACGTTGCTGGAGTGGTTATGTATATTTGCTTTACACCATGTATAAGAAAAGGACGTTGCTGGAGTGGTTATGTATATTTGCTTTACACCATGTATAAGAAAAGGACGTTGCTGGAGGGGTTATGTATATTTGCTTTACACCATGTATAAGAAAAGGACGTTGCTGGAGGGGTTATGTATATTTGCTTTAAACCACGTCTCAGTGACCACACAGACATCAGTATTCTCTAGGGTGAGGAGAGCTTTTTAGGCAGTGCAGGTTTTTGTTTAGACTCCTTTCATTGAGAAGTCACACTTTTTGATTTTCTTGATTTTGATTTGCTAAGTCAGAAGTACTTTCAGTTTGGCATTGTCTAAAAAGCAGCATTGGGGAGGACAATGTTTTTAGCTAATATTCAAAAGCCTAGAAGGGAAAGGTGCAGACCATTGGCAAAGCATTGTGATCTGTTGGCAATCTCCTTCCATGCTGACAGATACTGCACCCCCTTAGAATGACACCAGATACTAAGCTAATTATTAAAGCCAGTCATCTTTTGTTCTTACTGTGGCATCATTCTTGGAGAAGGTAAAACACTCAATACTATGCTCTTAGCAGCCTGGGACACATATTCCGAGAGCTCCATGATGTCTCTCTTCATATAGTCTAGAGAGGTACATCTTAGGTCATTTACACCTACATAGACTACGACTGAGTCATACTGGTACTTGTGGTCCAGCGATTTGAGTGCATCTGTAATGTGGCAGATTCTGGCCCCTGGTAAGCAAATGACTGTGAGTTTCTACTTACTTATTCAGCCTGCTGAGAGGGATATTGGTGTGTCTCACAATGGAGTCTCCAATGACCAGAATGTTGGATTGTGCGGTGGCTTGTCTTACAGGCTTAGAAGTACAGGCTCTATGAGATAGAAGTACACGCTCTATGAGATATGGCTGTATGTGTTGATGAGGGTATTATTTTGAAAGTGTGCATTCAGGGCTGCTGAGGGTAGTTGTTATGTGTTCTTCATCTAGGAGGTCTTTGGGATTTAGGAAGGTTACACTTAAGTGCCTCAGCATATGTGAGTCTATGTGTCTGCTTTGATCTTTGTGTGGTGGGTGCAGTGTGTGCACTACTGACAACCTGGTTCATATTACCAATACTTTTATGTGAGAGCTTTGCCTTCAGTGACATTGTGTAAATAAATTTCTCACATACCATATGATTTTGTTTGACAATTAGTTTTCAGTAAACATTAAGCAAATTCTACATAGGTTCATAGGTTCATACTAGGCTATCTGCCCTAGGGCATTTATAAGCCTAGACAGAATGTGTTTGGCTTTCGCCACCCATTTTAAATTTATTTTGCTATGCCCTTTTTCGAGATTAGTATACTGTGCCTCTGTCTAACAGTGACACAGAAGTGATACCCGGGGTAAACCTACGATCTCCCATCCACTCATCAAGATTCCTCTTGAAGAGAGTCAATGAGGGACTCTGCCTAACCTGGACTGGGATTTTATTCCAGAGTGAAGGGAGCCTCTGGGTTATGAATCTGTCCCTCCAGCATGTCCTATTTATTTCAGTGCTGAGGTTCATGTCTCTCGAGCGCGTAGCTCGATGGGATTTGGATTTTCTGAGGTGCAGCATGTCCATTAATTCCGGGTTGGACATGGCTTTATACGTCAGGCACAGATTGCCTCTGAACAGGTGGTATGCCACTGAGTAGAGCTGGAGTTTCTTTAACTGGGCAGCATATGGCATCTGTTTGAGCCCTTTGATCCTCTTGGTGAGGTACTTTTGGGGTCTTTCCAGTTGCTGCAGGTGTCTGGTAAGGTACATCTCAAAAGGGGCATTGTACTCAATTATGGGCCTGATGAGGGATGAGTAAAGAGGCACAATGACCTCCCCTGATCTAGATGTGAATCCCTTCATGATTAGGTGGGCTGTATAAAATGTTTTTCTAACCACTTTGGCTACGTGGTTGTCAAATGAGAGACTGCTATCAACTTGGGTCCCCAGGTCCCTAATTACTTCTTCTGTACTTAATGGATTACCACCTATGTGGTAATTTGTGGGCACTTTGTTTTTGCCAAAGGGGATGACTATACACTTTTTGGCATTTAGCTTGAGGCCATGGCTCTGGCACCAGTTGTCTGTTTCTATGGGGCCCTTTTGGAGGATGCTTGTGTCGGCTGGAGAGTCGATTATGGCGCCCAGTTTGCAGTGATCTGCGAACTTGGTCAATACTGCGAACTTAGAGAATTGTAGAATTGGATTATTTTTCATACTTGGAATGAAACATCACCTCAATCTGCCCATATCGACCAAGCTGGTACCAGTGACAGCGGGAAAGTCCATGTCTATGACAACAGGTCCTTTTTTATTCATTAAATTATTACAGTGAGAATATAAAGTAATGTCAGGAGTATCTGGTTTGCAACTCTGGAGACAGTGTTTGTCACTGCAAACTAGTTGCCCTGCATGACATTAGGTATTTGTGAAATTTCAAAGGTAATTTTATAGGAAAACTGTCAACTTAAGGTGTCTGTGTCTGTACAGTGCACTGACACACACTTCAAGGGAAAACTAATAAGTACACCCTGATGATTTATGGATGAAGTATTTAGGGAGATATTATGAAGTTAGGTTTGACAGCAGTTAATCAGGCAGTAGTTACTGAGGGAGTGCTTTCCAAACATTTAAACCAGGTTTCATTAACTGCTGATATATGGATGCATTTCAAATGCAGAAGGGCCTCACAATTAGGCAGTTTGCTGTTGAGCCTTTTGGCATTAAACAGGGACTCCTTAATGTGATCCCATTTTAGATGTGCAATGTTCGTTAAACTAGGATGTGCATTAGATGGACTTGACCTATAAAAGGCACTATGGGGCAGTAAAAGCTTTACCTTGGAATGACAGGTGCAAACTATCCTTTGCAAAACAAATATTATGGTCAAGCATCTCATCCCATGCTGATGAATACTGGATCCCTCTGGGATGATACCGTCAACTTAGAGAATTGTAGAATTGGATTATTTTTCATTTTTACCTAGGTAGCCTTCTTGGAGAATGAAATATTCTACTTAGGACCGGAGTTCTGTCAGCTTTTGTAGCTTTTGTGGCATGCATGAAAAATTCTGACATGTCTTTCTACACATGGCTTTGCATCCCACATCATTCACCTCCACGTGGATCACCACCATGATGTACATTTATTAGGGGAAAGGGCCTTAAGTCATTTATACCCATGTGAACAACCGCCATTTTGTAGTTGTACTTGTTAGGTGAAATGGTCTTAAGGGACCATGAGATTTTAGACATTCTTACACCTAAAAGACAGCTTACTGAGAGAAAAATCAATGTGCTTAACCACTGAGTTACCAATAACTAGAGCATTTTTATTTGCAGAATAGTTTGGTGGACTGTAATTGAGATAATGTAACTTTTAGTGATTCTTTGTTTAAAGTGTGCCAGAAGGTGGTGTGGTGCTGAATTCTGCTGAGATCAAGTCTTCAGATATTGATAAGACTTTGGAAAGATATCTTTTTCAGACAGCGTAAGGCATTTTGGTACAAGTTGGAATAGAGTATGGCTGTTTGCATTAACTCACACTCTGTGTTTTTTGAGAGACTGAGGTCTCCATATTTGTTAAATATTTGCATATTTGCATGTTACACAATATTTACTGCATGTAAGAGTTTGTTATCTGTGTGTATAAGACTGTTACTGTGATGCCTAAGTGCTATGAAGGTGGCAGAAGAAGGGAAATAAGCTGGCTGACCTTCCATCTTGATCAGGAGATTTGAGAATTAATTTGGATTGTACAGAGTACTATGAGTAGTTATTGGGTTATAATGGGAGGAATGTAGCAAACAGATTTACTTATGGAGGGTTTACTCTGCATTATTATATGAATTAGTTTAGTTGACAGGGATTCACTTCTTAACTAAACAAAATGAAATACATCATTTATGTTGAGTTTTTGAGTTGCAAATGTGACAAAGGGCAATGTAGATTCACTAAACTATTGTAGAATGTACAGCATGTGGAGGAACTATAGGCTGTCTGGGCAGCATACAGCAGTCAAGGGCTACTAGTGTAATGACAGGCAGCTGTGGTTTACTTAGAAGCTACTCGAAGGACCTGTGGTATACAATGAGGTTCATCATGTCACTGTGTGTGTGTGTGTGTGTGTGTGTGTGTGTGTGTGTGTGTGTGTGTGTGTGTGTGTGTGTATATACCACTGGCTGCCATTCTATCTATTTCTATTCACATTAACTAATATGATTAGAACAAGGTACGTAGTATTAAAATAAAGAGGAATCAAGATGTCTGTATCTGCATGGTACACATTGCAACCCTCCTACGTAAAACAGAGGGCTGTACAAATGCTGGTGATTTATAGCAACACTGACAAAGTTAAGAAAAGTTCAGATGAGCACACTGGTCAATAGCAAACGCCGCTATTCAATGTTATATAGCAGTCTGAGGACTGGACATCATTTGGCTCTTCCACTCTCACTAGAGTCAAGCAGAAGCAATTCTTAGGTAGATTACAATGAACAAAAAGAAGTGTATAGATATCATAGTGAACTCAACAAGGAAAAAAACATAAAAAAGCACTTATCTCTGATCTTAGAGGTTGCTATTTTAGTCAAATATGGCAGAAATAGATGAAATCCTGTAGAATAGGTCATAAAAATAGGACCTTAGTAGCTAAACATGTAACAGCTCACTGAAATGCCATCAGCTTATAACAACACTGACAAAGGTGAAAAAAATAGCAACCAACAGTCTTCAAATTTATACAGCAGTCTGAGGCGTAGAAATGACTTGGTTTCTTCTCCACTCCTACTAGAATCAACCAGAAGCAATTCTTAGCTAATGTACTTAGCACAAAAAAGCATACATCTGGCACAATGAACACATCTCAGATCTTGTAGGTCTGAGATTTTACTAAACATAGTAGAAACAGGATTTCTGTGACAGAAATCTCTAAATGTTTGCAATTCTTGTTGGTGCAGACTGGTCAGAAGTTTCTTCGAATCTGGCATCAGGTAGCTCCTGACCCTCTATAAGACCCCAATGTTCTATTCCAGCTTCTGCACTATCTGTGATATGTAATGCATATGTCATCTGTTGGTCATGGTATACATCTAACGTATGTACAGGGCTGAACTGCTTTTATCCTAGAGCCATTAGATGTAGACATGCTTAGTAGAAGTACACAATATGAGAACATTCATAGCTCATCCAGCCCACTATGAAAGGAGCCTCTGTGGTAATTAAGCAGGAATGACACTCTTTTGATAGGAGTTGTGACTGAGAGAAATATTTTCTTCCGACTGAGCTGTCATATGTGGAAAATAGCTGTGAAGAAAGCACTGGACCCTATAATACACCATTCTTAGTCAAGAGTATGCAATACCTGCCATAAGAGCTGCACATATGGCACTACCGGATAATTCCTAAAGCCACCAGCCTGTTTGTGTTGTTCTTTATAACTACTGCATCTCTGGTATCTCTCATTGTATATTTCACTATTTACAAATGCTACTTACACACAGCAGGCCAATGACCCAGTTAAGTTTATGGCATTACACTATTCCAAGTGTCCTCATATCTTAAATTGCACTTCCAGCCCTACACATTGTGACCCAGCTATGTCTGTAGGACTGTCCTAGAAACATTTTTAGGGCCCCTTCATTTTCTAAGTGATAATTCCATTCCCTACAAATTGTGACCCAGTTAACTCACGCATCCATAACTGACATCTGTCTGTATGGTCTGCTTATAACGTGCTGAATATTCTGCATGTACGCATGCATGTCACTGTTGATTGTACAGACTGCTACCATTCTTATTTAAATTTATCGAATTAAATACTCATTTTTGTTGAGTTTTTCTCACAGCTGTCATCTGAAAACAAGCTTTGACTCAATACGAAATTGTAAGTTATTACAGAACAAATACAGATAGGCAAATAAATAATTTTTCCCTGAATCAAACCATGCAGCAAAACTGGGAAACTGCTCAATATCTTGAATGATTTTTGATTCTGATGTTGAGATAATACAGAGAGTAACACAGGAAAGATGCGTTATTGTTGTTACCAAGTGCTTGGTGGTCTGTCCTCGAAAGCAGCATAAGCGTCACAGTCCTTTCGATATTTCATCTGCTGGGTATAACCTGATTAAAAAGAAAATCCAGAATTAATGAGACACTATTATTATATTTATACAGAGATGGCGATCAAACATTGTGAAGCTACTTATTTAGTAACATTTACTAATGAAAATCAGTCGGATTCCTGGTGCAGTGGGAACTTTGTTGAAATAGCTCAGGCAAATCTTAGGTTTTCCATTCTCTTAGCAAGCTGTAATTAGAGAAAAAGCATATGCTGACACTTTCCTTCTCCCCACTTCTACTAGACTAATAGATGGGGACACTGAGATGTAAATAATTACACCATTTAATTGTTAAATGCTAATACTACAATATCCTGGCAAATATCTATATCGTAATGGCAGACTAATGTCATAAACTCTATAATGCTCCTCAAACAATATTTTTAACTGGCTTACAATGCATTTCAACTGCATGACATCTCTGTTTAGTATTCAGTTCTTTGAAAAAAAAAAAAAAAGTAGCCTAGAAATTCGATGACTGAGTGGTAGAAAGTTGTTAATGCACACAGAAATGGAAAAGTCCACGCAGTGTAACAGAACTGGAACAACCATAGGGCTCATGTCCTGCAATTAAGTTGTGAATAAGAGTCGACATGTTAATGACAAAAGCTAAAAGACAGAATGCACACTGATTGTGAATGTTAACAATAACTGTACTTCATGATAGAAAACTCATTGCCAGATACACGTCACAAAGGGAGACATCAAGAAGCAGGTCACAGGCAATACTCTCACAAGCTGAATGTGAAAAACTATGGAATGTATTGTCTAAGATTTCATTAATATGGACATTGAAAACTTCTTAACCTTGCACTGCAGCAATTTGTCTTTGTGAAATGATGCTCCTGCATCGTTAACCTCTTTACTTTTTAAAGTCACCTCGGATGTGAATACTGGCTCGGCAGTGCATACAGCATGTCTGGACCTGGCCAAGGCCTTTTTGTAATTCACCATTCAGATATTATTGACTGATTTGTAAATCTGAATATAAATCCTTGTATTGTGCTGTGGATAGTTAACTGTTTATCTAACAGAATCTGTGTGGTTAGAGTCACACGTGATACTTCTGATGAAGTTCTCAGTGGTGGAGCACAGGGCACAGTGTTACAGTCTCTATTATATGGCCTCTGTTAATCAGATTATTAAGTCAACCCTTCTTGTGTATGATTATCTGTGTTTGGAGATGACTCTTGACTGTAAACTGGGTGTTGATATTCGATCTTTTACTGACTCTACCATTGCTTTAGCGTGGGTTAGACTATGTTAACAATTGGTGCAAACTCAATGGTTTCATCCTAAATACGGAAAGAATGTAACAATTTACTTTAGATAAACAGAACGTTTCCACATCATGCCATATAGGTAGCACACCCCCAGCAATCTCATACTATTGTAGGGGCTTATACACTCTTCTTTACTATATTCCTTACTTTTGAGCATCATGTCTCCATGGTAATTTGGAAAGTCTTCTATCTGGCTCATCTACTTTCCAAAGACATCTCCTCTTGATCCAAAGACTTTTTAATTCCCTTGTATGTATCTGCCAATCAGACCCATTATTCAATATAGTGTCCCTTTTGGCTCACTCAGCTTGAGAGACCTCACAGATTCCTAACTATGAAGATCTAAGGCCTCAGATCTCTCAGTTATTTAGACAGACTCACTCAACATAGTCTGTTACAGAGTACTACATGGAGATCTGTGTCACACTACGTGGTGATCTGTGTCACACTACATGGTGATCTGTGTCACACTACATGGTGATCTGTGTCCCACTTTTCAGGCCATGAATGCATGAATAGTCTGAGCCTCTATTACCACCCACTCCTTTGCAGAACAAATTATTTCCCAGATGCCTGGTTAAGGAGACTAAACCTTCATCAACAGATAAATCATCAACAAGAAAGTATGTTATTTGCTGTATGCTAATCTATTTGTTGTACATAATAGGTGCAAAAGTACCCTTCCCTGCCAGGATAACCAGCAGCCATACTCCTCTCTACTTCTCCAACTCCATCCCTTCCCGTCGGCCTCTGTATTTGACTGCACTATTTCCCTCCCTTACTCCTAGTCCTCCTATCTCCCTCCAGGAGCTACTGTAGCAGTATAGTTTTTGCCCACTAGATGGCACCCTTCTCCTGATACTATCTTTGTACATCTAACCAACTGTTTCAGATTAGAAACTCTCAGAAAAATAGTTTGTCCTTACTTATTTTATTGTAGTCTCACTGCACCCCTTCAAATTTACCACCACAATTCACTTAGTTCCCCTTCCTCCTCATACTTCCATTTAAGTCTACTCCCACCTTTACTCTCCTCTACCTTCGCTTACCTTCAGCAGTCAGCATTTCACTGATTGTTTTCACAGGATTCTCTTTGTTTCATCCTTCACCTGGTTCTTCCTCCTCCATTTGCCCTGCGAGCTAACTCCGCTCCCCTATCGTACCCCCAAATTCCACCCACCCCTAGTGCACCTAGCCTTATACCTCTCTAGCCACTCCCACCTCCCCATTATCCAATCCCATCCCACAACACATTAAAGGTATTCCATCTTACTATACTCCTCCTACTTCACTTTATACTCCTACTTACTTACTCTGCACCCTCTACTGCTTCAGCACTATGCCTACTTCTCCCATATCTACTCACCTCAAACCCCTACTCCTGTTCTTAATTCTGCCTTTCCTTTTCCTTCCTTATGTCCTAACTGCCTACGAACATCTTAGCTTCACTAACTTCCAGCTGCCCAAAAACGATATTTCCCCATCATCCTCATCAGCTACTCTTAAACACATCAACATTACTTCTGTAACTAACTACCTCCTCCCAAAGTATCATAGAGTCACCCACATTAGCTATAAACACCAAGTCAAAAGAGCACATAACGTATTGAATCTTACTCTAATTCACACACCTAGACTACACCTTCACCTCCTACTCGATGGTGACATTCATCCCAATCCTGGCCCTTCCATTTAAAGACCTGCTAACCCATATAAACCTCTCCCTCTTCCTTTCACACCCCTACTAGGCCTCCTAACTTCCTCTTCATATCTCATTAAAACATACGATAATAAAGTGACTCACCTTCATGCCCTACTGGATGTACATGACTTTGACATTCTTTGCCTATCCAAAACATGGTTAAAACCAACAACCCAAACTATGAAATCACCCCTTCTGGGTATAGTATTTTAAGAATGGATTGCCTTAACAGGAAGGGTGGGGGCGTAGCCTTATTATTCAAAGCAGGCCTCCAAGTTACACCACTTGATACTCACCCACCTTCCAATAGCACTACTGAAATTCTTATCACTAAGCTACAACTAAACATTAGTAAGTCCATCTACATTATATGCTCATATCTTCCTCCAGGTAATAACATCACCTCCCTTGAAAATATCCTTAGCTGGCTATCCACTAACTATCCACAAGAAACTATTCTCCTAGGCAACTTTAATATAGACTGGAATACCTGTAATTCCAATAATCCATCCAATCACATAAACCTATATGGCTTCTCCAAACTATCACTTCACCTACTCGTATCCATAAACCTACCAACAAAGAAACCACCCTAGATTGGATCCTTATAAATACTCTATCTACAACATATATGACAGGTATCCTACCAGCTGACATTAGTGATCACTCTCAAACTTATATAATTTGACATAAGAGTAATATTACCAGTTTCTCAACTTTTAGAACTACTCATTGCAATAAACATTTTAACCCAGAACAATTCCAGAATGAACTGAGTGTATGCAACTGGTCACCCTTAAAACACGTCCCACTAGATGAAGCAGGGCATACTTATGAACTGAGTGTATGCAGCTAGTCACCCTTAAAACACCTCCCACTAGATGAAGCAGTAGCATACTTATGAACTGAGTGTATGCAGCTGGTCACCCTTAAAACACCTCCCACTAGATGAAGCAGGGCATACTTATGAACTGAGTGTATGAGACTGGTCACCCTTAAAACACCTCACACTAGATGAAGCAGTAGCATACTTATGAACTGTGTGTATGTGACTGGTCACCCTTAAAACACCTCCCACTAGATGAATCAGTGGCATACTTATGAACTGGGTGTATGCAACTGGTCACCCTTAAAACACCTCCCACTAGATGAAGCTGTGGCATACTTACGAACTGAGTGTATGTGACTGGTCACCCTTAAAACACCTCCCACTAGATGAAGCTGTGGCATACTTATGAACTGAGTGTATGCAACTGGTCACCCTTAAAACACCACCCACTAGATGAAGCAGGGCGTACTTATGAACTGAGTGTATGCCATTGATCACCCTTAAAACACTTCCCACTAAATGAAGCCGTGGCATACTTATGAACTGAGTGTATGTGACTGGTCACCCTTAAAACACCTCCCACTAGATGAAGCAGGGCATACTTATGAACTAAGTGTATGCGACTGGTCACCTTTAAAACACTAGATGAAGCCATGGCATACTTATGAACTGAGTGTATGTGACTGGTCACCCTTAAAACACCTCCCACTAGATAAAGCCATGGCATACTTATGAACTGAGTGCATGTAACTGGTCACTCTTAAAACACCTCCCACTAGATGAAGCAGGGCATAATTATGAACTGAGTGTATGCGACTGGTCACCCTTAAAACACCTCCAACTAGATGAAGCAGGGCATACTTATGAACTGAGTGTATGCGACTGGTCACCCTTAAAGCACCTCCAACTAGATGAAGCAGGGCATACTTATGAACTGAGTGTATGCGACTGGTCACCCTTAAAACACCTCCCACTAGATGAATCAGTGGCATACTTATGAACTGGGTGTGTGCAACTGGTCACCCTTAAAACACATCCCACTAGATGAAGCCGTGGCATACTTATGAACTGAGTGTATGCAACTGGTCACCCTTAAAACTCCTCCCACTAGATGAAGCAGGGCATACTTATGAACTGCGTGTATGCGACTGGTCACCCTTAAAACACCTCCCACTAGATGAAGCCGTGGCATACTTATGAACTGAGTGTATGCGACTGGTCACCCTTAAAACACCTCCCGCTAGATGAAGCAGGGCATACTTATGAACTGAGTGTATGCAGCTGGTCACCCTTAAAACACCTCCCACTAGATGAAGCAGGGCATACTTATGAACTGAGTGTATGCAGCTGGTCACCCTTAAAACACCTCCCACTAGATGAAGCAGGGCATACTTATGAACTGAGTGTATGTGACTGGTCACCCTTAAAACACCTCCCACTAGATGAAGCAGGGCATACTTATGAACTGAGTGTATGTAACTGGTCACCCTTAAAACACCTCCCACTAGATGAAGCAGGGCATACTTATGAACTGAGTGTATGTAACTGGTCACCCTTAAAACACCTCCCACTAGATGAAGCAGGGCGTACTTATGAACTGAGTGTATGTGACTGGTCACCCTTAAAACACCTCCCACTAGATGAAGCAGGGCGTACTTATGAACTGAGTGTATGTGACTGGTCACCCTTAAAACACCTTCCACTAGATGAAGCAGGGCATACTTATGAACTGAGTTTATGTGACTGGTCACCCTTAAAACACCTCCCACTAGATGAAGCAGGGCGTACTTATGAACTGAGTGTATGCGACTGGTCACCCTTAAAACACCTCCCACTAGATGAAGCCATGGCATACTTATGAACTGAGTGTATGTGACTGGTCACCCTTAAAACATCTCCCACTAGATGAAGCAGGGCATATTTATGAACTGAGTGCATGCGACTGGTCACCCTTAAAACACCTCCCACTAGATGAAGCAGGCCATACTTATGGACTGAGTGTATGTGACTGGTTACCCTTAAAACATCCCCCACTAGATGAAGCAGGGCATACCTATGAACTGAGTTTTATGCAACTGGTCACCCTTAAAACACCTCCAACTAGATGAAGCAGGGCGTACTTATGAACTGAGTGTATGCGACTGGTCACCCTTAAAACACCTCCCACTAGATGAAGCAGGGCATACTTATGAACTGAGTGTATGTGACTGGTCACCCTTAAAACACCTCCCACTAGATGAAGCAGGTGAACTGAGTGCATGCGACTGGTCACCCTTAAAACACCTCCCACTAGATGAAGCAGGCCATACTTATGGACTGAGTGTATGTGACTGGTTACCCTTAAAACATCCCCCACTAGATGAAGCAGGGCATACCTATGAACTGAGTTTTATGCAACTGGTCACCCTTAAAACACCTCCCACTAGATGAAGCAGGGCATACTTATGAACTGGGTGTATGCAACTGGTCACCCGTAAAATACCTCCCACTAGATGAAGCAGGGCATACTTATGAACTGAATGTATGCGACTGGTCACCCTTAAAACACCTCCCACTAGATGAAGCAGTGGCATACTTATGAACTGGGTGTATGCAACTGGTCACCCTTAAAACACCTCCCAAGAGACACCCTTTATGCTGACCTCTTACCTGCTAAGTATCTTCAAATAGCAGCTAAAGTTATTGCTTACCCTATCTTTATCCTAATTAATAGAACCATCACTGAAGGTGCCATCCCATCCATCTGGAAAGTCTCACATATAATTCCCCTACACAAAGGTAGCAACTCAATAGAACTTTCTAACTACTGTCCAATTGCCCTACTCTCTCCCATAGCTAAAATCATGGAAAATGCATCCATTGGCAACTGCTAGACCACTTCCTCCAAAATAACCTTTTGGCTAGCTCTCAACATGGCTTTCGACCTTTCCATAGCACCACTACAGCCTCCTATCATTTTCTGACCCCATTAACAAAAACCATAACAATACCATCCCGTCTTCTGCTATCTTTATAGATCTTTCAAAAGCATTCGATATGGGTAACCATCACCTACTACTGAATATACTTAAGTCCCTTTCACTTGATAATTAAGCTCTGCAGTGGTTCACGTCCTACTTACACAACAGGCAACAGGCAGTACTCTGGGACAACACTCTATCGTCCCACCTTCCTGTCTCCCTTGGTGTACCCCAAGGTTCTATTCTGGGACCTCTCATATTCTCTATCTTTATAAACGATCTATCCAATAGTATTCCACTTGCTATATCCAGTCAATATGCAGATTACGCCACTTTAATCTCCTCAGCTACTGAACTGTCTGAACTGCAGTCCCTCACCCAAAATGTCTTTGAGCTTGTTGAGGACTGGTTTTTACAGTGTTGCCTCCTCCTTAACCCCAAAAAGACTAAACTACTCCTGTTTATTCCCACACTCGTCCACCCCACTTCACTTCACTATTAAATCTAAAAATGGTACAGTTATATCACCTGACACTACCACTAAACTCTTAGGAGTGACAACTGACCACAACCTTAACTATGATACTCATATTAACACCATAATAAAATCAGTTACCCAAAAACTAGGCTCCCTCTATAGAATTAAACCCTTCCTTACTCCCATATCTAGAACTATTACTGCCCACACCCACCTCATCTCAACACTCTTTTATACCTCCCCTATATATACAAATCTATCTAAAAGCAACCTCAACAAGCTGGCAAAGTCCTACAATAATATTACCAGATTTGCTACCGGCTACCCAGTTAGATCCCACCACTGCCAAAATCTGAATCAACTCGGTTGGCTGGAACTGCAGAACCAAATTCTATTTCACCAAGTAACTATTACCCATAAAACCCTTTATCATCCAAGCAACACATCAATTCTCACAAGTCTAATCTGCCCATATAAAACTCTTACAAACCTACGCTCTGCACACAAACTACTCATTACTACTCAAAAACCTAACACTAAAACAGGAGAATCCCTTTTCACTAACACTGCAGGCAAAAGCTGGAACCTACTTCCTGGTGAACTTACATCTCTTTCTTCAACTTCACTATTTAAAAAGAAACTTAAATCATACCTTACAACTCACTGGCTATGTCCCTGTTCTAACCCTGAGTAATGTAACTGCCACTGCTAGTCTTGGCTAACACCATTTACATCTCTCTTCCTGCCACTTTAAGGCCACTACCTTCTAAGCTGACTTATTGTACGTAGGAACAACAGAATTGGGCATCTTACTGTCTTATGTACAAATTACTACCCTTCAACAAATTCTTCCAATCCTATTATTTAGTATGTTCTCCTGTTTCTGCTTATTACTTTGCTTTGGGTAACTACCACATACTTCCAAATCCTTTTCTTTCTTCTCATAGTGAAAAAAAAAAATCTATCATGTATGCAAAGTTACCATGGATCACCTGTTATTGTCTTACAACTTTCCAGTAATTTATGTTTAATGTTCTGTTTGTGCATGTCTTTTATGTGAAGCTTTTCTCCCCGGGCCTCTACTGAAAATGGACATATATCCAGCTAGACTAGCCTGGTCAACAAATGTAAAATAAATAAAAATAAATAAATAAATAAAACACTGGCGTGATTGAGCCATGTCTCAAAGTATCCCTTCCGTCTGGAACAAACTTCTGGTACATCTCAAGCAGTGTACTATGCCTTGCTGCCTACTAGGTAAACCTAGATATTTAGATGCTCACATTTTCCTTGGTTGGTCTTGTGCGTCCCTTGAGACTGGAGGGAACTTTTAAGAATGGGTACTTGGATATGCTTGAAATGGTTTATAGACTGACTGCCTAATACATACATATGCCTCTGTAATATATATTATTCAAACTGTCTCATCTCTTCTCTGTCCTGCCTCATCAATGTCTTACTTATGTGTCAAATGCATCCCCTGAGGCAGAACTGATCAGCAATGCCAGATGACCATATAACTGGAACAGCATGACAACCAACCAGGTGAATGAATGTGTGTGTGAATACTTGTGTGTCTGTACTGTCTGTGACTGCCTTGACAATGACTGCTTTATATGTTTGTGAATGCATGGGCATGTGTGCACCTGTTACTAGAGTCGCCATCCATATTCATGAATGTATGTATGAATATGTAAGTGGCTGCACATTCTGACACTTGCATGACAGGCCACACTCATAAATGTGTGTGTGTGTGTGTGTGTGTGTGTGTGTGTGTGTGTGTGTGTGTGGTGGGGATATAACTTCTGGAAGATACAGCTTGCCTTGCAGAAGTGAGGGTCTTCCAAACCTTCACCTATGATGGTACATGTTCCCATATATGTCCCATGAAGGCTACCAATTGTATTCAGTTTTACTCAGCTGTGCACATAACCACAGCCCATATGCTATATGCCTTGCATTTCTTTGTTAAAGGGAGGTGGGCAGCAGTGCAGTTTGCTGGACCCCAACTGTCCAAGAAGAGTGAGCTGGCATCAGCCTCTCACTGCCACCTTCTCTCATGAGCACCTTCTTCAGCCCTGGGTCATATAGACTGCAGTCAGGCCTGTATCCTTCTCTACCATGGAGCTGACTGAGGGATTATTTTTAACTGCTAACATGGAGGGATGCCACATACAGTTTGAGACACACTCTTTAAAGACAAACAACTGATGCACCCATCTAGAGGGAAAACACTCAAGATCAAATTATTTCTCCACCCCAGTCTTTGTCATGGGCGAGGATCTGCCCATTCAAATGTCCCAGGAATAAGATACAAAATTGCTCTATTTTCCTGGCAATCCCCACCATTAGCTCATCCAACACCTGGTCTACTGTAAGAGATACCTACCACTGTCCACAGAAGAAACAGGCAGCACTTAGGAAGCGAAAGTATATTACTAAAGCTCATACCCTGCAGATTTAGGAGCTATACATATAGAATAAATGCTTAGAATGTAAGCTACAAGAGCCAAAATATAGGTCTTGTCAGACCAACCTGAATATAACTGCATGCTGAGAAAAAGGAAGACTTGGAACCCATTGCTTTTATAGTTAATAAACTGATAATACTGCCAAGGCTCTGTGGCACAGAGAGATAAAGCCTTGACTGCCACCCAGATAACCTATGTCTGAACGACAGCTCAGGTATTGGAAGAGCAGGGATGGAAGATAGGAAATTAGAAGCCATGGCTCACCCATCTTAGGGGAAGGGATTGGCAGTTCTCAAAGGTGGAGTTGTTGCCATGTAAGCACTGCATTGATTGCAAGCATGCTGATCTCAGGGAAAGCAGAGATTGGATTTTCAAGCAGATGGTGTTAGCTCTTGTTGGCAGGTGTGTGGAAATGCACATCTATAGACAGAGGAACATTAGAGGCCCTTGAGGTGATGCAAGCTACTATGCTACCACAAGGGGGCATGACTTAGGGCTAAAGGAGGGGGAAAGTCTGGATGCCCACATAAGTGATGGCTGTTCAGTACTACCACTAGTTAACTCAAGGGAATGCCAGAACTGGGGAATGATCCAGATATTTGTTGGGCCATTTGAAGAAAAGAGATTGGAGGTGACACTTCATAGGTTCATAGGTGAGTACTAGGCTAATGGCCCTGGAGCTAACACAAGCCTAGCCCAAGAATATTCCCAGTCGTCCTGTTGCCGGACGTTACTTCCTGGTGGCCCTGTCGAGCAAGGCTGTCAAAGTGATCGGGTGAATTTTCTGTTACCCATCCGCTTATCGAGATTTTTCTTGAAGAAGGCTAGTGAAGTGCTCTGCTTGACATGAATGGGGAGTTTATTCCAGAGTATGGGAAATCTCTGGGTTAGGAACCTGTCCAGCAGGTTCTGTTTATTGTGGTGATGAGGTTGAGGTCTTTGGAGCGTGTGGTGTGGAGGGATTGCGACTTTTTCAGATGAAGCATGTCTAGCAAAATTGGGTCAGACATGGCTTTGTATGCCAAGCAGAGATCTCCTCTAAATAGGCGATATGAGATGGAGTATAGCTGGAGTTTTTTTGAGTCTGTCTGTATAGGGCATGTGTTTGAGTCCTAGGATCCTCTTTGTGATGAATTTTTGTGGCCACTCTGGTTGTTGCAGGTGTCTAGTGAGGTACATGCCAAATGGGGAATTGTACACTATAATGGGTCTAATGAGGGATGAGTAAAGGGGGATTATGACATCTTTCTTCCTGGATGAGAAACCTTTTGTAATGAGGTGTGCCACATAGAAGGACTTTCTAACTACAGTGGCAACATGGTTGTTGAAGGAGAGGTTGCTATCTACCTGTGTCCCTAGATCTCTTATCATACCTTGGGAGTTGAAAGGGCTACCATTGATGTGTTAGTTTGTGGGCACTGTGTTTTTCCTGAAGTGGAATGATGATGCACTTTTTAGCATTGAGCTTAAGACCATGGTTCTGGCACCAGTCATTGGTGTCTGTGAGGCCTTTTTGTGGGATGTCTACATCAGCCTGAGAATCAATAATAGCTCCCAGTTTGCAGTCATCCATGACTTTGGTTAACCAGAGTCCCTTGGTGTTAGCCTGAACTTCAAAGAAGTAGATACCAAACAGGAGAGGACCTAGGGCAGATCCCTGTGGGACTCCACTTGTAACTGCCTGGTAGTTGGATTTGGAGTCCACTCCTTTCACCATGTGGATTCTGTACATGAGCCAATTGGCAACCCATCTTATGACGTAGGGGTTAATGCCTAGGTTAGTGAGTCTGTCAATGATCCCTGAGTGGAGGATGATGTCAAAGGCCTTGGCTAGATCGAGGTAGGCTGTATGGACTACCTTGTCTTCATTGACCGCTGTAGTGACAGATTCGAAGAAGTCTATCAGGTTGTGCAGACATGATCTTCCCTTCACAAACCAAAACTAGGAGGGGTCCAGGGTTTGAAGGTTCCCTATATCTCTATTTATGAGGTCCATAATGGTGCGCTCCATGGCCTTACTGACCAAGTTCATCAGGCTGATGGGACAGTAGTTTCCAGGGTCAGTAGTCGCTCCCCCTTTGGGGAGAGGAATGACTGTAGTGGTGCACCATTTGGTGGGAACAAAGCCTGAAGTGAGGCTGTGGTGTAACAAGGCACTCAGGTGTAGTGCCATTTCCCTTTGTAATTCATGTAGAACACAGCCAGGTATATTATCAGGTCCCATGGAAGCTGTATTTTTGGCTTTGGATAGTGCAGCTTCTATCTGTGCAGCCATGATATTAGGGATTTAGCATTTCTCTGGTATTGGGATGGGCCCTTTAGGGGCAAAGGGGGGATAAAGTTTGCACTAAACCTGTCGGCCAAGATACTGGCAATATCTGCTGGTTCAGTATAAGTGGTACTGTTGTGCAGTAGCTCAGAGCACCTCTGCCTATTGTTGTGCAGATTCTTGATATAGCTAAAGAATGCCTTGTGGTTGTCTTTAGCATCTGTAGCAATTTTATTTTTGTAACTAGCTTTGGAGGATTTGATGAGGTACCTCAGTTTTTTGCTAAGACTTACAAGGGAATTTTTCCAGTCTTGAGATTTTACCCTTTTCTGCAACATTTTCTTCCTCCTGTTGTAGAGTTTGTTAATGGCAGGGGTCCACCAGATTGGCTTCCTTTTTTTGGAGGACAAGATCTTGGTTCTGTTTGGTATGGCCTGATGCATGCACTTGTGTAAATGCTCATACAGCGCCTTCGTGTATCATTCAGCAGCCATACATCCATTCCCCATTTGCATGGATGATGTGAAGTTTGACACTTCTGTCTTTAGAAGCTCAAAATTGGCTTTGGAGAAGTTCTTCACTGTAGTTTCCTTCATGGGAGGTGAGGGTGGGATTTGGATATCAACTGTTATTAACTTGTGGTCAGATCTAACCAGGGAGGAATTGATTACAGGTGTAAAGCGTCAGTCCCCCATGTTTGTAATGACCAGGTTGAAAATGTTTCTACCTCTGGAAGGGATGAGAATGATTTCATCCAGGGGGTTGGAATTAATGAATTCCAGAAATCGTTGGGCAAATGAGTTGGAACAGGATTAGTTTTCCCAGCTAATGGAGGGGTAGTTAAAGTCTCCCAGGATAAGAGTATTAGGTTGAACCTTGATGCTTTCCAGAGTGTTCAGGAATGCGGAGTGGGAATCTTGGGACATGGCGGGGGATCTATATCAGGCTACAACCTGGATTGCAGTTTTATCCAGTGGTAGTTGTACCTGCAGTACCTCTGACGCATTATGTCATGTGACCAGCCTGGAGGTGTGCATATCCTTTATGAAAATGGATACACCACCACCTTTGGGGCTTCAGTTCACACCTCCTTTAGGGCTTCAATCCAGATTTAGGGGCCAAAAGGTGTGATATGGAATGTTGCCTGGTAGCGTGGGGTGCTATCTGAAGCCTTGAACCAGGTATCTGTTACTGCAAAGAGTTCAATGTTCTCAAATTTATGGAGTGACTTGAGCAAGTGCATTTTGAGATTTAGGCTTCTAGAATTGAGTAGCATAACCCGCAGGTTGCGTTTGCTTGCAGTTATTATGGTGGTAAATTTGCTTTAGGGCATTGACTAAAAAAGGCACTATAGTGGTGGCAAGAGCCTTTACCAGTATCTGGAATCCCAGGGGCGACAGGTGCAGACCATCTCTGGCAAAGCATTGTGGTCTCTTGATCATGTCGTCCCAGGCAGACAGATACTGGATCCCCTTTGCATGACACCAGAAACTTAGCCAATTGTTGAAGTCAATCATTTTCTGCTTGTACTGTGGTATCATTCTAGGCAATGGTAGGATGCTACTCAGGGTCAGGGTCATACCTGCCTGGGCTGCAGGATCCGAGAACTTCTTCATGTCTCTTTTCATGTAGTCCAGGGAGGTACGTCTCAGGTCATTCACACCAACATGAACAATGAAAGAGTCACATTTGTACTTGTTGTGGAGAGACCCAAGTGCGTGCGTTATGTGGCGAATCCTGGCACCTGACAGGCAGCCGACCGTAATCTTCACCTTATTCAACCTAGTGAGTGGGACATCGGTGTGCCTTACTACTGTGTCACCTATGACTAGTGTATTGGGTAAAGTGTTTTGCCGTATGGGCTTAGGCTGAGTGGCACACTGTTTATGTGGGCTATGTGTCTTGGAGGTTGTGTTTGGATGAGATGGCTGCTTGCGTTTCTGTCTCGGAGGTCTTTGTTGTTTGGGCAGATTTTTATTGAGAGCCTCCACAAAAGTGTGTGTGTGTTTTCTGTTACTATATGAGAGGTGTGGTGGTGTGTGATCTGGGGATCTATGTGTTCTATGAGATGGGATGCATGTGTTAACCTTCTCCTCTTCACTTGCTAGCACAGTCTTGGTTTGAGAGGGCGTGGTCTCTGTCTTGGTTTGAGAGGGCGTGGTCTCTAGTATGGTTATGTACTTGCATCTCTTACAAGTGGATGTGTTTGGAGGTTGCTATCAGTGGAACCCTGTGCTGGTGGTTAGGATGAGCCACGACAATTCAGGGAAGAAGCAGCAGAAGTCTAATGGTCTTTACTGGTCTGCACATGGCTGGGAATAAAACATGGTCTGTAAATGAAGTAACTAATGCTAATGGTCTGTCTGTGAATAAAACCAAGTGGAATATGGTCATGGTCTGGTGTGTAGAAGTAACTAATGGTCTGTCCATGGTTGGGAATAAAAAATGGTCTGTCATGGTCTGCACATGACTAGGAATAAAAGATGGTCTGTAATTGTCTGTCCATGGCTGGGAATAAAACATAGTCTGCAATGGTCTGTCCATAGCTGGGAATAAAAAAATGGTCTGTCATCCCCTTTGGCAAAAACAAAGTGCCCACAAATTACCACATAGGTGGTAATCCATTAAGTACAGAAGAAGTAATTAGGGACCTGGGGACCCAAGTTGATAGCAATCTCTCATTTGACAACCACGTGGCCAAAGTGGTTAGAAAAACATTTTATATAGCCCACCTAATCATGAAGGGATTCACATCTAGATCAGGGGAGGTCATCGTGCCTCTTTACTCATCCCTCATCAGGCCCATAATTGAGTACAATGCCCCTTTTGGGATGTACCTTACCAGACACCTGCAGCAACTGGAAAGACCCCAAAAGTACCTCACTAAGAGGATCAAGGGGCTCAAACAGATGCCGTATGCTGCCCGGTTAAAGAAATTCCAGCTCTACTCAGTGGCATACCGCCTGCTCAGAGGCGATCTGTGCCTGATGTATAAAGCCATGTCCAACCTGGAATTAATGGACATGCTGCACCTCAGAAAATCCAAATCCCATCGAGCTACGCGCTCGAGGGACTTGAACCTCAGCACTGAAATAAATAGGACATGCTGGAGGGACAGATTCATAACCCAGAGGCTCCCTTCACTCTGGAATAAAATCCCAGTCCAGGTTAGGCAGAGTACCTCATTGACTCTCTTCAAGAGGAATCTTGATGAGTGGATGGGAGATCGTAGGTTTGCCCCAGGTATCACTTCTGTGTCACTGTTAGACAGAGGCACATTATACTAACTTTGAAAAAGGGCATAGCAAAATTAATTTAAAATGGGTGGCGAAAGCCATACGCACTCTGGCTAGGCTTATAAATGCCCTAGGGCAGATAGCCTAGTATGAACCTATGAACCTATGAACCTATGGTCTGCACATGCCTGGGAATAAAACACGGTATGTAATGGTCTGTCCATGGCTAGGAATAAAACATGGTCTGTAATGGTCTGCACATGGCTAGGAATAAAACATTGTCTGTCATGGTCTGTAATGGTCTGTCCATGGCTGGGAATAAAAAGTGGTCTGTAATGGTCTATCCATGGTGAGAAGTAACTAATGGTCTGTCCATGGCTGGGAATAAAAAATGGTCTGTCATGGTCTGCACATAGCTAGGAATAAAACATGGTCTGTAATTGTCTGTAATGGTCTGTCCATGGCTGGGAATAAAACATGGTCTGCAATGGTCTGTCCATGGCTGGGAATAAAAAATGGTCTGTCATGGTCTGCACATGCCTGGGAATAAAACACGGTATGTAATGGTCTGTCCATGGCTAGGAATAAAACATGGTCTGTCATGGTATTTCCATGGCTGGGAATACAAAACTGGTCTGTTATGGTCTGTACTGGTGTGCACATGGATGGAAATAAAAAATGGTCTGTATTGGTCCGCACATGACTAGGAATAAAAACTGGTCTGTCATGGTCTGCACATGGTTAGGAATAAAATATGGTGTGTCATGGTCTGTAATGGTCTGCACATGGCTAGGAATTAAAAAAATAGTCGGTAATGGTCTGCACATGGCTAGAAATAAAAAAATGGTATGTCATGGTCTGCACATGGTTAGGAATATAAGATGGTCTGTAATTGTCTGGCCATGGCTAGGAATAAAACATGGTCTGTAATGGTCTGCACATGGCTAGGAATTAAAAATGGTCTGTAATGGTCTGTACATGGCTAGCAATAAAAAATGGTCTGTAATGGTTTGTCCATGGCTAGGAATAAAAAATGGTCTGTAATGCTCTGTCCATGGCTAAGAATAAAACATGGTCTGTAATGGTCTGCACATGGCTAGGAATAAAACATGGTCTGTAATGGTCTGCACATGGCCAGGAATTAAAAATGGTCTGTAACTGTCTGCACATGGCTAGGAATAAAAAATGTTCTGTCATGGTCTGTAATGGTCTGCACATGGCCAGGAATAAAAAATGGTCTGTAATGGTCTGCACATGGCTGGGAATAAAAAATGGTCTGTCATGGTCTGCACATGGCTAGGAATAAAAAATTGTCTGTAATGGTCTCTCCATGGCTAGGAATAAAACATGGTCTGTCCATGGCTAGGAATAAAAAATGGTCTGTAATGGTCTGTCCATGGCTAGGAATAAAAAATGGTCTGTAATGGTCTGTCCATGACTAGGAATAAAACATGGTCTGTAATGGTCTGCACATGGCTGGGAATAAAACATGGGCTGTAATGGTCTGCACATGGCTAGGAATAAAACATGGTCTGTAATGGTCTGCACATGGCTGGGAATAAAAAAATGGTCTGTAATGGTCTGCACATAGCTTGGAATAAAAAATGGTCTATCATGGTCTGCACATGGGTAGGAATAAAAAGTGGTCTGTCATGGTCTGCACATGGCTAGAAATAAAAAATGTTCTGTCATGGTCTGCACATGGCTAGAAATAAAAACAATGATCTGTATTGGTCTGCACATGCCTGGGAATAAAAATGGTATCTAATGGTCTGCACATGGCTGGGAATAAAAAATGGTCTGTAATGGTCTGCATATGACTAGGAATAAAAAGGGTCTGTCATGGTCTGCAAATGGCTAGGAATAAAAAATGGTCTGTAATGGTCTGCACATGGCTAGGAATAAAAAATAGCCTGGTGTTTTTAATTTCTCCAAGTCTTTTTGGTTTCTAATACCATGATGGGAATGGACCCCATTCCTAAGTTAAAGTACAATTAAAGTTTATGAAATTAGTATTGTTTCACTCTTTGATGTCAGCCAAAAGTGCTCTTCACAGCACCTGCAATGTGCCCAGTAATGACTCCTGCATTTTGTATGGTGTTACATGAATTGGTAACATACCTAAATATGATTGTAAATTCTTTTTTATAAGACCAGTTGCTCTTACTACTATTGGAACTGTCTGCGTATCTTTCTTCCACATGGCTCTCATTTCTGCCTGCGAACGAGGTATTTTATGACTTTGTGTCTCTCTGTACACAAGACACTGTAGTCTCTGGGTGTGGCGATTTCAATAATCAATGCTACTTTTGTCTTCTTTTCTTGGACCACTATATCCAGTTTTCTAGCATCTATCTTTTGGACTGTTGGTATTGAGTAGTCTCATGTGACATAGACTTCAACATTTTTTATGATTCTATGTGGCTCATATTTCCAGTGTTTTTCAGTCACTTCAATACCATAATGTTTGCACAATCTCCAGTGGAACAGTCTCACCACATTATTATGCCTCTCACTATACTGTTCCTCTGCCATTAGTACATCGCAACCAGCAACAAGGTGTGTGACTGTTTCCAATTCGGTTTTACAAAACCTACATATATCTATTTCTCCCACATGTTCAATAGACTTTGTAAACCAGTGTGTATGTAGTCCACTATCTTGGGCTGCCAATATTAACCTTTCATTTCTTGGTTTGAATTTGCCTCTCCTTAACCATTTCTGCATTCATTCTTGATTAATATCAGGCTCTTCCAGAAGTTTTCTATACTTGCAACTATATTTATGTTTTTTCCACATTTCTTGCCTTGTCATCTGGTCCTTCATCTTACATTCTTTCTTTTGTTTTTTGGTACATTCATTTGCTACCTGGTTTTTATCCACTTCTGGTTTGATTTCCATTCCTGCTTGACATCGATATGCTTCTGCTAAATTAAGCAGAAGCGTCATCTTAGATTTATTCTCCTCATGTTTCAAAACTTTCACCACATTTGGATCTTGTGAGGTCAGTAGATATGTGTTGAGTCCCACGATTGCAGCTCTATATATATAATCAGTTTCAAGGAGGCTCATCCTTCCTTCAGGACAGGGAATATATAATCTTGGTATACACTGATTTTTATAAATCATTTGGTAAGCATGAAGCATCCTTCTTATTTTAATATCCAGTCTATCCATCACTTTTTGGGGCCAGTCAATCACTCCAAAACTGTAAGTTAGGACAGGAAGAGCAAACTGATTTATAGCTTGGATCTTGTTCCTAGGTGTCAATGTTGTTTTCAGGATTAATTTAAGTCTTCTAAAGTACTCCTTACTGAGCTTTATTCGCATTTGTTGATGTTTTATTGCTGATCCTTCATCAATTCCCAAATATTTATACACTCCCTCTTGCTCAAGTTCTTTTATATCACATTCCTGTCCCAAACTGATATTTTCTTGGTGCTGCAGTTTTCCTTTTTTAAGGTTGCTTTTGCACATTTATCAAGACCAAACAGCATTCTGATATCATCTGAAAAAGTTTTGACAACCTGCAGCTGTGCTTTCAGTTCCTCATCTGATGAGCTGTACAATTATAAATCATCGACAAAGAGAAGATGAGAAGTCATTAGACTTTGTTGTTTCTAGGAGCCAAATTGTAGCCATAACTTAAGCTGTTAAGTAAACAGGTTAATGGATTAATGACAAGGCAAAATAGCAAGGGTGACAGAGAGTCACCCTGCAATATCCGCCTTTGAATTTTTATCCCTGGGATAATAATCTGTCCTTTATCATGGCTTAACTGCAAAGTGGTTTGCCACTGTTTCATGGTCACTGTGATGTAGTTTATCAGTGTAGGGTGTATCTTATACATTTGTAAGCACTCTTTTATCCATGAATGTGGGATACTGTCAAATGCTTTTTTGTAGTCAATCTATGCCATACTTAGATTCTTCCCCTTCTTACAGTTTTCCACTATAACTGTTTAACAATAAATGATCCTTTGATCCATATGACTTTCTTTTATTGCCCTTTTGTTCTACTGCCATAATTTGCTGGGGTGCCTTCTGTGTGGAGTCTGCATGTCCTCCCTGTGGTCACGTGGGTTTCCTCCAGATGCTCCAGTTTCCTCCCACATCCGAAAGACATGCTGTAGGTGGACTGGACAAACTAAATTGGCCCTAGGCGTGAGTGTGTGCGTGTGTGTGTGCCTTCTGTGGAAGGTTGGGCGCTGGGCTGGCAACTCGACACTGTAAAACTCCACTGCGAATCATGAGTGGACAGTGATTCGCTGTGGCAACCCCTAACCAGGGAAAGCCGAAAGAAGAAGAAGAAGTTCTACTGCCATAATTTGTTTTCTTCTAAATGACTAAGAACTCTGTCAGAGTCAATTCCCATGTATAGTTTATACGTTGTTGGAAGACAAGTTATTGGTCTATAATTTTTAGGGTAGCTTGCAGGTTCACTCTTAAGTAAGAGCATTGTTTTTCCTGTTTTTAACCAGTGCGGTGTGTGTTCGGGGTGCTCAAATAAATAGTTCTTACTCATGCCTAAATCCTCGTGCAAAGAAGTTAATACTTTAAGCTAAAAGTTAGGTACTGCATCTGGGCCTGGGATTTCACAGTTAGAGGCTTTTCTCAACTTTATTTCAATCTGTCTGGCTGTTATTTCATCCCATTTCATATCCTGTACCTTTAAAGTTTTTATTCTTTCTTTTACTTCTTCTATCCATTTAGCATCTTTGTTACGTCCACAGGATCTTCATAGATACTTCCCCAAAATGTATCTACTTCCTCTTTTTTCGGTGGTATTTCAATTAGTTTTACCTTATTTCCCAATTCTCTATAAAACGTTTTGGGGTCATCAATAAATTGCTTATTTTGTGCTTTTCCCTTATATTTATCTTTGTATCTTCTGAGTCTTTCCTCCTGTTTTGAAATTTCTAGTTTGTTATCTCCAATAGTGCATAATAGATCCTGGTCTGTTCTAATACTGCACATTGCTTTTATCACATCTATCTTTCTTAGTATTTTTGTTGATCTATTACCTCTTTTATAATCTTCTAACAATGACACTTCTTGTCTTAGCTGCTTTATAGTTTTCTCTATTTGATATTTCCATGATGGTATTCGCTTTTGCCCCCTCTTTTCTCTCGCTACCCTGTATTCCTGTGGTAGAACTTTATCAGTTATTAATTTAACTGCACAGTAGTATATTCTGTTTACTTCTGTTATATCGCATGGATCTCTATGGACAGTCCTAATTACTCTGTTCATTTGTTTAATCAAGCTTCTGACTTTTGGGGTTTTATTAACCTTCTGCGGTCTCTACTGCAGTAGTGGTGCTGCGGTAGCATTGTCACCTCACAGCAAGACGTTGTGCCATTCAATTCTCAGCTAGAGCATCTTCTGTGCGGAGACATGCATGAATGGGCGTACCTTCATTGAAGGTTGTGCATCAGGGCTGGCAAACTCAACACGTAAAAAATCTACTGCCAATCATTAGCGGACTGGAGTTCTGCTGTGGCGACCCCTAACCGGGAAAAGCCAAAAGACACAAACAAACATTAACCTTCTGCAGTCTATTTCTCTCATTGATCTTGATATATCTGTCTTTGTCTATTAAATCAAGCAACTCTTCTCTTAACTCCTTTTCTTCCATACTGAGGGCACATCCCTTGTTTTCCATTTCCTGTGGGCATTTTATAGAAAGTTCTATAGCATCTTTTTGTGGCACATTCTCTTCAATTTCATCCTGTGTCATCTGTTGGTATGTCATATGGGAACTCACTGGCCTATCACTCCTCAACATTGACTGTGTCAGAGTTTCCACAGTTTGCTGTTCCTTCCCTTGCTGTCCAGCTTCAAGTGAACATTTATACTGGTTTCCTGTGGAAGGCCCCAAAATATCTTGATATGGTACCTGACCAATTGCTTCCTGTTCCACTGGTTTCCCCTTAATTTGTAGCTGCTCCATTACCTCAGTTTCTATTTATGTGACTTCTCCATTACTGATCTCTTTTTCTACTTTTCCACTTTGTCTTCTTATTTTTTATATTGTAAAGTTTTCCATGTCTGGATTCCTTTGCCTGTATTTCTCTTCAAATATCTTTGGTGCTGCTCTTTTTGTATTAGTTAGTTTTGCTTTCTCCTTTGCATAAATATCACACCTTATTAAATCTCTTTTCCTTTCCCATGTCCATATTTCTTCTTCACGTCTCCTGATCTTCTTGCTTTTCCATATTCTAGGGACTCACTTCGTCATGCTATGATGTAGTCTGTGTTAGACCTTCTACATCAAATCGTTCACTTCACAGGCCCTCCATAACTTCAACTTCTATTTCTTTAACTTCTGCTTTACTAATCATTTTTTTTTACATTACATCTTTGTGCTATTAATCTTTTTATTGTGAAATTTTCCATATCTGGATGCCTTTGACTCTTTTTCTCTTCGAATATCTTTGACACTGCCTTCTCTATATTACTTAACTTGGCTTTCTCCTTTGCATAAATATTGCACCATATCAAATCTCTCTCTTTCCCATGCCACGTCTATATTAGTAGCACGAAAAGGCTTCTGAGTGAATATGGACACAGCAACACATTCATTGAATTGCATTAAGCGATTCGATGAATATGTCATAGGGCAAGAAGACAGTTGGCCAAATTCACGGAGTTTCCCTTTCCTTCCCTATAGTGCGATCTCAGAGTTGGTATATTTAGTTGGGGGGGTTGGGGGCAAAGCCCCCCACCTGTTTATGGTGTTAAATTATTGTTTTTTAGTGAACGGCCGTGTAAGTTTTTTCCCTAGGGAAAAATTAGATAACGTGGCCGTTTGCTATTTTCAGGTTTCGTGCATTATGTGTCAACTTTTATGTAGTCGCACATATGCACTTTCAGTGTTATAATATAGACCCCCCCCCATGTCCATATTTATTTTTTTATATTTTTCAAATATCTTTTTGTTGTTTATATTTTCTCACTTCCTCAGATGCTTCTTTTCCCAAACAGATCAACATTTCTTGATCTATGTACTGTTTTTCAAAAATCTGTTGTATTAATGAATGCAAATTTTTATTTGAAGCTTCTAACAGTTTTTCCTGCTGAAGTATTTTTCTTTTCTCTAATTTCTCTCTTAATCATTTTGTATATCTTGTGTCTGGAAATTCTGGGCATTTTGCATAATAGTATCAATACATCATTTCTTTCTTATCCTCAATAGTCCACTCTATTTTCTTTATGGCTCTTCTTTGGCCAATCAATTTTTGTCATTTTGTGGACTGCTACTTCCTTCTACAACAGAAAGGGGGGCATCCTCCCCCCGAGCCTTGGCTCGCCCCATTGTAGGAATGTTTCCATATTGTGAGGATTCTACACTGTCATTGTTTCCAGTCCTGGCACCAGTGCGCCTACCAGGATTGGGCACTTTTTTATCCTGGGTCTTGTGCACCCAGCTTTTTTTATTTTTGATTTACTTCTGTCCATGATATATGTTATATAAATACAGTCTATATATCAGTGTCGCCTTGATGAGATTTTGTGAAAAACAGGGTCCACCTCACGAACGTACTCACCAAGACTTGAGGATGAATTCAATTTAAGCACTACTACTCTCCTTTGCTTGCTGACTTTTCATCTCTCTATCAGGACCTGTAATGGTCTGCACATGGCTAGGAATAAAAAATGGTCTGTACATGGCTAGGAATACAAAATGGTCTGTAATGGTCTGCACATGGCTTTAATGCTGTCCAGAAGATGGCTCTTCAGCCAGCTCTCACCCTAATCCAAAGTGTAATCCTTTGGAGGGAACAAATGGGGCGTATTAGATTACAAGGAAACTTAATGGTCAACAGGCAGAGGAGCAAGAACCACACAGAGAAATAAAAGAAAATTATTCTACTGCTTAACAGAAAAAAATATCATTGGACTGGAAAAAGATCAAATTATTAACAGCAGAATAAAGACTAATCTCCCCAGACACTTAGTTATTTACATTTTGATTTGCCTGGGTTAGGAAGAACTGATCAAGAATTCCAGGGACTCACAAACCACTTAGAAATCTCCTGTAACATAGCAAGCTCCACTGTCCACTTGCTTAAATAGGAAGGAGCCTTTATTCCTGTCCTCTTCTTCAAATACAAAGATTTCCATGTACAATTAAAGCTCCTGGTTGCTTTTTCAACTAATAAGGGTATGCGAGTACTTACTTTTAAATATCCTTTGGAAGCAGAAATGTACCTTGATTAAATATCTACCCAAAAGTACTTCCCTCCAGGAAGCCCTCAGCCCAAGCCAACAAAAACAAAACTTTTCTCCTGTCCTGGCACCTCTGTAAAGACACCAGAGGTAAGAGAGTTTATGTCCCTAGAAAAACTGGCTCAGACTCTGAAGGAGTTAATTATACCATGCAGTTCATCAGAAATACTTACTTCTTGATATTTCCTCAGATAGATTTCAGCCACTTTCACAACTGGAAGAGGAGTTAGCAGAGGAAGACATGTAATTTTCAACAATGGACCCCTCCCCCATCAGTCAGGTTACATTTTGAAAAGAACCATAATCAAGCAGCCCTCATCACAAATGTTTTTTCTGTGGCAACCAGGTTGGACAACATGAGTATTTTGTTTTGCTTTTCTACTTCTTGTACTACTTTAACATTTTGTAGGGTTATGCAGCAGTTATAAGATTTAATAAGATCCATGCTAATTTATGGTTAGGTTTCTGTTGCTCTGAATGCTGTTTCAATGGGCATCAGAGCTGGATCCAGCACTAGGGAAGATACACATTCAGTTGGTTCATCAACTGAACAAATTACCCCTTCCTGCACCATTTTGTCTAGCTCAGGTTTGACTCTGTTCTGCATAGCTACTGGAACTTTCTGGAATGGTCTGAAAACGGGGTTGACCTCTGGGTCTAACCTCATGGAGTTACACAACTGGTAGTTTGCCTAATTTGTCTTCAAAAAGATCAGTATAAGTAGAGAAAATAGACTGGATGAAATTAGAACAATGGTATTTTGAGCTTACGTGGCAGACTTTCTGGTTAAATGAAAGCAGTCCCATTTGTTAAGCTATCTCTGTGGCCTAATAATGACTGTACATGCCTTTTGACCATGTAAAATTGCAAGTCATAGCTCTTCCCAGCAGAGTAACATGAAAGCACTACTGAGCCTTCAGCTTGAATTTCTACATCACTATAAGCAACAAGCTTTCAACACTTTGCCAAATCAAGCTTCTCACCAGTACATACTCTAGCAAATGTTTCTGCTGACATAACATTACACTTCGAACCTGTGTCAACTTTGAGCTCTATGGGTCTTCCATTTATCCGAACAGTACAAAGTACTTCATAGGTTCATAGGGAGGTACTGGGCTATCTGCCCGAAGGCATTTATAATCCTAGCCAGCTTTTGCTGCCCCCTTAGATAAGTTCCCTGTGCCTCTGACCAGCAGAGCCAATGAAGTGATCCCAGGGGTAAAATAAACAGCCTCTGCAAGGCTTGAACCCAGGACCCTGCACACCATAGACAAAGTGATTTACCACTAAGCCATGCCAGATATTCTTTTTTTGCCCATACATCTGCTGCATTGAGTGTTTCATTAAACAGTGACACACCAACAACATAAAACATAGGGTCAAAGCTTTATAACTGATCAACTTGCATCTTGTAATGATCTCTTTTAATAAAAAAATGTGCTTCTTTTGATTCACAAAATCTTTGGAAATTATTTCACTTTTTACATCTTTGGCATTGCTGACCAAAAGGTAAGAACTTTTCTCTTTTAGACTCATGATTACCAACACAGTTATGACAGTTAACTATGAGGCTAGGTGAGTGTACATGCTTTGAGTTTGCTGACTCACCCTTATACTTCACTGAAACTGTGCGCACTCTGGAATTTGCTAGAAAGCTATGGGGTTGCCCAGTGACTGTTACAGGGCTTACAGTTGCTGCTATATGCTTGGGCTTGTTTCTTTTAAGCACATGCTACATACTATCAACATTAGCTTTACAAGATACTGGAAGCATGTATTTCTCATCTGTAAGAAGCATATTTGTGTGCTTTTCTGTGAGCTCATATATCTGACAAATTTCACTGGCCTTATTCAAAGTTAAATCACTGTCACAAAGCACAATCTTTCTCACAGCATCATCTTTAATACCACACACAAGTCTGTCTTTTATCAACTCATCCCTTAAATCAGCAAATCTGCACGTTTTAGCTTTGTTTCTCAAATCAATTATATATGCTGCAAAATTTCCCCAGGCTTTTGATCTCCTGTATAAAATAAGGGCCTTTCCATTGTAATGTTTGTTTGGGGTTACACGTTTCTCTAAATTTATGTTTAAAGCACTAGGGGTCTTACGTTGACTCAGTTGGTACCACTAAATGGTGGTTTTCCCCCTCTTCTGCAAATACACCAGGTGCATACACAAATGAACACTCTCTTTCTATGGCTTCTGAACCAGATAAATTAAGCAGAATAAATGTAAGTGCATCTTTATCAGAAAATACAGCTTGTATGAAAATATCATACTCCTGCTCAAATGCTCTCCAATTCTCTGCAGTATTATCGTCAAAGACAAGAGGTGCTGGTCTACAAAATCCATCAGCCATGACAACAAATTATGCCCAAACACACTGAAAAAATGGCCCTTGTAATTATATACGAACATGCACACACAGTCAGTACTTGTAATAACATTTAAATGCACAATAAACTCTTCGAAAATTGTGTACTGTATTTTGTGAAATAACTGTACTGTAATACTGTACAAACTCGCGAACACTTCATGCACTTTGGATAGATTTAATTAATGTGAAAAAGTAGCTCATAGTGAAAAAATGTTGTCATTTTCCTTGATTTATACATTTTATGCATTCAGACATCATTTTAAACATTTTCATAACTATTTTGAATATTTTTATCAATATGTTACAGTTCTGAACATTTCGTTTAACTAGAAATTCATTTTGAGCATTCTGAGTGCTTCATTTTATATTTTTTGAATAAGAAATCATTTGTGCAAGTTTTAGTACCTGAATTCATTTCTGACCTGTTTTGAGAGGTACAGGATCCATTTGAGTCTGTATCCCATTCTGACACCATGTCACTCGTCTTGGTTTACAATTGAAGACGAACATGCGGGGTAGTTCGTTTATATGCTTTATTATGTAGAAACACATCAGGATGGATAGCAGCAGCACAAAATATAAACGAAACTGATATGCATGCTCACATCTCAACATCTTACTACAAACCAGCAGTCAGGCTAGCTCATGTTCAGAATTTATACACATTTAAGTCCACAGAAAGTTTCTTAAAGGTATACATACATACTGATCTACAGAGTAGATGCCTTGTAACTATGAACCTGTTGTTGGTCTGTCATGCATTCCCTGGTGAAATATTAACAGCTTAACATTTGTTTTTTTCTGTTTTTTTTAATGTAACAGAGGCAATTTATTCTTCAAGGGCAGCAGGTGCTGAATTTGTAGATGAAACAGTATAGCAATAACCCATGCCTGGGTGTGGGTAATGCTGGATTTACCCACGGTTGGTGTGGTTTGGTCATGAGGGCGAAGCCCAAGTGGCCAAACAAAGCCAACCATGGGTAAATCCAGCATTACCCACACCCAGAAATGGGTTATTGCTATTATACAATGACAATAATGACATTAATGTTATTTAAGAAAAAATATAATTACTTTTCTTAAATAATGGCATTGTATAATGCCTCCTTGCTGCCCTTCTGCAGCTGTCTGGTATTCTGCAGCAGTTCTGATGTACTGCGCATGCGTATGCCTACGCAGTACATCAGAGCTGTGGGCAAAAGCAACTGAGAAAGCAAGATCTCCGTTCCTTTTTACAAACTGTCTCGCTATGTTAAAGGAGTTTAACATAGCGAGACAGCTTTAAAAAAAGCAATGGAGAATCTCCGTTACTTTTTTTAAAGCTGTCTCGCTATGTTAAACATGTAACATAGCAAGGCAGTGTGAAGCAACAGAGATCTTGCTTTCTCCCTTGCTGTAAAAAAAGAGTTATAGTAATGGAAAAAGTCCGGGCAACCGGACCTTTTTCTATTACTATAACTCTGATTTACAACGTGCACGCTGACCAATCAGCGTGCATGTTTTTGAATATTAATGGGGGGGTCGTTGTATAATGAAATATAAAGTTATATGCTAACAGCAACCTCTTCATTATTTACAGATCTCTCTAATGTGTAATTATTCAGATGACTTTTACTTCTACAGACATTGTCCATATTGACTGATATTGGTGGATTGTAATGAAAGAAGTTTGATGGGTGTTTTTTAGTTGAAATTTTCTGAAATGGGCAGTTTTGTCATTGTTTACTAGGAAAAATGTTCAAAACTACAAATTTAAAACACACTCTAACAAGTAGTGCTGTATTATACAAAAAATATAATTTAATACAATCAGGAAGATGAATCAAAGAACACATGCATGCAAAAGGGGGCTATGATTTGAAAAGAGCCCAAAGGTAAATTTTATCTGCCACTGGCCAGATACATTTTCTTTGCATGTGGGTTTCAATGAATGTGAGTTTCAAGGGCAGAGAAATTTACTGATAATGCTAAGTCTATTTTTATTGTCAGACTGTAATGTTTTGTTTAGCAAATGTCTCACGGTGTTTGTGCTATAAAATTTGAAATAAAAGTTTTAAATTAAATCCAAATATCTATAATCCTTGTAGAAGTAAAGACGAAAATAGTCTGCACACTGACAGGTTTGAACAGTGTTCATGGTAAGGAGAAATAACCAGGTAATGGGACACTGGAATGGCTGGGGGTGGCTAGAGGGAGTGCCCTGGTCCACAACCTTGCCAAAGGCCCCATTTGAACAAGATCCAGCTCTGCTGGGCACATTATATGGATGTATTTATTTATTTTTAACTGTCTATCTGCTGCTGTTTTATGTGGTGTTAGAGTGAGTGAGTGAGTGAGAGAGAGAGAGAGAGAGTGTGTGTGTGGTGTGTGTGTGTGTGTGTGTGTGTGTGTGTGTGTGTGTGTGTGTGTGTGTGTGATGATTCTGTGAGCTGCAACTGCCCACAAATACTCAGGCTCATTTTATCACTGTATGTGGGAATTTTGGCTATGTTAGGTTACTCCAGGGATGTCAGTGCATTGGTTAGTTTGTTCTACTCACTGTCATCATGATTGGCAGTATACTTACTTTTCTACAGCCACATATGAGAAATGCAGATCCACTTTTATCCTTTGCTATCCTTTCATTCAGACGGTCACTCTGCTTATGTGTTTAAGCGGCGTATGTTTTCACATTTGTATTTTGCTCTGTTTGCTCATACACTGTGTGCAGCATAACGTAACTTTGCACAGGGTAAGGAGGCGTTTTGTTCGTTAACACTGTGCACAGGGTAAGAAGGCGTTTTGTTCATTAATAGTGTGACAGATGATGCACATCTGTGGCTGCCATTAAATTTGGATCATACATACCCTGTCAGCCTTCATCTATTACCTTCAAATCCAGGCTTTAAAGTTTATTTATTTATCTTTTACATTATTATTTTCAGAGGTACATGAGTTTAGATATTTTCATAGGCTGGTAATAACTCTTGTCAATGTATTTGTTTCATAAGGTGTAATTCAAAAGGAGAACTCTCATATTCATTTTGTAGTTATTACACTTTTTCTTCTTCAGTGATGGCAATTACTTTGGTTAGGGAAGTGGTAACCTTGCTGGTTACACCACAACATGGTTTAGAGTATGTGGGAAAACTTACAGTTTTTATGCATAACATTGTAATCATGCTCAACTTACAGCACATCTGGTCTTCGGTAGCTCAACCCTTAGCACACTGGCCTTTGTTGCAGCAGACTGTAGATTCTATTCCCACACCAGGTACTTGGATTAATATCCCAATATTGGCACTGCAGTGCAGCGTGTGTGTGTGTGTGTGTGTGTGTGTGTGTGTGTGTGTTGGGGGTTGTAATCCTCAGTGTCCCACCCTACAGATAAAATGTTAAAGGTGAGACCCCGTCTGCCAGGGTTGGTTGCAGCTCAGGTGGATGTAAAAGATCAAATGTTACTTATGGAAAACACTAAGGAAGTTCCTTGGTAAGTTGGCCAAATTTCTCCTAGTCAGTATGAATAGTACTTCAGCCCTCCTATGAAAAGAGGCCATTGGCTTAGTGGGACTCATGTAGTCAATAAAGTAATATTAAAAAAAATAAATAAACTGAACATTTACTTTTGAATTAACACAGGTTTGTTCGAGACTAATGTTTCATTGCTTTCAGACTTTGCCGGGTTGTTTGACTGATAGCACACTTTTTTATAGTCACTGCTCTCACAGATTCCTTCTCTTAATGTCTTTTGGTTCCTGGGGATTGAGGGCAGGCTCACTCTCTTGCAAGTTCTTTCCCACATTCTTCTCTTGGCACCTTTTGGCATCAGTGGATTAAACCTGGAGTTTTTTCCCCTCAATATACGGGTTTTCTTAATTTGCGTGTTTTAACTTCTGTGTCCCTTGCAAGACTTTGAGTTAGAATTTGTCTAGTGCTAATGCCACATCTGGACATAAACTGAAAACTGTTTCCAGGGATCTAAATGTATTAAATGTCTTAAATGCTCCTGTTAAGGAAAAAAGTATTGTATCAAAGCTCAAGCCTCTAACTTTTTTTATGCAAGCAACATATTTGGGGAAATTTGCATATTCCAGTATCTTGATGCTTTGAGAGGAGAGAAGCATTATGCCATAAGAGTCTAGAGATGTATAATACCTTTTATAAGTAATTCAGGATAATGATTATGCCATCAGAGTCTAGAGATGTATAATACCTTTTATAAGTAATTCAGGATAATGATTATGCCATCAGGGTCTAGAGATGTATAATACCTTTTATAGGTAATTCAGGATAATGATTACGCCATCAGAGTCTAGAGATGTATAATACCTTTTATAAGTAATTCAGGATAATGATTATGCCATCAGAGTCTAGAGATGTATAATACCTTTTATAGGTAATTCAGGATAATGATTACGCCATCAGAGTCTAGAGATGTATAATACCTTTTATAAGTAATTCAAGATAATGACATAGATACATCTGGGAGATGATGTTTCATACTGGTTGTTTAGGCAGAGCAGAATGCACTATTTGCTTATGTTGTGGTCTTAATGAGAAGAGGAATAAAGAATTTAGGGATTCCTTGCTGGAGATGGACAAAATTGGAGGGAGAAGATAGAATATTAAGCCTCTGTAAAATTGAAGCCTCTTATTCACCTCATGCATACTTACTGTAAAGACTCATCCCAACCAGTAACACTCCACACTTACCACTCTAATTTACATCAGCAACAGAAATGCTTTAATGACAGGTGATTCTGTTGTCAGGCACACTGACATGTTGCTTAGAAGGCCAAACAAGGAAAGGGTTACAGTGAACTATATCTAGAAATGAGGGGTTTTGACATTACACGGGCCCTGAGGACCCTATCTCTGGACAAATATGGCTACAGCATACTACTGGTCAACATGGGAGTGAATTACTTAAGATGTAAAGCCCAATGGAATATGCAAATAGACTTATCTGAACTTTCCATGCATGTTACAGATGCAGGTAAGACTTTAGTCTTGGGTGGAATCCTTCCCTTACCATGAACAATGCCTAGATCCAACAAAAAGTCAACCTGTTTCAATAATTGGTTAAATAGTTGGTTTTATTCCAGAAGATTCAGTATGTGTCAATATGGGATCAGACATTTGACAGTCTAGCTTGTTTTGCTAAAGATGACCTGCACTTCTTATTCCAAGACTACCTGATACTGGCTAAAGTCTTTGCTGCCCCTTTATGCCTTTTCTTAGACACAGTCCACTTGACTGACATACCAGCATAATTTACATATCAGACCCAAAATTGGATTATATTAAGATGTCTCTCCTCAATACTAGAAATCTGAACAATGAATTTCCTGATCTTGCAGCACTGTATTTGGAAAGCATCCATGACTGTGCAGTTCTTGAAACTTAGTTTAAAAGCAAAGAGAGCACTTTGTTATGCCTGGGTTTTGCACTATTCATGTCTTCAGACCTGATGTGGCAGCAATGGTGACGTCTGTCAAGGAACATACTCCAAACAGGCAGCACCCTGGGGACACAAAACTTTAATTAATTCAACTGCAGATAAGACTTCATATGATTAATTATAATTTTATAGCTTGCTACAGAACATGTCTGTGTGCCCTGATGACCAGGAAACGTTTCTTAGTATTCTAATTGATCTGTCTGTTAGCAAAAAATCCATTATTTTGGATAATATTAACTATTTATTTATTTATCCTTTGTTAATTCTGTTAGCTCCACTAGGCTCAAGGCCTTTTTTCAGGGGAGATTTGGCCAGAACATCAAGCAAGTTACCCTACTCTTTTTGACAGCTGCCTTGAAGTCTTTTACATCCATCTGAGTTACCACCAACTCAAGCAGATAAGATCTTGGCTTAAAATCTCATCTAAATGACAGCACACAGGAGTCCAGAGCCCCCTTAATGCTGCACCGAAGTATTAGCAATTTGTAAATTAAACCAATGATCTAGGGTGGGAATAGAACCCACAGCCTTGTGATCTTCCAACACCAAATAAAAGCATGCTACCTTTTGAGCTACTAATACTACTACACTTCAATGTCTAAAACATCATAGACTTAATAGATAAAAACTCCCTTGAGCAGCTGATAAGCAAATCTAACAGATGATACAGTATTCTTGACTTGATGTCTATGATTACAGCTATCTCTTGCACTTCTTTGGCATCTCCTTAACTGACAAAGTCTGACCATAAACTTGTGACCTTATTCATTAAAAATCATTGAAGCCCCTACAGCAAATCTCATTGAATTTAAAGGTAATACATTTGTCAGTCTCAACCTACTCTGCTCTACTCTCAACTTTGCTTTGCTCCCCTACCCTACCTCCAATTCCAACGTCCCTCTTCTTTCTCTACTATTATACTTCTCACATACACATTTCACTTGTGATTCTTTTTCACTAATTCACCCCAAACAACCTTACTACTATAATGCAAAAACTCCTGTTTCTTTTTACCCAATTCCCAACTCTTTTTAATCTTTCGGTACTATTCCCAACTACCTTTCTCCCTCCTATGTTGCTTTGTACTGTAGTCATTCATACTCAAGCCTGTCCCTAACAGTATCCATCTATACTACATTGCATCTTCTACTTTTCCCAAATAAAGTCTCATTTCTTCCTTTTTAATTATATCCTCATACCCTAACCTTTTAAACCCCTCAGGATATCCCAACTCCCTTCCTATATAGCAAATAATGTTTCCTAGCTACCTTCCATCAGCTTTCAGATGTTACTACCATCAAATACAGCATCCTACTGCCCTGCAACTTCATTTTCCTTCTTGATCCCTACTTCCCCACTGCCTGCCATCAATAACATATAAATCCTGCACTTCATCATGTTGCTCCTCAGCTTATCTTCTATACTTCTTCTCCTACTGAGACGTGTCTCATCCTACCATGACTCAATAATAACCTTCAACATCTCTCTAACTCTGTTACAACTACGTATTCATACATCCTCCCTACACTCTCCACACATTACACCAGACCTGTTTAATGATGCCCCCTCACCTTTACTTCAAATATAAACTGATTAATCCATTTCAACTCAAACCAAAAAAAGGGGAATATTCTCCAGGAAAAAAAGTAACAATAATTTTCCAGTATTCTAAAATCCTTCCAGGAGAACACAGGCAACCTATTCCTGTCCCCACCTATCACAATTAACTTTGAGACAGTTCTCTTCTACACACTACTCTAAGCCTACATCAGTCAACCCCAACCCGAGTAATCTAATCTTTGCTGCCCTAAATGTTAGAAATATAAAAAATAAAAAACTGCTGAACTACATTGGATTACCCAACATAAGCCTAATATTCTCTCTGTAACTGAAACCTGGCTTAAATCCAACATAAACAACTCCAACATTACACCTCCTGATTATAATAACATCTATAATAATCATATAAACAGGAAAGGTGGTGATATTGCAACAACTAACTTATTTTTCCTTATAACAAACCAATACTAACATTCAGTTCATCAGAATTTCTTATTACTTTGCTGAAAATAAACAGCTACAAACAAATATGTATTACTGACCTTTACATTCCTCCTGGGATACAATATACAGCTATACTGGGAGATAGCCTACATGGGAGATCCATAAGAACGCTGCAAGACAAATACTACTATGTGATGTGAATGCAATTGGTTGGACATAAAGCCTACCTCCCCTACATCTAGCATGAATTTATATGGTTTCACACAACTAATTAATAGCCCAACACATTATAGCAAGACATCAAATTCCTTATTAGATTGGATCTTAGTATTAGACCATAGCAAATACACCACCACAATGAAATTTCAGACTGTATCAGTGATTATCTCACAATTTATACAATCAGACATCTCATACATCCACTTAAACAGTATGCTTATAAAACAACACACAAACTCTCCAAGATTAACCCAGAAATGTTCATTACTACCCTATTGTCTGTTGACTGGAACTTCCAAAAAATCATCCCCTTACAAGTAAATGAATTCAGTGCAACTTTCCTTAATATCTTAACTAGCCTTGCAACTCATAGAAGGAAGAGACTAAAATAAATGAACAATGCAATTTGGCTACCCAAAAAGAGTAGAATGACAGTGTACTACAAAGAAAAAGCAAGGAAAGAACGACAACAATATAAAACACCACAATATCATGAACATTTCTGAATGCTTTGCAATCATACTAAAATGCAAATAAATGAAGACAAAAATACAGTATAATAGCTTTCAGAAGAATAGTTAATACAACTCTAAAGAAATCTGGAAAGCCATTAAAGAAATCTTGCATCCCAGCCAAATATTCAACTCTAACCTCTCCCAGTAACTCACCAATTGAAACCACAATACATTTCAACTCTTATTTCATATATAGTATAGCATCTCTAAGCAAGGATTCCTAAACATGTAATCCTAAACCTGCCCGACAGCCATGTATCACCACATCCACATTCACCTTCAAACATGTGCCCAAATTCTATAAAAAATACTCTTAAACAAACTAGAATGATACTTTACTTCAGCTGATGATCTTCTAAGGAACTGCCTTAAAATAGCAGCCAATAGCATTGCCTATCCTGTCTCAAGCCTTATAAATTAGTCAGTCCAGAAATCCTACATTCCTCCTCTCTGGAAAAAGTCACACATTATCCTTCTGCACAAAGGAGAAAATTCAAAAGATGCTACTAACTTGACAACTTTAACAATCTTATCACCCCTCTACAACATACTTGAAAAAATATATTCAAAAACAATTGCTAAATTATATCCTGCAGAAAGAACTCCTATCCCCTACACAACATGACTTCTGTCCTTCCTATAGTATGAGCAGTGCCCTTCTAACCTATAGAGATACTGTCAATAAAGCTAGAAATAATGGTAAACTAGTCTCTTCCTTATTTCTAGACTTGTCTAAAGCCTTCAACACAGTTTGTCACAGCAAACTTCTTCTTCAAATGTCCTCATTAGGTATCTGTCTTGACCCACCCTTCTATGGTTCAAAAGTTACTGATCCAATAGGTATCTGTCAGTAAAAGGGCTCTTCACCTTCTCTCCATGCCTCCCAGTCACCACCAGTGTACCACAAGGCTCTGTCCTTGATCCACTCCTCTTTTAACATTCTCACCAATCAACTCCTCAGATCCATACAACAGGCTTCCTTTATACAGTATGCAGATGACTCCAAACTTATTTACACATTTGATAAAATGGCACACCTCCAGAAAATTACTTAGGAAGCTTTAACAGACTCTGAAACAATGCATTTTAACTCACAACACATGCTCAACCCTAAAAAACAAAAAAAACAAAGTACTACTGTTTGTACCCCACATTCGTCTCGTGAAAAAAAAATAAAATCTATTGCCCTCTTTCTTGATAATATAACCAATGAGGTCACTTCTCATAGCAAATTATTAGGGATGATAGTGGATGATAATCTTAAATTCAACCTGCATGTACAAAGTTGCACAAGAAAAACTCAAACACTAGGAATGCTATACAGAGCCAAAAACTTTCTCACTGACACAACTAACACTACACATACCACTACTTACCTCCTCCCTACATTTCTTTGTCGTGTTCCCATCTTTACTAATCTCAAGGTATCAGAAAAATCAAAACTTGAGCAATGCTTTAACAAAGCTGCTAAATTTGCAGAAAAGCCTTTCTGAACCTATTACTGTATAGCAGTAAAGAGCCTTAAGTGGTTAGAACTAATTCATCAACTAACATATACACAGCTTCTTATCACCTATAACATTATCCGGCATCCATCTGCTTGTCCAGCATTAAATAATATTCTACACATATATGTTCCCAATGAGTCATTATTATCCAGTGACTAAATGCTCCTATCTGTCCACAAACCTGTCAAATTTGGTGGATGTTGTCTGTGCTCAAACCATGTCACTAAGGCCTGGAACTCCTTACTTATATCCATCAGATCACTATCCTCCTTCCCATCTTTCAAAACTACTCTGAAAGACTTCTTAGCCAAAAGCTGGTTCTGTCCCTGCCCATCAGCAGAATAAACTATGTCCCTGAAAGTGAACAAATCCCTATTCATTCCTACAGCTCCTTACTCTCCCTTCATTACTCCCTATTCATTCCTAGAGCTCCTTACTCTCCCTTTGCTACTCCCTATTCATTCCTACAGCTCCTTAATCTCCCTTATTTTCTCCCTATTCATTCCAACAGATCCTTACTCTCCCATATTCATTCCTACAGCTTCTTACTCGCCCTTCGTTACTCTCTATTCATTCCTACAGCTCCTTACTCTCCCTTCATTACTCCCTATTTGTGGGAGGGTGGCCTAATGGTTAAGGTGTTTGCCTTACAAACACAAGGTGCAGGGTTTGAGTCTCACATGGGATAATTGGCTAGGCTTAAAATGGCTCACAAGGGCAGTTAGCTTAGTACCAATCTATGAACCTATGAACCTATTCATTCCTGCAGCTCCTTACGCTCCCTTATTTCCTGCCTATTCATTCCTACAGCTCCTTACTCTCCCTTTGTTACTCCCTATTCATTCGTACAGCTCCTTACTCTTCTTTATTTACTCCCTATTCATTCCAACAGATCCTTACTCTCCCATATTCATTCCTACAGCTCCTTACTCTACTTTCATTACTCCCTATTCATTCCTACAGCTCCTTACTCTCCCTTTATTATTCCCTATTCATTCCTAGAGCTCCTTACTCTTCCTTTGTTACTCCCTATTCATTCGTACAGCTCCTTACTCTCCTTTATTTACTCCCTATTCATTCCAACAGATCCTTACTCTCCCATATTCATTCCTACAGCTCCTTACTCTGCTTTCATTACTCCCTATTAATTCCTACAGCTACTTACTCTCCCTTCATTACTCCCTATTCATTCCTACAGCTCCTTACGCTCCCTTATTTCCTGCCTCTTCATTCCTACAGCTCCTTACTCTCCCTTTGTTACTCCCTATTCATTCGTACAGCTCCTTACTCTCCTTTATTTACTCCCTATTCATTCCTACAGCTCCTTACTCTCCCTTCATTACAACCTATTCATTCCTACAGCACCTTACTCTCCCGTCTTTACTCCCTATTCATTCCTACAGCTCCTTACTCTCCCTTATTTACTCCCTATTCATTCCTACAGCTCCTTACTCTCCTTTATTTACTCCCTATTCATTCCTACAGCTCCTTATGCTCCCTTATTTACTCCCTATTCATTCCTACAGCTCCTTACTCTCCCTTCGTTACTCCCTATTCATTCCAACAGCTCCTTACTCACCCTTCTTTACTTCCTATTCATTCCTACAGCTCCTTACTCTCCCTTGATTACTCCCTATTCATTTCTACAGCTTCTTACTCTCCCTTATTTACTCCCTATTCATTCCTACAGATCCTTACTCTCCCTTATTCATTCCTACAGCTTCTTACTCACCCTTCGTTACTCTCTATTCATTCCTATAGCTCCATACTCTCCCTTCATCACTCCCTATTCATTCCTACAGCTCCTTACTCTCTCTTATTTACTCCCTACTCATTCCTACAGATCCTTACTCTCCCTTAGTTACTCCCTATTCATTCCTACAGCTCCTTAATCTCCCTTATTTACTCCCTATTCATTCCTACAGCTCCTTACTCTCCCTTCGTTACTCCCTATTCATTCCTACAGCTCCTTACTCACCCTTCTTTACTTCCTATTCATTCCTACAGCTCCTTACTCTCCCTTGATTACTCCCTATTCATTTCTACAGCTTTTTACTCTCCCTTATTTACTCCCTATTCATTTCTACAGATCCTTACTCTCCCTTATTCATTGCTACAGCTTCTTACTTGCCCTTCGTTACTCTCAATTCATTCCTACAGCTCCATACTCTCCCTTCATTACTCCCTATTCATTCCTACAGCTCCTTACTCTCCCTTATTTACTCCCGACTCATTCCTACAGCTCCTTACTCTCCCTTCGTTACTCCCTATTCATTCCTACAGCTCCTTAATCTCCCTTCGTTACTCCCTATTCATTCCTACAGCTCCTTATGCTCCCTTATTTACTCCCTATTCATTCCTACAGCTCCTTACTCTCCTTTCGTTACTCCCTATTAATTCCTACAGCTCCTTACTCTACCTTCTTTACTCCCTATTCATTCCTACAGCTCCTTACTCTCCCTTCGTTACCCCTATTCACTCCTACAGCTCCTTACTTGCCCTTCTTTACTCCCTATTCATTCCTACAGCTCCTTACTCTCCCTTTGTTACTCCCTATTCATTCCTACAGCTCCTTACTCTTCCTTTGTTACTCCCTATTCATTCCTACAGCTTCTTACTCTCCTTTATTTACTCCCTTTTAATTCCTACAGCTCCTTACTCTCCCTTCGTTACACCCTATTCATTCCTACAGCTCTTTACTCTCCCTTATTTACACCCTATTCATTTCTACAGCTCCTTACTCTCCATTCATTGCTCCCTATTCATTCGTACAGCTCCGTACTCTCCTTTATTTCCTCCCTATTCATTCCACAAGCTCCTTACTCTCCCTTATTTACTCCCTATTCATTCCTACAGCTACTTACTCTACCTGATTTACTCCCTATTCATTCCTACAGCTCCTTACTCTCCCTTGGTTACTCCCTCTTCATTCCTACAGCTCCTTACTCTCCTTTAATTACTCTCTATTCATTCCTACAGCTCCTTACTCTCCCTTGATTACTCCCTGTTCATTCCTAAAGCTCCTTACTCTCCCTTCGTTACTCCCTATTCATTCCTACAGCTCCTTAATCTCCCTTGATTACTCCCAATTCATTCATACAGCTCCTTTCTCTCCCTATGTTACTCCCTATTCATTTCTACAGCTCTTTACTCTCCCTTTGTTACTCTGGATTCATTCCTACAGCTCCTTACTCTCCCTTCATTACTCCCTATTCATTCCTACAGCTCCTTTCTCTCCCTATGTTACTCCTTATTCATTCCTACAGCTCCTTACTCTCCCTTATTTACTCCCTATTCATTCCTACAGCTCCTTGCTCTCCCTTCATTACTCCCTATTCATTCATAAAGCTCCTTACTCTCCTTTTGGTACTTCCTATTCATTCCTACAGTTCCTTACTCTCTGTTTATTACCCCTATTCATTCCTACAGCTCCTTACTCTCCCTTCTTTACTCCCTATTCATTCCTACAGCTCCTTACTCTCCTTTATTTACTCCCTTTTCATTCCTACAGCTCCTTACTCTCCCTTATTTACTCCCCATTCATTCCTACAGCTTCTTACTCCCCTTTGTTACTCCCTATTCATTCCTACAGCTCCTTACTCACCTTTCTTTACTTCCTATTCATTCCTACAGCTCCTTACTATCCCTTCTTTACTCCATATTCATTCCTACAGCTGCTTACTCTCCCTTCATTACTCCCTATTCACTCCTACAGCTCCTTACTCTCCCTTATTTACTCCCTATTCATTCCTACAGCTCCTTGCTCTCCCTTCGTTACTCCCTATTCATTCCTACAGCTCCTTACTCTCCTTTTGGTACTCCGTATTCATTCCTACAGCTCCTTACTCTCACTTCATTACTCCCTATTCACTCCTACAGCTCCTTACTCGTCCTTCTTTACTCCCTATTCATTCCTACAGCTCCTTACTCTCCCTTCGTTACTCCCTATTCTTTCCTACAGCTCCTTACTTTCCCTTTGTTACTCCCTATTCATTCCTACAGCTCCTTAATCTCCCTTCGTTACTCCCTATTAATTCCTACAACTCCTTACTCACCTTTATTTACTTCCTATTCATTCCTACAGCTCCTTACTCTCCCTTCTTTAGTCCCTATTCATTCCTACAGCTCCTTACTCTCCCTTTATTACTCCCTATTCACTCCTACAGCTCCTTACTCATCCTTCTTTACTCCCTATTCATTCCTACAGCTCCTTACTCTCCGTTCGTTACTCCATATTCATTCCTACAGCACCTTACTCTCCCTTTGTTACTCCCTATTCATTCTGATAGCTTCTTACTCACCCTTCTTTACACCCTATTCATTCCTACAGCTCCTTACTCTCCATTCGTTACTCCCTATTCATTCCTTCAGCTCCTTACTCTCTCTTTGCTACTCCCTATTCATTGCTACAGCTCCTTACTCTCACTTCATTACTCCCTATTCACTCCTACAGCTCCTTACTCGTCCTTCTTTACTCCCTATTCATTCCTACAGCTCCTTACTCTCCTTAGATTTCCCTATTCTTTCCTACAGCTCCTTACTTTCCCTTTGTTACTCCCTATTCATTCCTACAGCTCCTTAATCTCCTATTAATTCCTACAACTCCTTACTCACCTTTATTTACTTCCTATTCATTCCTACAGCTCCTTACTCTCCTTCTTTAGTCCCTATTCATTCCTGCAGCTCCTTACTCTCCTCTCCTATTCACTCCTACAGCTCCTTACTCATCCTTCTTTACTCCTATTCATTCCTACAGCTCCTTACTCCATATTCATTCCTACAGCACCTTACTCTCCCTTTGTTACTCCCTATTCATTCTGATAGCTTCTTACTCACCCTTCTTTACACCCTATTCATTCCTACAGCTCCTTACTCTCCTTTCGTTACTCCCTATTCATTCCTAAAGCTCCTTACTCTCCCTGCTTTACTCCCTGTTCATTACTACAGCCCCTCACTCGCCCTTATTTACTCCCTATTCATTCCTACAGCTCCTTACTCTCCTTTCGTTACTCCCTATTCATTCCTACAGCTCCTTACTCTCCCTTTGTTACTCCCTATTAATTCCTACACTCCTTAATCTCCCTTCGTTACTCCCTATTCATTCCTACAGCTCCTTACTCTCCCTTCGTTACTCTCTATTCATTCCTACAGCTCCTTACTCTCCCATTGTTACTCCCTATTCATTCCTACAGCTCCTTACTCTCCCTTATTTACTCCCTATTCATTCCTTCAGCTCCTTACTCTCCCTTCGTTACTCCCTATTCATTCCTACAGCTCCTTACTCTCCCTTTGATAATCCCTATTCATTCCTACAGCTCCTTACTCTCCATTTGTTACTCCCTATTCATTCCTACAGCTCCTTACTCTCCTTTATTTACTCCCTATTCATTCCTACAGCTCCTTACTCTCCCTTATGTACTCCCCATTCTTTCCTACTGCTCCTTCCTCTCCCTTCTTTACTCCCTATTCATTCCTACAGCTCCTTACTCTCCCTTCATTACTCCCTATTCACTCCAACAGCTCCTTACTAGCCCTTCTTTACTGCCTATTCATTCCTACAGCTCCTTACTCTCCTTTTGTTACTCCCTATTCATTCCTACTGCTCCTTACTCACCCTTCGTGATGCCCTATTCATTCCTACAGCTCCTTACTCTCCCTTTTGTACTCTCTATTCTTTCCTACAGCTCCTTAATTTCCCTTTGTTACTCTCTATTCATTCCTACAGCTCCTTACCCTCCCTTCGTTACTCCCTATTCATTCCTACCCTATTCATTCCTACAGCTACTTTCTTGCCCTTCTTTACTCCCTATTCATTCCTACAGCTCCTTACTCACCCTTTGTTACTCCCTATTCATTCTTACAGCTCTTTAGGCTCCCTTATTTATGCCCTATTCATTTCTACAGCTCCTTACTCTCCCTTCATTACTCCCTATTCATTCCTACAGCTTCTTACTCTCCCTTTGTTACTCCCTATTCATTCCTACAGCTCCTTACTCTCCCTTCGTTACTCCCTATTCATTCCTACAGCTCCTTACTCTTCCTTCGTTAGTCCGTATTCATTCCTACAGCTCCTTACTCTCCTTTATATATTTCCTATTCATTCCTACATCTCCTTACTCTCCCTTCTTTACTCCCTATTCATTCCTACAGCTCCTTACTCTCCCTTCATTACTCCCTATTCACTCGTACAGCTCCTTACTCGTCCTTCTTTACTCCCTATTCATTCCTACAGCTCCTTACTCTCCCTTCGTTACTCCCTATTCATTCCTACAGCTCCTTACTCTTCCTTCGTTAGTCCGTATTCATTCCTACAGCTCCTAACTCTCCTTTATATATTTCCTATTCATTCCTACAGCTCCTTACTATCCTTTCATTACTCCCTATTCTTTCCTACAGCTCCTTACTTTCCCTTTGTTACTCCCTATTCATTCTACAGCTACTTAATCTCCCTTCATTACTCCCTATTCATTCCTACAACTCCTTACTCTCCCTTCGTTACTCCCTATTCATTCCTACAGCTCGTTACTCTCCTTTATTTACTTGCTATTCATTACAACAGCTCATTACTCTCCCTTATTTACTCCCTATTCTTTCCTACAATTCCTTACTCTCCCTTTGTTACTCCCTATTCATTCCTACAGCTTCTTACTCTCCTTTATTTGCTCCCTTTTAATTCCTACAGCTCCTTACTCTCCCTTTGTTACTCCCTATTCATTCCAACAGCTCCTTACTCTCTCTTCGTTACTCCCTATTCATTCCTACAGCTCCTTAATCTCCTTTCATTACTCCCTATTCATTCCTACAGCTCCTTACTCTCCCTTCCTTACTCCCTATTCATTCTTACAGCTTCTTACTCTCCCTTCATTACTCCCTATTCATTCCTACAGCTCCTTATTCTCCTTTCGTTACTCCCTATTCATTCCTACAGCTCCTTAATCTCCCTTCATTATTCCCTATTCATTCCTACAGCTCCTTACTCGGCCTTCTTTACTCCATATTCATTCTTACAGCTCCTTACTCTCCTTTCGTTACTCCCTATTCATTCCTACAGCTCCTTACTCACCCTTCTTTACTCCCTATTCATTCCTACAGCTCCTTACTCTCCATTCGTTACTCCCTATTCATTTCTACAGCTCCTTACTTTCCCTTTGCTACTCCCTATTCATTCCTACAGCTCCTTAATCTCCTTTTGTTACTCCCTATTCATTCCTACAGCTACTTACTATCCCTTATTTACTCCTATTCATTACTACAGCTCCTTACTCGCCCTTCTTTACTCCCTATACATTTCTACAGCTCCTTACTCTCCCTTCATTACTCCCTATTCATTCCTACAGCTCCTTACTCTCCCTTTGTTACTCCCTATTCATTCTTACAGCTCCATAATCTCCCTTTGTTACTCCCTATTCATTCCTACAGCTCCTTACTCTCCCTTCGTTACTCTCTATTCATCCCTGCAGCCCCTTACTCTCCCTTTGTTACTCCCTATTCATTCCTACATCTCCTTACTCTCCCTTATTTACTCCCTATTCATTCCTTCAGCTCCTTACTCTCCCTTCGTTACTCCCTATTCATTCCTACAGCTTCTTACTCACCCGTCCTTATTTCCTATTCATTCCTACAGCTCCTTACTCTCCCTTTGTTACTCCCTATTCATTCTTACAGCTCCTTACTCTCCATTCGTTACTCCCTATTCATTCCTACAGCTTTTTACTCTCCCTTATCTACACCCTATTCATTCATACAGCTCCTCACTCTCATTTTGTTACTCCCTGTTCATTCCTATAGCTCCTTACTCTTCTTTATTAACTCCCTATTCATTCCTACAGCTCCTTACTCTCCCTTATGTACTCCCCATTCATTCCTACTGCTCCTTACTCTCCCTTCTTTACTCCCTATTCATTACTACAGCCCCTCACTTGCCATTCTTTACTCCCTATTCATTCCTACAGCTCCTTACTCTCCCTTCGTTACTCCCTATTCATTCCTACAGCTCCTTACTCTCCCTTTGTTACTCCCTATTCATTCCTGCACTCATTAATCACCCTTCGTTACTCCCTATTCATTCCTACAGCTCCTTACTCTCACTTCGTTACTCTCTATTCATTCCTACAGCTCCTTACTCTCCCATTGTTACTCCCTTTTCATTCCTACAGCTTCTTACTCTCCCTTATTTACTCCCTATTCATTCCTTCAGTTCCTTACTCTCCCTTTGATACTCCCTATTCATTCCTACAGCTCCTTACTCTCCATTCGTTACTCCCTATTCATTCCTACAGCTTTTTACTCTCCCTTATTTACTCCGTATTCATTCCTAAAGCTCCTTACTCACTTTTCATTACTCCCTGTTCATTCCTACAGCTCCTTACTCTCCTTTATTTACTCCCTATTCATTTCTACAGCTCCTTACTCTCTCTTATGTACTCCCCATTCATTCCTACTGCTCCTTCCTCTCCCTTCTTTACTCCCTATTCATTCCTACAGCTGCTTACTGTCCCTTCATTACTCCATATTCACTCCAACAGCTCCTTACTAGCCCTTCTTTACTGCCTATTCATTCCAACAACTCCTTACTCTCCTTTCATTACTCCCTATTCATTCCTACTGCTCCTTACTCACCCTTCGTGATGCCCTATTCATTCCTACAGCTCCTTACTCTCCCTTTTGTGCTCCCTATTCATTCCTACAGCTCCTTAATTTCCCTTTGTTACTGTCTATTCTTTCCTACAGCTCCTTACTCTCCCTTCATTACTCCCTATTCATTCCTACCCTATTCATTCCTACAGCTACTTTCTCACACTTCTTTACTCCCTATTCATTCCTACAGCTCCTTACTCACCCTTCGTTACTCCCTATTCATTCTTACAGCTCTTTATGCTCCCTTCGTTACTCCCTATTCATTCCTCCAGCTCCTTACTTTCCTTTATTTCCTCCCTATTCATTCCTACAGCTCCTTACTCTCCCTTCGTTACTCCCTATTCATTCCTACAGCTCCTTACTCTTCCTTGGTTAGTCCGTATTCATTCCTACAGCTCCTTACTCTCCTTTATATAATTCCTATTCATTCCTACAGCTCCTTACTCTCCCTTCTTTACTCTCTATTCATTCCTACAGCTCCTTACTCTCCCTTCATTACTCCCTATTCACTCGTACAGCTCCTTACTCACCCTTCTTTGCTCCCTATTCATTCCTACAGCTCCTTTCTCTCCCTTTGTTACTCCCTATTCTTTTCTACAGCTCCTTACTTTCCCTTTTTTACTCCCTATTCATTCCTACAGCTACTTAATCTCCCTTCGTTACTCCCTATTCATTCCTACAACTCCTTACTCTCCCTTTGTTACTCCCTATTCATTCCTACAGCTCGTTACTCTCCTTTATTTACTTGCTATTCATTCCAACAGCTCATTACTCTCCCTTATTTACTCCCTATTCATTTCTGCAGCTCCTTACTCTCCCTTCTTTGCTCCCTATTCTTTCCTACAATTCCTTACTCTCCCTTCCTTACTCCCTATTCATTCCTACAGCTTCTTACTCTCCTTTATTTACTCCCTTTTAATTTCTACAGCTCCTTACTCTCCCTTTGTTACTCCCTATTCATTCCTGCAGCTCCTTAATCTCCCTTCATTACTCCCTATTCATTCCTACAGCTCCTTACTCTCCCTTCTTTACTTCCTATTCATTCTTACAGCTCCTTACTCTCCTTTCGTTACTCCCTATTCATTCCTACAGCTCCTTACTCACCCTTCCTTACTCCCTATTCATTCCTACAGCTCCTTACTCTCCATTCGTTACTCCCTATTCATTCCTACAGCTCCTTACTCTCCCTTTGCTATTCCCTATTCATTCCTACAGCCCCTTAATCTCCTTTTGTTACTCCCTATTCATTCCTACAGCTCCTTACTCTCCCTTCTTTACTCCCTATTCATTACTAAAGCTCCTTGCTCGCCCTTCTTTATTCCTATTCATTACTACAGCTCCTTACTCTCCCTTCGTTACTCCCTATTCATTCCTACAGCTCCTTACTCTCCCTTTGTTACACCCTATTCATTCCTACAGCTCCTTAATCTCTCTTTGTTACTCCCTATTCATTCCTACAGCTCCTTACTCTCCCTTCGTTACTCTCTATTCATTCCTACAGCTCCTTACTCTCCCTTTGTTACTCCCTATTCATTCCTACATCTCCTTACTCTCCCTTATTTACTCCCTATTCATTCCTTCAGCTCCATACTCTCCCTTCATTACTCCCTATTCATTCCTACAGCTTCTTACTCACCCTTCCTTATTTCCTATTCATTCCTACAGCTCCTTACTCTCCCTTTGTTACTTCCTATTCATTCTTACAGCTCCTTACTCTCCATTCATTACTCCCTATTCATTTCTGCAGCTTTTTACTCTCCCTTATTTACTCCCTATTCATACCTACAGCACCTTACTCTCCCTTCGTTACTCCCTGTTCATTCCTACAGCTCCTTACTCTCCTTTATTTACTCCCTATTCATTCCTACAGCTCCTTACTCTCCCTTATGTACTCCCCATTCATTCCTACTGCTCCTTACTCTCCCTTCTTTACTCCCTATTCATTCCTACAGCTCCTTACTCTCCCTACATTACTCCCTCTTCACTCCTACAGCTCCTTACTTGCCCTTCTTTACTCCCTATTCATTCCTACAGCTCCTTACTCTCCTTTCATTACTCCCTGTTCATTTCTACTGCTCCTTACTCACCCTTCGTGACACCTTGTTCATTCCTAAAGCTCCTTACTCTCCCTTTTTACTCCCTATTCATTCCCAAAGCTCCTAACTCTCCCTTCCTTACTCCCTATTCATTCCTACAGCTCCTTACTCTCTCTTCGTTACTCCCTATTCATTCTTACAGCTCTTTACTCTCCCTTCGTTACTCCCTATTCATTCCTACAGCTCCTTACTCTCCCTTCATTACTACCTATTCATTCCTACAGCTACTTACTCTCCTTTATTTCCTCCCTATTCATTCCAACAGCTCCTTACTCTCCCTTATTTACTCCCTATTCATTCCTACAGCTCCTTACTCTTCCTTCATTAGTCCCTATTCATTCCTACAGCTCTTTACTCTTCTTTATTTACTCTCTATTCATTCCTACAGCTCCTTACTCTCCCTTATTTACTCCCTATTCAGTCCTACAGCTCCTTATTCACCCTTCTTTACTTCCTATTCATTCCTATAGCTCCTTACTCTCCCTTCATTACTCCCTATTCATTCCTACAGCTCCTTAGTCTCCCTTCATTACTTCCTATTCATTTCTACAGCTCCTTACTCTCCCTTCGTTACTCCCTATTCATTCCTACGGCTCCTTACTCTTCCTTGGTTAGTCCGTATTCATTCCTACAGCTCCTTATTCTCCTTTATATAATTCCTATTCATTCCTACAGCTCCTTACTCTCCCTTCTTTACTCCCTATTGATTCCTACAGCTCCTTTCTCTCCCTTCATTACTCCCTATTCACTCGTACAACTCCTTACTCATCCTTCTTTACTCCCTATTCATTCCTACAGCTCCTTTCTCTCCCTTCGTTACTCCCTATTCTTTTCTACAGCTCCTTACTTTCCCTTTTTTACTCCCTATTCATTCCTACAGCTACTTAATCTCCCTTCGTTACTCCCTATTCATTCCTACAACTCCTTACTCTCCCTTTGTTACTCCCTATTCATTCCTACAGCTCGTTACTCTCCTTTATTTACTTGCTATTCATTCCAACAGCTCATTACTCTCCCTTATTTACTCCCTATTCATTTCTACAGCTCCTTACTCTCCCTTCTTTGCTCCCTATTCTTTCCTACAATTCCTTACTCTCCCTTCCTTACTCCCTATTCATTCCTACAGCTTCTTACTCTCCTTTATTTACTCCCTTTTAATTTCTACAGCTCCTTACTCTCCCTTTGTTACTCCCTATTCATTCCTGCAGCTCCTTAATCTCCCTTCATTACTCCCTATTCATTCCTACAGCTCCTTACTCTCCCTTCTTTACTTCCTATTCATTCTTACAGCTCCTTACTCTCCTTTCGTTACTCCCTATTCATTCCTACAGCTCCTTACTCACCCTTCCTTACTCCCTATTCATTCCTACAGCTCCTTACTCTCCATTCGTTACTCCCTATTCATTCCTACAGCTCCTTACTCTCCCTTTGCTATTCCCTATTCATTCCTACAGCCCCTTAATCTCCTTTTGTTACTCCCTATTCATTCTTACAGCTCCTTACTCTCCATTCATTACTCCCTATTCATTTCTGCAGCTTTTTACTCTCCCTTATTTACTCCCTATTCATACCTACAGCACCTTACTCTCCCTTCGTTACTCCCTGTTCATTCCTACAGCTCCTTACTCTCCTTTATTTACTCCCTATTCATTCCTACAGCTCCTTACTCTCCTTTATGTACTCCCCATTCATTCCTACTGCTCCTTACTCTCCCTTCTTTACTCCCTATTCATTCCTACAGCTCCTTACTCTCCCTACATTACTCCCTCTTCACTCCTACAGCTCCTTACTTGCCCTTCTTTACTCCCTATTCATTCCTACAGCTCCTTACACTCCTTTCATTACTCCCTGTTCATTTCTACTGCTCCTTACTCACCCTTCATGACACCTTGTTCATTCCTACAGCTCCTTACTCTCCCTTTTTACTCCCTATTCATTCCCAAAGCTCCTAACTCTCCCTTCCTTACTCCCTATTCATTCCTACAGCTCCTTACTCTCTCTTCGTTACTCCCTATTCATTCTTACAGCTCTTTACTCTCCCTTCATTACTCCCTATTCATTCCTACAGCTCCTTACTCTCCCTTCATTACTACCTATTCATTCCTACAGCTCCTTACTCTCCTTTATTTCCTCCCTATTCATTCCAACAGCTCCTTACTCTCCCTTATTTACTCCCTATTCATTCCTACAGCTCCTTACTCTTCCTTCATTAGTCCCTATTCATTCCTACAGCTCCTTACTCTTCTTTATTTACTATCTATTCATTCCTACAGCTCCTTACTCTCCCTTCATTACTACCTATTCATTCCTACAGCTCCTTACTCTCTCTTCGTTACTCCCTATTCATTCTTACAGCTCTTTACTCTCCCTTCATTACTCCCTATTCATTCCTACAGCTCCTTACTCTCCCTTCATTACTACCTATTCATTCCTACAGCTCCTTACTCTCCTTTATTTCCTCCCTATTCATTCCAACAGCTCCTTACTCTCCCTTATTTACTCCCTATTCATTCCTACAGCTCCTTACTCTTCCTTCATTAGTCCCTATTCATTCCTACAGCTCCTTACTCTTCTTTATTTACTCTCTATTCATTCCTACAGCTCCTTACTCTCCCTTATTTACTCCCTATTCAGTCCTACAGCTCCTTATTCACCCTTCTTTACTTCCTATTCATTCCTATAGCTCCTTACTCTCCCTTCATTACTCCCTATTCATTCCTACAGCTCCTTAGTCTCCCTTCATTACTTCCTATTCATTTCTACAGCTCCTTACTCTCCCTTCGTTACTCCCTATTCATTCCTACAGCTCCTTACTCTTCCTTGGTTAGTCCGTATTCATTCCTACAGCTCCTTACTCTCCTTTATATAATTCCTATTCATTCCTACAGCTCCTTACTCTCCCTTCTTTACTCTGTATTCATTCCTACAGCTCCTTACTCTCCCTTCATTACTCCCTATTCACTCGTACAGCTCCTTACTCATCCTTCTTTACTCCCTATTCATTCCTACAGCTCCTTTCTCTCCCTTCGTTACTCCCTATTCTTTTCTACAGCTCCTTACTTTCCCTTTTTTACTCCCTATTCATTCCTACAGCTACTTAATCTCCCTTCATTACTTCCTATTCATTTCTACAACTCTTTACTCTCCCTTCGTTACTCCCTATTCATTCCTACAGCTCCTTACTCTTCCTTGGTTAGTCTTTAGGTTTTAACATTGATTTTATCACATAGAAAAATGGTTACTAATTTATGATTTATTTTAAATTACAGTATCTAATATGGTTTTAACTTTTAGTCTATGAAGTATTTTTTTGACATAATCCAGCTTTTAATATTTCATTTTATGTTAAAAGTAATGTAAAGTTCTTTTAAATGTTTAAATATTTGATTAACACCAGGTATTTTTAATTAATGAGATGTTCATGACAATATAAAGGTGTGGTTTAGCAAATGCTATGGCATTCACTTGAAAAAGCTCAGGATTACCTGAGCGAAAGCGCTTGTGGTACGTCTGTTTGTGGACTAACTTAAATAAAGGATTTCATTTTTCACATCATTTTCTGCTGCCCTTTTTAAGCTCAGTTTAGCAAGGTGTTGGTTTTCCCATACCCACCCTCCCTATTCCTGTTTTGTTGTTTAAATTTGGAGGATTTTGCAGTTGCCCACCCCCACTGTAGATTTGATCTGGGACACTCCCCCCAGTCCCATTTCTTTACCTCATTCTACCTAATAGACTCCTTCTGCACTTGTTTTTAGTCATTTTTATTTATTTATTTATTTTTATTTAACATTTGTTGACCGGGAAAGTCCGACTAGGTTCCACAGAGCCTGTTTTCAGCGGAGGCCCAGGGAGAGATGCTCCAGATGCATGTCTTTATGATGTGGGAGGAACCCAGGGTACCCAGAGGAAACCCATGCAAAGGCAGGGAGAACATGCAAACTCCACACAGAAGGCACCCCAGCTGAGAATCAAACCAGAGAACCTCTTGTTGCGAGGTGACAACGTTAACCGCTGCACCACTGCGCCGCCCAATTTTTAATTTAATTGCATTTTTTAAACTGTTTGGTCTAACATTGCTACATACTCAAGTGTGCTAGCTTGCACTGCATTTGAATTGTTTTTACTGCTGTTTTAGCTACTTTTCTGTATATATATTTAAAAAAATTACCTTTCCTGTAACTAGTATAGTCCAGATTCAGATTTGCTGTATCCAGGACTGTATGTGAGCTTCTGAGCCACCGCAAGCTTTCTGTGTTGGAGGGAAGCCTTCTAGCTTATCAGTGGGAGTGGTAAGCACTACGTAACCTGTCTACCACATAAGGAGTGGTTCTGGACCAGAATTTGTAGTTATTGGCCGTTTGGGCAGTTTTTCCATCTCTCTCAACTTTCTGATTTAAAAGCCTGCATTTGCACTTGTTTCCCCCTTTCCTGTAACTAGTTTAGTCCAGAAACAGATTCTTAGTATTAGCAGTTGAATTTGCTTATTCATGATCAGCACTTGTTCAGAACTTGTAAGCACTAAATAACCTACTTGTTACTACAGCACTCAACCTTCCTCATTACCTAGAGGAAAACAGTTTTGGTACTTACTTTCCTCACTTGCTTAGAGAAAAACAGCTCTTGTACTCACTTTCCTCACTTATCTAGAGGAAAATAGTTTTTTATTCAGGCATGTCCAAGGGTCAGTGTTTTCTCCTGTCTATCTGATGAATCTGGGCATCTTGGGGCAATGTAGAAATTGCCTCATGTACACAGACAACCCTCTCCTCCTACCACCCAACACTACAACCTGTGAGAGATGCACTTATCTACTCGACAGTCAAGAGGAGAAGGTAAACACTTGCACCACACCACACCACACTCATCACATAGTCTCACTAAATCTACACCACCAAAATCCACACATAGAAACACAAAAACATTTGCGGACACTCTCAATAATAATCTGCTAAAGCAACAGAGACCTCCAAAGCAGAAATGCAAGCAACCTCCACCCCCCAACACAACCCAAATGACACATAGCCCGCAGACTCAGTGTGCCACACAACCACAGCCAATAAGGCAAAACAACGTACCCAACACTAGTCATAGGTGAATCTATAGTCAGGCACACTGATGTCCCACTCACCAGGCTAAACAAGGAGAAGGTTACTGTCAGCTGCCTGTCGGGTGCCAGGATCTGCCGCATAACCCACGCACTCAGGTCACTCCACAACAAGTACAAATATGACTCTGTCATTGTCCATGTTGGTGTGAATGACCTGAGATGTACCTCCCTGGACTACATGAAAAGAGACATGGAAGAGCTCTCCGATCTTGTAGCCCAGGCAGGTATGACCCTAGCCCTGAGTAGCATCCTGCCATCACCCAGAATGATGCCGCAGTACAAGGACAAAATGATTGACTACAACAATTGGTTAAGCTTCTGGTGCCATTCTAAAGGGATCTAGTATCTGTCTGCCTGGGCTGACATGGTAGACAGACCACAATGCTTTGCTAGAGATGGCCTGCACCTGTCACCCCTGGGATTCCGGATACTGGCTAAGGTTCTTGCCAACCCTATAGTGCCTTTTTTAGGCAAGTTTCAAATGACAAATTCACCACCATAACAGGAACAGGCAAGCAAAAACTGAGGGTGATGATACTCAATGCTAGAAGTCTAAATCTCAAAATGCACTCACTCGAGGCACTCCTTAAAATGGAGAACATCGATATCTGTGCAGTGACTGAGACCTGGTTCAAGGCTCCAGAGAGCACCCCTGCACTACCAGGCTATAACTCATAGCACACTTTTCAGCCATGTAACCTGGACCGGAACACCAAAGGTGGAGGTGTGTCCATATTCATTAAGGATATCCACACCTCCAGGCTAGTTGCTCAGCATAATGCAGCCGAGGTTATCCAAGTGCAACTAACTCTGGGCAAAACTGCAATCCAAATTGTAGCTTGCTACAGATCACCCACCATGCCCCAGGATTCCCACTCCTCTTTTCTTGATGTATTGGAAAATATTAGGGTTCAACCAAACACCCTAATAATGGGCAATTTCAACTACCCCACCATTAACTGGGAAAACTACTCATGTATCAACTCCTTCACTCAACGCTTTCTGGAATTCATAAACTCCAAGGCCTGGATCAATTTATCCACACCCTCACCAGGGGCAACAATAACCTAGATCTAGTCATTACCAACATGAGTGACTGGTGTTCCACACCTGAAGTCAACGCCTCATTGGTCTGATCTGACCATAAGCTAATTACTCTAGATATCCACATCCTACTCCCACCCCCATTAAGGAAATCATGGTAAAAAATGTCTTCAGAGCCAACTTCATGCTTCTTAAGACAGAAGTGGTGAACTTCATGACACCCATGCAGATGGACAATACAGTTATGACTACTGAATCCTACACAACTGCACTTTATAAGCACTTACATGAATGCATGGATCATGCTATCCCAAACAGAACCAAGACGGTATCCTCCAAAAAAAGGAAGTCAATCTGGTGGTCCCCTGCCATAAACAAACTGTACAACAGAAGGAATAAAACTGTTGCAGAAGAGAGTAAAATCTCATGAGTGGAGGAGCTCCCTGGTCAGCCTCAGTAAGAAACTGCAATCCCTGATAAAATCCTACAAAGCTAGTTACAAAAACAAAATCACCACTGATTCTAAAGACAACCACTAAGCATTCTATAGCTATGTCAAGAATCTCAATGACAACACTCAGATCTGCTCTGAGTTACAGCACAATGGCACTAAATATACAGACCCAACTGATATTGCCAACATCCTGGCAGATAGCTTCAGTGCTAACTTTACCTCCCTCTCACCCCCTAAAGAGCCCATCTCTATACCGGAAGAATGCAAAGTTCCTGTAATCACGGCTGCACAGGTAAAAACCACACTCTCAAAAGCCAAGAAAAGAGCATCCAGGGGACCAGACAACATCCCAGGCTGCATTCTACATGAACTACAGAACGAACTGGCACCCCACCTAAGTACCATGTTCAATCATAGCCTCACCTCAGGCTTTGTGCCTGCTGAATGGTGCACAGCGACGGTTATCCCACTCCACAAGGGGGGAGCCACCACGGACCCCGGGAACTACTGCCCCATTAGCCTGACGAGCCTGGTCTGCAAGGCCATGGAACGTATCATCATGGAACTTATAAACAAAGACATTAGTAATCTCCAAACTCTGGACCCCACCCAGTTCGGTTTTGTAAAAGGCAGATCATGCCTCCTAAACCTGATAGACTTCTTTGAAGCAGTCACCAAAGCCGTAGACAAGGGTAAGGTGGTTCACACAGCCTATCTAGATCTTGCCAAGGCATTCAACACCATCCCCCAGTCTGGAATTATAGATAAACTCACTAAACTAGGTATAAATCCCTATGTCACAAGATGGGTTGCCAACTGGCTCACTGACAGAACCAACACTGTGAAAGTAGCAGACTACAAATCCGACTTCAGACCAATGACAAGTGGAGCACCACAGGGTTCAGTCCTGGGTCCTCTCTTGGTTAGTATCTACATCTCTGAAGTACAGGCTAACACAGAAGGTCTTTGGCTAATGAAGTTCGCAGATGACTGCAAACTAGGAGCCATAACTGAAACTCCTAACGATGTGAACATCCTAAAAAAGGGCCTCACTGAGACAGATGCCTGGTGTCAAAGCCATGGCCTCAAGCTCAATGCCAAAAAGTGCATTGTCATCCCCTTTGGTAAAAACTCTGTATCCATGAAATACAACATTTGCGGTAGTATACTTAACACCAAAAGTGTGATAAGAGACCTTGGGACACGGGTGGACAGTAGTCTCTCCTTTGATAATCACATCGCCACAGTAGTCAGGAAATCCTTCTATGTGGCACACCTCATCACTAAAGGTTTCTCATCCAGAAAAAAAGAGGTCATTGTTCCCCTCTACTCATCACTCATTAGACCCATTATAGAGTACAATGCCCCTTTTGGTATGTACCTCACAAGACATCTACAACAACTGGAAAGGCCACAGAAATACCTCACAAAGAGGATTACTGGCCTCAAACAGATGCCCTACGCAGACCGTCTCAAAAAACTCCAGCTTTACTCCGTCGCATATCGCCTTCTCAGAGGCGATCTCTGCCTAACATACAAAGCTATGTCAAACCCAGAGCTGTTGGACGTGCTCCACCTAAAGAAATCAATCTGAGCTACACGCTCTAGGGACCTAAACCTTGTCACCACAATAAACAGAGCATGCTGGAGGGATAGATTGCTGTCCCAGAGACTTCCCATACTCTGGAATAAACTACCTATCTATATCAAACAAAGTTCCTCATTAGCACTCTTCAAGAAAAATCTTGATGATTGGATGGGAAATAGGAAATTCACTCCGGGGATCACCTCTGTGGCTCTGCTCAACAGTGGCACAGGAAAATAATTTTCTTGGGTGGCAAAAGCCAGGATATCTGTTTGGCTGGCCTTGTATAGGCCCCAGGGCCAATAGCCTAGTACCTGCCTATGAACCTATAGCTTTGTCCCCCAGTGAATGACCCACTGCAGTGGTGATGTTCCTGTATAAGGGTAGCTTTGCAACTGACTGAGGTAATTGCTGACCTATCAGTCTTACAAGCTCATTTGCTAAGTTCTGGAATGTATTATAACTGACCCTATTAACTACAATATTAAGAATCTTATTTGACTTGTCCCCTAACAGTTTAGTTTGTCAAGAGTAGATCCTGTCTACTTCATCTGATAAACTTCTTTGAAAGGGTTACAAAGTCTGCACATGGTGAACATGCAGGTCACATGGTCATATCTTCACCTGGTGATGGCTGTCAACACCATTCCCAATGCTGTCATCACAGAGAAACTAAATGTATTAACAACTGACCAGTATGTAGCAATATTTATTTGATTTATTTTACATTTGATAACCAAGTAATGTCGACTGGGCTAGGAGCCCATTTTCAGCAGAGACCTGGTGAGAAAAGCTCAAGAAAAATCATAAAACAGTATTATTAACAGCAGATAAAAGTAATAACACATGTTAAAAAATCAAGTGAGATACAAAAGCAATGGAGATTTCATCGTAAATGCAGTTAGAACAGCAATAATACATGTTACAAAAATAAGTGAAATACAAAAGCAATGGAGATTTCAGAGTAAATATAGTTAGAACAGTAAAAATAAGTCATGTCTTACCATAACATTCCATCTGTGTTGTAGATCTTTGTTCATTCATTACCATTAGGACCTCGGTTCCATCCTTGGAACCGATACGGCCGTTTCCAAGCTCATGCCAGCCAAAAATGCTCAGCTAAGACCTACCCATAATGCCCCTCTCCTAGTTACTTCAGATCGAGTTTGCCCACCCTTAGATAATAGATGTATTAATAGAAAAAAATAGTAGGAGGCTCTGTCTGAGCAAATGCCCTAACCAGGAGTTCCTAAAGTCCACCAGGAGTCCAGGCAGGGGGAAGGAGGTCGGGAAGTAATGAATGAACAAAGATCTACAACACAGATGGAACGTTATAGTAAGACATAACTTCTTTATCTAATGTTGTAAAGCTTTGTTTATTCATTACCATTAGGACCGGGTCCCCAGCTACTTGAGTCCTGGGTGGCCCTAAGGAAGGATATTCCTGAGCACCATAGAACCAAAAGATGCTCGTCCTCTGGAGGCCAAATCCAATTTGTAATGAGATATAAATGTATGAGGTCTTGCCCAAGTGGCTGCTGTGCAGATATCATCCATAGAGTGTCTGGAATTAAATGCTATACAAGTAATCATAGATCTGGTAGAATGAGCCTTTATTCTGAAAGGTAAGGATAGCTTATTCTGTTGGTAGATAAAGGTAATGACGTTTCTAAGCCAGGAGGATAAAGTCACTTTGGAAACAGGTTTACCCAGTCTGGGTCCTGCAAAGGCCACAAACAATTGATCTATTTTCCTGAAAGATTTAGTCCTGTCCAAATAACAATGAAGTTGCCGATGCACATCAAGGGTGTGCAAATGGTAATCCCCTCTGTTAGAATGCTGAGGGAAAAAAAACAGCAGGTCAATAGGTTAGTTAATGGAATAGCCAGAAATGACCTTGGGTAAGAAAGAAGGGTCAGTATGAAGGGACACCCTATCTGTGTGGAAGATCAAGTAAGGACTCTTGACACTCAAAGCCTGCAGCTCAGATACTCTTCCCGCTGAGGTAAGTGCTACAAGAAGTAAGGTTTTCCATGACAAAAATTGCAAATCACATGAATCAAAAGGCTCAAAAAGAGAACCTGTGAGAGACTGAAGTACCAAAGTCAAGTCCCAGGGTTCTAAGGGAGGCTTGACTGGAGGTTTAACATGTAATACTCCTTTCAAAAAGGTCTTGCTTAGGTGGTGTGACATAACTGAAGAATTGTCAAGATCATTATGAAAATTGGTGATAGCTGCTAAATGTACAGTGATCATTGAAGCTGAGGCTCCTGCATGCAAAACAGTAGTCGGGTATTGTAGGATCTTTTGAATAGGCATAGAGAAAGGGTCTAAGTTCTGATCTTTGGCCCAAATAGAGAACCTAGTCCATTTACTAGAATAACCTTTCCTAGTGGAAGGTTTGTGCAAAGCCAGAAGAATTTCACAAAGAGGAGATGGGATGTCAGGCAGCCTGGCAATCACTGGAAGTGAAGGAACCAAACTGTGAGCTTGAGACTGTGCAGGTTCAGATGAATCAGTCCCTGAGGATGAGATAACAGATCTTGGGAATGATCCAGGATCCACGGACTCTGAATCAGATGAGGCCATAGGGGAGACCCGGTGGCCTATCGTGTGTTAGAGTGTCCCTCGGTGATTCCCCCTGAGGGGCAATCAGGGCAAAGTAGCTTCTGCATTTGTAGTTTAGGGGGGGAAGCAAACAGGTCGCAGCAAGGCTTGCCCCAGTGTTAGAAGATCCGATCCACTGTTACAGGGTTGAGGGACCACTTGTGAGGCATCAGGATGTTCCTACTGAGATTGTCCGTAATAAGGCTGGAACTCCCGGTAATGTATGTTACTATAAGAAAGTGGCTGGAAGCTATCACTCAGTGCCAAATCCTCATGACTTCTCGACACAGGGACTAAGACCCCACCTTGCTTGTTGATATACCAGATGACTGACATGTTGTCTAACTGAATTTCAATGGTCCCAGAGGGTAGGGACGCATTGAACACTTGCAATGCTAGGAGAAATGCCCTCAGTTCCAGGACATTTATGTGCAAATTGGCCTCCATGGGGGACCAGGTGCCTTGGACAGTCTTTCCCTGGAAATGCCCCCCCCCCCAACAGGGAAGCATCTGTAGTCACCGTGGTCATGGGCTGGGGAAGACAGAACGGTTGACACCAAAGATTCGCTTGTGTGTTCATTCTCCATAACATTTATTTCTTGCAACAGTTTGAAAGATGTAACATGGTCGAGTGGGTAAATTAGCAATGACCATTGTGCAGAAAGGAGCCACTGTAGAATTCTCATGTGCAGTCTTGCCAGTGGTACCAACGTAATGGCAGCTGCCATGGAGCCTAAGAGTTGCAGTACAAGATGTGCTGGTACATAGGTCTAAGAAGAAGGTCTTGGATTTGGTGTGTTATTTTCGAAAACTTGTGAGGGGGGAGAGAAGGATGACAGGATGTTGTGTCGAAGACCGCTCCAATGAATTTCAGTGTCTTCATTGGAGACATTGAGATTTGTCCTTGTTGACAGTAATCCCCAAGCGGAGAGCGAGACCTTGAGTGTAAGAAGATTCCTGGTCAGAATGGTAAGGAGCCAATCGTCTAGATAGGGAAACACCTGAAATCCTTCTAGTCGAAGATGAGCTACCACAACTCCCATACATTTGGTGAACACTTGAGGGGCTGTCAAGAGACTGAATGGCAGTGCCCTGAACTGGTAGTGATTGGCTCCTAGCCGGGAGTGGAGAAACCTCCGGGAGCAGTGATCCATCTTTATGTGGTAGTATGTGTCCTGGAAGATTTATAGAGCACATCCAGTTATCCCTCCCTAGAAAGGAAAGAATGGACTGTATCGTGACCATCTGGAAATGTTGAAGTTTGATAAATTTGTTCAATAGGCTGAGATCCAGGATTGGTCTCCAGTTCCCTGTCTTTTTTGGCACTAAAAAGAACCTCGAGTAAAACCTGGATCCTGTCTGGTCTGGTGGTACTGTTTGGATGACCCTTTTTCATAGCAGCTGTTCTATTTCTAAGGCTGCTAATTCCCTCTGATTGGATGGTACATCGGGGATGGGAGTTAAATCGAATTGTATTTGGTAGCCTCTGGATATTATTCTCTGCACCCAAACATTGGTAGTAATAAGATGCCAGGTTGATAGATGCAGATAAAAACTACCCCGACTGCTTCCAGAGGAAAGCAATTGGGCTGCTGCTCAGGAGAGCTAGCAGGGTCTGCTGGAGAAAGAATCTCTAGTGCCCTGGTTACCGGACCCCCTCTACCCTGAAAGGGACATCTTCCATATGAGTTGCCCCCTCTGCCTCGGGGGGGATTGTTCACCATGAGTGTCACAAAAAGGTCCTTGAGATTTCTTAAACTACATTTTTCCTTCCTTCTGATTCCTGGAGTAGGGCCTCTGGGGGTTAGAAAGGTGAATGCCCACAGCAGACAAGGTATTTCTATCTTTTTCACTATGTGTGAGTATGTCTCGTACTTTGGGTCCAAAAAGTGCAAATTCGTCAACAGGTGCATTGATGAAGGAAGATTTAATGGAGTCTGCGAAGTCACACAACTGCATCCAAGCATTACATCTCATGACAATGCCTGATGCGGCAGCTCGAGCTGCCCCCTCGGTAGAGTGAGATATCAAACGCATCGAGGAGTTTGAGATGGATTCAAGAGTAGCTAGCTGCAAGGCGACAGTATCATGCACCTCATCAGGCAGTACCCCACCAAAGAGGGAGACATTTTGGAAATTAGGTCTCTTTGGAGATGAGTAAAGTGTGCCAGATAGAACAGTGACCGAATGGCGAATGTTGTTGAAGCATAGGTCCATTTCCCTAGTCTGTCCATGGTCCGGGACTCTCTGTTTGGAGGATGGACGGTGGAACTATCTTCTGCCAGTTCCCTCTTGGTGGCCACCGCCACAACCATAGAATCAACTGTCAACTGCTAGGACAAGTAGGGCTGGTCTTCAGGTGTAGATAAATTTTTTTGTGTGGCCTCTGAGGGACAGGTTCTACATTGTCTGGGGCCTTCCAGGCATGCTGCAAAATGATTTTAACAAGGTCATCTGCTGGTGGAGTCACCCAGGAAATAGATGGATGGGCACAGAAGGCCTGCAGGAACACTGATTCCTCAGAAGAAGGGTTATAGGACTTCCAGTCTCCCCGCTGCTTGAGGATTTCGAGAATGTCTCCGAATGAGGTGTCATCTGGAGAAGACCATGGGGACCCTTCCCCCTCATCACAATCAGTGTCTTTGGTGATAGATTCCTCCGGTGAATCACAATGCTTCCTCTTGCACCAATTCTTCCAGGGTGGCTCCCCAGTGGGATCTTTTGAGGAGGACTTCAGAGAAGGGGTTCCCTTCAAAAAGGGTTCTTGTGACTCCCGTGCCCGTAGTCCCGAAACAGAGGGTTGGGAGAGATGCATGCTAGGGGAGGGTTCTGATACTGATGTCATTGGTGCTGACTGTGAGTCCACTACCTGTACAGCAAGCCCATCTGAGGAGGGATGGGAGTCCGGAACTGGGAGGGACAACCTCGGAACCAGGGTCATACCTCGCCGTGAGGAGCCCACCTCCAGGTGAGGAGCTCTGAGAGAACTGGAAGCCATCAGAGATGTGGACATAGATGGCACCAGCGAGAAAATAGGTGCCGGGCTAGGTACCAAGGTATGGATGGTCCAAACACTGCTTCATTAGAGTATCAGTTCCACTGGAGCCAATGCAGCAAGGGTGGATGGTGCCGACAGGGAAAACACTGCTGTCAGAACTGAGACAGTATGCACCGGAAGGAAGTATCTTGTCCTTGGCAAGTATTTGAGTTTTGGAGCCGATGGAGCCAAAGAAATTGTTGCACCGTGGCTGGGGATGGTGCTGAAGCAGGTACAGCCATTGGAGCCGATGTCAGATCCAAGGACTGCACCGAAGTCAGTGGTGCCTAGGTCAGAACTGAAATACGGGTGAATATCATGGACGGCAATGAGGGAGAAGACACACAGCCTGGTGCTGAAGAGGTCTGCGCCGAGGGCGCCGGCAAAACACAGAGCCAACTCGATTCCATAACTTATGGAGATATAGGAACCGAGTGACTCTGTTTGTCACTGTGTTTTTTTTTTGTTTTTTTTTTGGAGGGAGTGAGACCTCCGACCCAGATAGAGCCTCCAAAAAAGGTGTCTTGAGTAATCCGTTTTTCCTTATTTTTTTTTGGTCTTTGGAGGGGGTGAGACCTCAAACCCAGACAGAGCCTCTGAAAAAGGTGCCTTGAGTAATCTGTTTTTCCTTATGTTTTTTGGTCTTTGGAGGGGGTGAGACCTCTGACCCAGATAGAGCCTCTGAAAAAGGTGTTGAGTAATCTGTTTTTCCTTATGTTTTTTGGTCTTTGGAGGGGGTGAGACCTCTGACCCAGATAGAGCCTCTGAAAAAGGTGTCTTTTTAAGATAAGTTTATTTTTACGTTCTGCTAGTGTACAATTACTAAAACTAGCACAAATGTCACAGTCAGCTTTAATATGATCCACACCCAAACAGTAGACACAACGAACATGTGTATCTGAGTTAGGCATCTTACATCCACACTTGTCACACTGTTTAAATCCCAACTTAGTTTTGTGTGACATAGTAAGGCAACAAGGCTATCCTATAGAAAAAAATAAGGGAGAAAATAACAGTGATGTTATTTAAAAAATATATATTACTAGTAAAAGGAAAGGCCTATCAATGACAGGAGAGAGGGACAGTACCAATAAAGGTAAAAAAAATTAAATTACCAAGGAAAAGGGTAGGAAATAGGCTTAGGTTGTAGGCGACAGTCAGAAAAGGCTAACTGGACTAAAAATTAAATAATTTTGATGAGAAACTGTCTTAAAAATTAACAATTTTCTACTTAGCTTTGAAAGAGATGGCTAGCATGTCTGACTAGGAATGTGGCAAACAAGATCTGGAGTAACTAGGAGGGGGGCATTATGGGTAGGTCTTAGCTGAGAGTTTTTGGCTGGCACAAGGTTGGAAACAGCCATATGGTTCCGAGGACAGAACCGAGGTCCTAATGGTAATGAATAAACAAAGATTTACAACATCAGATTACGTTACAAAATAAGTGAAATACAAAAGAAATGGAGATTACAGCACAAATACAGTTACAGCAAATCTAGTACAGTGAATTACATGGAGAAATGGTTGCACCAACATGTATTACATGTTTCTATCATATTAAAGTTTTTTAATTGTAGGGCAGGTAGAGAGAAAAATGAATAGAAATGATATAAGAAAAGATATGACATGCAGGAGGTGAGAGGACTCAGATTAGGGTTTACTTGGCCAGGGCTACAGTTTAGCCTGGGATAGTGCAGGAGCACAGCCAGTCTTTGGTAAAGTGCTATTTTGGTTGTAGCTAGAAATTGTGACTGTCCGTGTTGTTTAGGATGACTTGGGGCAATGGACTCCAGGGTCTGGATATTTTGTTGGAGTACAGAGAATTATTTAAGCTGTTGTGGGATTTCATAACCTTTAGCAGCAGTTTATCCAATGATTAGAGGGCCCTAAGGGTGATATTTGCTTGAATTAGGTATTTTATAGCAGGGAACTTATCAGGTTTATGGATGATGCTGTAGGTAATGGTTAGTTGATTCAGGTGTAATAGGTGGGTTGCTCAATCCAGTTGTATTGTTTTAGTGCTGGACAATGGTGAGATATATGGGGTAGGTTTGCAGTGAATTTTGCTATTTTATTGTAGCAAGTCTCTAGATTGTTTAGATTGGTCTTGCATAGGTTGGTAAAGATTTGGGAAGAGCAAAGGAAAGTGGATAGTAGGTAGGATCTAGCTATGGCTAGTCTGGAGTTGTTAGCTAACTATGGTTTGGCTCTATAGAGTGAGCCAAGTTTAATATGGACTTTTTTGATTGTTAGGGCTATATGGTTGTCGAATTTTAGGCAGTTGTCTATTGTAACACAAAAAGTTTTGTTTGATCTACTGGTTTGATTTTAGTGCCATTAGAGGAGTAGATGCTGAGTGGCAGGTAATTGTTTTTGGTTTTATTATTGCAAAAGAACATAAGCTTAGTTTTCTTTCTGTTAAGTACGAGCTGATTTCTGGTGAGGTAGTTTTCAATATCTTGGAGTGATTTTTGTGTTTTTTCTTGCAGTTCAAGGAATGTGGGAACTGAACAGATAAAAGAGGATTCGGTGTATTGGATGTATTTGGTTTGCACTGCTAAGCTTATTGATGAATATAATGAAAAGGAGAGGTCCGAGGATACAGCCTTGAGGAACTCGGGCAGAAATTGCTAGGACGGGGGAGTGATTATTTCCCCCTTGGTGATTGGTGCCTATCTGACAAATAGCTATGAAGCCAGGATAAGGATGACGGACTAAAATTATATGTTGCTAGTTTATTCAGAACTTTTTGATGGTAAACCGTATCAAAGGCTTCAAACATATCAAGGAATATAAAAGAAATGAGAAGGCCTTGGCTTTTGAGGAGGTTGACAGTGTTGGATAAACTTATTAGTGCACTATTTGTACTATATTTAGGTTGAAAACCATACTGAAAGTTGGATAAAAGGTTATTGTTGAGGACGTAGTTTAGGAGTTCATAGGTTCATAGGTGTTTACTAGGCTAACAACCACAAGGGCCTTTTTAAACCTAGCCATGCATACGAAATCTCTGACGAGTTCTGATACCCTTGATAAGTGTAAGCATTGTTGATGAATGCATTTTTCTAGGATTTTGGCTAGGGGAGAGATAATAGCAATGGATCGGTAATTAGGGAAGTCTGTAGAGGGCCCACCTTTATGTAGGGGGATGATGTGTGATATTTTCCAGAGTATGGGTACATATTGTTCTGAGATTGAGTGATTTTATTAGTATAGATACAGGATAAAAGATGGAAGAAGCACTGATTTTTAGGAAATAATTTGAGAGCTGATCAGCAGTTGAAGATGAGGTCTTTAATTTGATAGGAGCATTTCAGTGTAGCTAGTTTGTATTGGTTTAATGGTGAAAGTGTTAGGGTTAGATACTGTAGCATTGTGAACTGTTAGGAGTGAGTTACTATTATCGTCTATGAATGATGTAATACAATTAATGAAGACTGAATTAAACTGGGATGTAAAGGTATCAGTGATGTTAGCGGTTGTTGGTAATGGGTAGTCAATCTACCAGGATTTAGATGTTTAATACTTTGCCAGAATTTCTGTAGGTTGTTCTTGTGTTTGTGTTGGGATGGGAGGAACTAAGATTTTTTTGTCAAAGTTGATTTGTTTTTTTGGCTTGGTTTCTTAGTTTTTTATGAGTGATGAGATCAGCTTCAGCTTTCTTTTTAGTACATTTGTAAGTTGACCAGGCCCTGTCTCTTTGTTTTAGTAGTAGTCTGGTGTCTCTAATTAGCTAAGGAAGTTGTTTAGTTTTGATGCAAATTTTTTTAATGGGAGCCAAGTTGTTGGGAATTTTGAGGAAAGTATTATTAAAGTATTCGATTGTAAGATCCAGCTGGAGGGATTTTAAGGGGGTCCAACTGCATTGCTGCAGACGTGAGTTGAATAATGGAGAGGAGAAGATTTTTAAGCTGCGAATGTATTTATATATGATACTGTTGGGGGTGTGAATCTGTTTCCTGAGAAGAAAGACTGGGGAATGATCACTTAGGGTGTCTGGAGGGCAGCCTTATAGGTGAGCTAGGATGGGCCTGTTTATTAGTATCCAGTCTAATATTGATTTGTTTTTTGGAGTGTTTGTATGAGTGGGAAAGTTGATGATTTGAGTGAAGTTATAGAGGTTGATAAAGTTGGAGGGGTTGTCAGAGGAGCAGGTAAGCCAGTCTAGGTTGAAATCACCTAGACCTATCATTTCTGGTTAAAATTAGATGATGCCCAGCACAGAAGGTTTTTTTTATGGTGGATAAGTTGTTTCTGGGGGGGGTAAGTAGGGGGGTGTATTATTTAGCCAAAGTCTAACTTTAGTGAACACCTATTTAGCGACCACTGTGCAATGAAAATTATTTCAGCGATTCGATGAATCTACCAAGGGCAAGAAAATACTTGTCCTGAAACACAATGGACTGGCATGCAACTAAATCAAGCCCACCCAAGTGGGGGACTTCACCCCCCACACCCTCCCTAACTATATATACCAACTCTGAGATCACATTACAGTGGAGAAGAGGTCAAAGTTGAGTAGTTGCCCAACTACTTCTTTGCCCTTGGTAAATTCAGCGAATCTGTGACATGATTTTCATTGTATAGAAGTCACTGAATGGGTGTTTGCTGAAGTTAGACTTCGGTGAAGTAATATAGACCCATAAGTAGATGGCAATTATAGTGATAGTTTTGTGGGAATTGATTAGTACGTGTGTGGTTATTAGTTCAGAGTTGGCATGGTCTGGGATGTGCAGTTGAGGTGTTCTAGCTTAAGAGAGTCTTTAAACATGATAGCAATGGACCCTCTCACTTTTATGGACAGAAAACTGGCAGAAAGACAGAGCCCACACAGTGTGAATTGCAGGAGCCTCATCAGAATGTATGAAAGTGACCAGTGGTGTCCCTCAGGGACTGGTGCTGGGACCTTTCCTTTTTGGTCTTTACTTCTCAGATCTCCAAAGTAAAGAGACAATACCTACAGTTAACAAAGTTTGCAGACAAATTGAAACTGGGGGTTGTTGTTAAATCACATTCTGACTCCAAGACCCTCCAGCATAAATTATCCCTGGTAAGCTTTTGGTGTACAAAAATGGGCCCAAACTAAATGCAAAAAAAGGTAGCCCTGTCACGTTTTGCAGACAATCCCTCCTAATATCATACAATACAAACAACACACCATTATAAAATGAAAATTCAGTCAGAACCTAAGAACTAGGGTTGATAATTCCCTCTCTTTTGACTATTATGTGGCAATGGCTTTAGTAAATCATTTAATTCAGAACAGCTAATTTCAAAAATAAATGTTTTCAAAGTCTGAAGAGGTAATCTCTCCCTTAATACACTGTTCATATCCCCTTTGGGATGTATGCCATTAAACATATCAAACAACTGGAAAGACTCAAAAGGTTTCTAACCAAAAAGATCACAGGCTTAAAGTCCCACAGCTACTAAGAGAGGTTGGAAAACTTGTCTCTTTATTCTGTAACTTATAGACTTTTGAGACAAGAGATGCCTGTCTCATCTTTATCATGCTATAACAGACCCAGTTGTTTTGGACCTCCCATTTCTCCACAAGTCTGATGGCTTCACCAATACTGGAGCCAGGTACTGAAATCTTCACTAACAAATAAAAGAAACATGGTGGAGGGACACATTTATAACCCAGTGCCTTCCAAATCTCTGAAATACTCTTCCCTTTCACATTAAGTAGTGTAATTCACTAACTCAATGACTAGATGTGTATCCACAAATTTACTCCATGAGTCACTGGTATGGTCCTCCTGGATACAGGATGTGCAGTCTGATGGAGGGTACTGGCAGGGTATAAATGGCCATAAGACTAAATAGCCTTGAGGCATCTATTATGAATATATGAATTCTTGTGGATTTAAAATTAGCTCAGTCCTGTTTTTTTTTTAATTCCCCTTATCCACAGGACCCCACCCAATGGCTCCAGTGGCTGCATTTCTAGTACCCAACTCGTCTTTTTATTCTACAGTGATGAGAGCCCAGGCTAGCTAGACCAGCCAGGGCTAGTCATGAGCCCTGTGGCCCATTTGTTACCTGGGATGTTTGAACTGCAGGCATCATTGGGCTTGGTAGGAACCCTGTGGCTCATTTGTGCAGGCATGCTGGGGTAGGTGGGGTCCATGTTCAGCTACCAAAAATAAAAAAAAAATGTGAATGGCTAAATACTGAATGAGAAACAGTGAATATAAACATTACTGAACAACAACTTCTATGAAAATAAATTTATCAAATGGCCATGGTTGGCCAAGAACCAGGAAGTAACATGACTCATAAAGTAAGTGAAAGGAAACTTTTTAAATTTGCCCTATTCACCACTACAGTGTGATCCCGGAGTTGGCATATATAGTTAGGGGTGTGGGAAGCAAAGCCCCCCACCTTGGTTGGTTGTGTTCATCATGTTGGTTGGCTATGGCCATTCGATGAATTTATTTTTGTAGATGTTGTTGTTCGGTAATGTTCATATTCATTGTCGTTTGGTATTTAGTCATTCATGCTTTTTTAATTTTGGTAGCTGGATATAGACCCTGGTAGATGTGAGCCATGTGGCCTATTCATGCAGGCATTCCTGGGGTAGGTATGAGCCCTGTAGCCCATTAATTCCATGGCATGGGTTAATTGTAGGCATACCTGGACTAGGTGTGACCTTGCGGCTCATTCATTCTATAGGATGAGTTAATTCTAGGCATCTCTGGACTAGATGTGAGCCCTGTGGCCCATTAATTTCATAGGATGTGTGAAATGCAAGACAACAAAGAAGAGAGATAGAAGATAAAACAGCTTTTAAAGTTGTTAGAACTTCACTCTAACACAAAGAAATGTGGCAGAACAAAGTGCTGAACAGCTTTTAATACAGTCCTACATTTTCTTTTTTCTGTCTATGCTAGCACATGGAGCAGACAAAGCTCATGACATATAAAGAAGTATCATATTGTCGTCAGTCATTGCTTTTTATTATGTCTTCTCAAGATGGACACCAAGATTCACAACTTGAGGTTTGCTCTCAAGGTGAGTTTATCTTTTGTATTTATGTCTCAAGCACATAATAAGCTGGTTACGATGAAAGGCCCAATCAGAATTCTCTATATTGTTTCACTGCACAACACATGCGTTGCTGTGCAATAAACATAAGAGGTGTAATTGTTTCACTGCACAACACATGCTTTGCTGTGCCATAAACGTAAGAGGTGTAATTGTTTCACTGCTCAACACATGTGTTGCTGTGCCATAAACGTAAGAGGTGTACTTGTTTCACTGCACAACACATGCGTTGCTGTGCCATAAACATAAGACATGTAATTGTTTCACTGCACAACACATGCGTTGCTGTGCCATAAACGTAAGAGGTGTAATTGTTTCACTGCACAACACATGCATTGCTGTGCCATAAACGTAAGAGGTGTAATTGTTTCACTGCACAACACATGCATTGCTGTGCCATAAACGTAAGAGGTGTACTTATTTCACTGCACAACACATGCGTTGCCGTGCCAGAAACATAAGAGGTGTAATTGTTTCACTGCACAACACATGCGTTGCCGTGCCATAAACGTAAGAGGTGTAATTGTTTCACTGCACAACGCATGGGTTGCCGTGCCATAAATGTAAGAGGTGTAATTGTTTCACTGCACAACACATGTGTTGCCGTGCCATAAACGTAAGAGGTGTAATTGTTTCACTGCACAGCACATGCATTGCCGTGCCATAAACATAAGAGGTGTAATTGTTTCACTGCACAGCACATGCGTTGCCGTGCCATAAACGTAAGAGGCGTAATTGTTTCACTGCACAACACATGCATTGCCGTGCCATAAATGTAAGAGGTGTAATTGTTTCACTGCACAACACATGCGTTGCTGTGCCATAAACGTAAGACGTGTATCTGCAATGATGTCAACGAGATTATTTACATCAACATCATCAACATTCCTTTTCAGTACTTTTGCATATTGCTTCTAATTGATCGTTTTACTTCTAAGGTTCACTAGCAAATTTATTTCAAAAAGTTTGGCTACATAAACAAGACATTTTACTGGACCCAGAACTGGCTACATTTGATAATGCTGTCTTTATTTTCATTTGAATCGTGGGAGGTTTAAGGTCACTGAGACTTGTGAATATTATGCCATATGCCAGTTCTCACCCAAAACTACACCTCTCTTCTTGAGGAGGGGTATGTCAGTCATGCTGTGGGTGAATTTACAAATCCTCAACCAATTATCAGGGTCCTTCTTAAAAGAAGGTATTGTACCATACTGCTTTGTCTGTAGGAGGAGTCCATTCCAAAGGTGATGAAAAGACGAGAATTTAGTTGGTCTCCACCTTGCTATACTTATCTGGTAAAGTAGGTTTGGTCTGTTCTGGTATTTGTGGGGCCATTTGATTTGCGAAAACAGTCAGTAGTTGGGGTACCATTATGGAGTATCATCACCAGGGCCATATGCCGTACATCCAGTTATGAACTCATAGCCAGGTTCGGGTTAATTATTTATGCATAATTATGCATAGGTTCTGCCAGGGTATGTTTTGTTCTACTTAAAAAACATCTGGACATGTCATCTGGTCCCATGCGGGATGTGCCTACCTTTCAAACGTCCAGATACTTTTGGTCTGTTTTTCATAAAATTTGTGATTTTCTGAATTTTTCTGGCAAATCGGTGAGGATTGAATTCATTAAATAATAGGCATTTGAGTTTCAGATGTCATATCTTTCAGAAAATCCATGCTAATTCAATACCTTTTACTCTATCAACTTTCTAAGTTTATAGCAATATTTTAAAATTTTCTCTATTTTGGGGGCTTTGTTCTCCCATTATTTTTGGCTTTGTCCAGATCTTTTGTGCTAAGAGGTTGAGAGGTATAGGGATGTGTTCTTAGACTTGGACATAAATTTCAGTACGTAATCTTTAGTAATGATGGGATGGGGGGTTGAGGGCTAATGGGAATCATATGGTTTTGGACTGCCACGAGTGAAATTTATACTAAGTTTATTTGCTAGGATATTGGTGATATCCACTGGGTCTTAGCAGCTTTTGTCATTTAGTATGAGTTCTGCACATTGTTGAGTATTGTTTTTTAATTTTCTAAAATAAATAAAGAAGGATTTTTAATTGCCCTTGGCTTTAAATGTCAACCTGAGTTCATAGGCAGTTGTAGTAGATCTAACAAACATTTTAACATTCTTAGTCAAGTTTCTAATATTTTCCTTGATTTGTGGGTCTATAAAGTTGCTATATAGTCAAAAGATTTTTTTCTCATTTATTGTAAATTCTATTTATATCAGTGGACTACCAGAATGGTTTGTTTTTAAATTGCCCATTATATTTGGATATAGATGGGACTGCCAATTTTGTTTGTTTATTTATGTGGGTGTAAAACTCCTTGGAATATTTATCTGCTGAGACAATGTCCATGTTGATGTTTTTCTAAGTGAATTTTGAGATTTCATCATAGAATTTGAGGATATTTGTGCACTTGAATTCTTTGAATTCTGATATTGTTTTTTTGGTCTGACTTAATCAGTGAGAGAGTTACTGGGGATATTGTGCACAGAGAGCTCATCCATGACATTTAGAAACCTGTTATGAACTTATGGGGTCATGGAAAGGGTCCTGTAACAGGTGATAAAATGATAGTCGATTTTGTTTAGCATAACTCAAGGCTTGATAAATTAATTTTGTGGGTCCCTGGGAATCTGTCCAGTGGGAACTGTAGAGGTGTATCCATTTTTGTCTCTGACAAAAATGGATATCCCACTACAATTCCCACTAGGTCTGAAGGTATGGTAGGCACTTAACTGTAGAATGGAGGGAGAGTTTCCTGAGTATTTTAACCAAGTTTCAGTCAGTACACATATATGTATGCTAATGGTTGGGCAGCATTTTGCTTGGATTTCTGGCCCTGAGTAGAGCATTGAGCATGGCCACCTTCATTTGACACTGAAATGTTTTCTACGTTGGACTGTTTATTCCATAGGTTCATAGTTTTATAGGTACATAAGTGATTACTATGCTAATGGTCCTAAGAGGCCTTTTTAAGCTTAGCTTTGTTTTCCAATTTGTAAATGACAGGATAAATTACTCAGGGGGGCACATAGTTGGGTTTAGGTGGCAGAACATTTACAAGCTGCCTCTGTCTAACAGGACCATAGGCACCATTCTAGGGGCAAATTACCAATTCCTGATCCACTGGTTCAGGTTGCATTTGAATGCACTCAAGGATGAACTCTGCTTCCCATTGATGGGAAGCATGTCCCAGAGTAGGGCAGTCTCTGAGACAAGTTCCTCTCCCTCCAACATATTCTATTTATGTTGAAAAGGAGGTTTAGGCACATCATTTAGGTATTTCTGATACTGGTAGAAGTGCAGATGGGCAGAAGGTCCATCAGTACTTCATTCAATGATGTCTGTAAACCAGACCTAGAGCAGATGTCAGCAGACTGAGTATAAAGATAAGGTTTTGAAGTGGTCTGCATATTCCATGTGGTTAATGCCTTGTATTGTTTTTGTGAGGAACCTTTGTGGCCATTCCAGTTACTGCACTGAACTTTGCCTGCAAAAGGCACTATGGGGGCAGCAAAGGCTCTAGTTAATATGCAGATACCTTTGAACAACAGATGCAGGCCATGCTTTGCATAGCAGCTAGGACTGTCAAGCATCTCATTTCATATTGACAAATATTTGACCCCTGGAATGACATCAATTTGTCAGACAATTGTTGAAGACACTCATCTTTTCTTTTGTATCAAGGCATAATTTGTGGACAAGGGAGCATTATGCTTGCCATCCTGGTCTTGCTTACATTTTCAACATGTAGAAAGAGCTCAGTATGTCTCTCTGCATCTTTCTCATGGTATTTGGCCCCAAGTCATTTATACCCACATACACAACTACTATTTTGCAGTTATATTTGTCTGGTGCAAAGGTCCTTGGGCCCGTTGAGACATCTGAGATCCTGACACCTGAAAGACAGCTTACTGTCACCTTTTCTTTGCCCACTTTAATGAGTGGGGACTCTTGTGGAGACACTAGTCCATAAAACATGTTTCTTTGTAGATTGGTCTGGCGTACTGGAATTAAGACCCTTTGTCATATGGCAACTCTTTGTTAAAGGGGAGATATTAGGTGATGTGATATCTGATTGTGCTTTTTGCTGAGTCTTAATTCTTATGGGTCTAAGAGGCTTAGGTAAGGATTTCTTTACAGCATCAGTATGTGACATCACATTATGTGTTAGGGTTGGATGCATAACATGCAATGTGTTTGTACAATAGTTACAGTCTGTGTATTTTGTGAGAGTGAGGCCTCTATATTTTTTAAATACTCACGTCTCACAGAGCTATTTATTTCTGTTTAGTAGAAGATCATTATCTGTGAGGTTAACAAGGCAAAACAAGTAGGCTGACCAGCCATACTGCCCAGTGAGAAGTAAAACTTGACTAATTTACTGAGAATTGCAGAGTTGAAATACGACAGAGATTTATGGCTTATTGAGACAGTTATCGTTAGGGGATGAATGGCTCAGTTATTTGGGTGTATGCCTATTGAACCAACACACAGACACACACACACACACACACACACACACACACACACACACACACACACACACACGATAGATATATAGATAGACAGCTAGATAGATAGACAGACAGACAGACAGACAGACAGACAGACAGATAGATAGATAGATAGATAGATGGATAGATATGTATATGCGACTATGATAACACAGCTCAGGAGTCTTTCTTCACTGCAGTTTTGAGCTCTTTGTAGCAGCTGGAGCTAAGATGTGCAATGTAGCTCCAGAAGAGGTTGCTATCAGTGACATTTAAGGTACCAAGTCTACAACTCTGCACATTATGCAGGTACGCTCAGTTTGCTGCACCTGTATCTAGCAGTAGTCTAATAAGTGATCGGATGTGGTTGGGTTCTATTAGGTACAGTTACACTTGAAAATGCCTGCATTTAAGAAGGGCATTTTGCAGACTTGCTGTGCTAAGGACAGTTTCATGCAATGCAGATTAACAAGGAAACTGAGTGCTAATGAAATGCTGAAGGTAAGCTCTTCTGAAGTTGATTTTGTAGGATGACATACTAAAACTAATCATTATGGGATATTTTGTACATAATAAAACTAAGAAGGATCTGGTAAACTACCTCATATTTCAAGAAGCAGCTGCCTTACCAGATGGCATTTAGTACAAGATAACGTTCACAGCAGGAAAAGTGAAAGTGCAATAAATGACTTATTGTTCACGAAGCACATTTTTTATGGTTCTCAGTAATCTTCTAAAATAAAAAGTGTCGTCTTACCTTGTGTGATATATTTGATGGCTTCTGCTCTGCGGTCTGGTCCTAGTCTCTCCCACTGATTGGTATTGTCGAGGTAATATGTCACAATAACAGCTGGGGTCATGGAGATCATGTTCTGCTCCCCACAGCCTGTTGGAACTTGGAGAAGATGCTTCAGGTTTGCCCCATCTATGGAGTTTTCAATGGTCTCACCAACAAGATCTCCTGTTACCAAGATGACAAATTTAGAAATGATAGAAATATCTATGAACGTGAAATAAAGGTCTAAGAATCTCCTAGCCAATATTGGATTAAGCATTTCAGAGATGCAGCAAAAGTTTCTTAAAAAAATCAACTTGCAGTGAGCTTTTTGCTGAAATAAATCAAAGTCCCAGAACTCACTTGCTGTAGGTAGACATGCAGTAAATTGTCACTATGAAACATCTGTTTTGAAATTACCTCTGGGTCGATAGCCTAGTAACCTCCTATGATCCTGTGATTAACAGTGAAAGGTACACTGACTCTCTAATTGACAAGTCTGCCTAGTAATTGCTGTTGGAAGCGATTACCCCATATCTTATTAATATTACTGTCCATGGATTCAAAGTGAGTCTCTCATTTTAAACCTCCTGACAATGAATAGGACAAATCAAAATCACAGAAAAATAGTCCCTCTGAAATCATGGGTAAAATAAATGTTGACATTATCTTTATATGGTATAAGTTCTCCTGTGTCCGTATGAGAGATATCCCTGCCTATGCTCCCTTACATATACATATGGCAGACATCACTGTCCATGCACCCTTAGTTATATGTGTGGAAAATTTCACTGTCATTGCCCCCTTACTTGTATCTGTGGGAGATGTCATTGCCTGTGTGCTCTATATATATATATATATATATATATATATATAAAAAAAAAAAAATATATATATATATATATATATATATATATATATATATATATATAAAAAAAAAAAAATATATATATATATATATATATATATATATTTATATTTATTTATAAATAAATAAATATATATATATAGAGAGAGAGAGAGGAAATGTCACTGCCCATGTACCTTAGTTATACATATGGGAGATGTCACTGTCCATATTCCTTACCTATACATATGGGAGATGTCACTGTCCATCGTCCGTACTTATACATATGGGAGATGTCACTGTCCATATTCCTTACATATACATATGGCAGACATCACTGTCCATGGTCCATACTTATACATATGGGAGATGTCACTGTCCATGTGCCTTAGTTATACATATGGGAGATGTCACTGTCCATGGTTCTTACTTATACATGTGAGGGATGTCACCACCCATTCTCTCTTACATATAAATATGGGAGATGTGACTGTCCATGGTCCTTACTTATACATATGGAAGATGTCACTGTCCATGTGCCTTAGTTGTACATATTGAAGATGTCACTGTCCATGGTCCTTAGGTATACATATGGGAGATGTCACTGTCCATAGGATCATAGGATCATAGATCATAGATTAGTACTAGGCTAACTGCCCTTGCGAGCCATTGTAAGCCTAGCCAATTATCCCTTGTGAGACTCAAACCCTGCACTTTATGTTTGTAAGGCAAACACCTTAACCATTAGGCCACCCTCCCAACCCTTGGTCCACACATATGGGAAACATCACTGTCCATGGTCCTTACTTATACATATGGGACGCATCACTGTCCATGTGCCTTAGTTATACATATGGGAGATGTCACTGTCCATGGTCCTTACTTATACATGTGAAGGATGTCAACATTCATTCTCCCTTACATATACATATGGGAGATGTGACTGTCCATGGTCCTTACTTATACATATGGGAGACGTCACGGTCCATGTGCCTTAGTTATACATATGGGTAAATGGGTCACACAGACAAACCACTCAGTAAAAAGTGCAAGAAAACCCAGATAAGCTAGAGTTTTCATTGTGTGATATCTTAAACTTCTTGTAATGGAGGTCAATGGGATATATGCATACGACAGCTTAAGGACATCGTGTTTCAGCTACAAGTAAAACCAAAACGAAGCTACTTCCAGCAGAAAAAAACAATAACCAAGCTGACAAACTGGAAGAAATACACAGACTAGGAAACTTTTCACACTTTAATCCACAGGTCAAAAGCGCATTAACGTCTCCTCGTTACCAAGTACGTTTTCGTCTTCTAAACCATAAAGACTTCATCAGATACACTCCATTTTAATGAATTACATTTATATATTATACATACTTGAACATACACCAATCATTCTGTTCCAGTTAGTTTAAAACCATCCAATAAAACAACTTTATCCCAGTATTCATGAATAATTCATTTCTTATTACCATATTGTTACTTCCTTAAACACAAATTTTGTAAAAGATATCTTGCTGCTAATATTTCCTTGATGTTACATGAATTTTTAATAAAATAGATCTCTGGGTCGAAAAAACTGTCTTTATAAAGCATTATAAGGCCATTCAAAACTGTTAAAAACTGTTTAAAACTGTTTAAAAATTAGTTAAAAATAATCATCTATAGTTTAAAACAAATTGTGAACAATCACAATATATTTTTCCATTGTTCACAGTAAAAAAGTAAACAACAAACACACAAGTATAACACCCTTTGGAGTCCAAAATACCCTATTTATATAAAAAGTTTTCTATTGATTTTTATTTATGTTTATTTGTTTATTTAATATTTATATAAACATTTATAGAAACACATGATTTTTATGTAATTAAAGTGGATGTAAACACTCATTTGTTTTAAACTATAGATGATTATTTTTAACTAATTTTTAAACAGTTTTAAACAGTTTTTAACAGTTTTTAATGGCCTTATAACGCTTTATAAAGACAGTTTTTTCGACTCAGAGATCTATTTTATTAAAAATTTATGTAACATCAAGGAAATATTAGCAGCAAGATATCTTTTACAAAATTTGTGTTTAAGGAAGTAACAATATGGTAATAAGAAATGAAGTATTCATGAATACTGGGATAAAGTTGTTTTATTGGATGGTTTTAAACTAATTGGAACAGAATGATTGGTGTATGTTTAAGTATGTATAATATATAAATGTAATTCATTAAAATGGAGTGTATCTGATGAAGTCTTTATGGTTTAGAAGACGAAAACGTACTTGGTAACGAGGAGACGTTAGTGCGCTTTTGACCTGTGGATTAAAGTGTGAAAAGTTTCCTAGTCTGTGTATTTCTTCCAGTTTGTCAGCTTGGTTTCAGCTACAAGGCTTCTGAATGCCCAAAACTTTTAACTTTTCAAGTCTTTATGGATACATTTATGGCAATAAAGCCAAAGACACAAGCTGTAGACATGCACATTTTGGCCTTTTTACTGACCCGATCAGCACAGCATAAGTGGATTCTTTGACATTAGAAACATAGGTTATTTTAACCCAGCTGATGCACATAAGCATTAAGGTGCCAGCAAAATATCCCAACTAACATCCAAACAAAAACATAAAAAGGTCATACAAACTACTCAGTAAAATCTGCAAGAAAAACCCAGACAATCTAGAGTTTTCACTGTTTGATACCTTAAATCTCCTGTAATGGAGGTTCATGAGATGTATGCAAATGACCCCATAAGGACATAGTGGTATGACTATTCTGGATTTTTTTTTCAGTTTTTACTGAGTAGTTTGTGTGACCTTTTTATTCTTTGGTCTTTATTGTTCTTTTTTTGCTGATGCTAAGTATTCACATACTCTCTTTGTATCTTTTTTCTTAAATGTAAACATGAACTGAGCACTAGAACAGTCCAATAGATTCAATCAGTCTTCTGATGGTATACAGAGGGGCAAAAAAGTGCCCTTTCTGGATGCAGGATTGGATATTTCTGGGCCTAGAGGGTTACATACTAAGGTACATAGAAAATTTGATGGAATTAACAAATATCTAAAAGCTTCCAGTTGTCAACCCCCACATACTATTGAAGCCCTCCCCTATGGTGAAATGGTGCAGATCAGTAGGTTATGTAATAACCCTTTAGAACTTTAGGAGGAGATGCTGTGAACAAGCTCAATGTTTGAATTTAGGGGCTATAGTAGCTCAATTTTTGACAGTGCAGTCACCAAAATAAAAAAGAGGGAGAGAGACGGTTACCCCAGGTGCAAAAAAGTTGGTAATACATATGATGGAAGTCAGACTGACGTTTATTTTGTATCTGCTTACAGTTGTTTTAGTGACATTCTAACAGGTTTGGTGAAATACTGTTGGTAGTACATGCAATGCAATGGAGATTCTCAGTTATGGTTCACTGAGAAACTTAAATTCTCATTTAGGGTGGGGAAAGGTTTAAAAAACTTTCTAGTGAAAGGTAAATTTATTATGCCTAATGTTAAGATATATAATTTGAGATTTAACTTTGGCACCTATGTATGTAATAGATGTAAGGCTTGTAAACATATTATGAATAGTGTTGGGAATATTGGTAGACGTAGATTTTCAGTGAAAAGTTTTTTCTAATGTGATACCACCGGTATAATCTATGCCCTTAAATGTCCATGTAACAAATTTTATATTGGTCAGTCTCAGAGATTGTTCAAAGTAAGACTTCTTGAGCATATAAGAGCTATAGAAAACCTTAAAGAAACCAGTTCTGTGGCAGCTCATTTTCACCAAGCACATCAGGGTTCATCTGTGGGTTTACAAGGCACTATTTTAGAAAAAGTGGATGGTAATAATTGTGAATTTACTGACACTTATTTTAAGGATAAACTTTTATATAAAGAAGCCATCTATATTCTTAAATTTGATACTCTTATACCTAATGGTATGAATTTTGAACTTAATTGGAGATTTCTCCTTTAATTATGCTTGTGATTTTCTTTAATTGAATTTTTATTGAATAAATTGATTGTGCTATTTATATGGAGTGTTTTTTTGGGTGCGTTTTCTCCTTTGAAGGCATTCCAGTCGAGACGTCAGAGAGCGAAGAGAGTGAATAAATACGTCTGGATTCGACTGGGTTACTGGTCTTTTGGTTGTTTCTTTATAGTGGTATTGCCTGTCTGGATTTTTCTTGCAGTTTTTACTGAGTAGTTTGTGTGACCTTTTTATTCTTTGGTCTTTATTGTTCTTCTTTCTTTGCTGATGCTCAGTATTCACATACTCTCTTTGTATCTTTTTTTCTTAGATGTAAACTTGAACTGAGCCCATCATACAAATCCCTCATGAAATGATGATATTTGTGGAAGTCCTTCAGTGTTTCTTTTAACGTTTAATTTCATAGTACGTCATGTACCACGTTTCTTCTTCAATAGCACTTTGGATAGCAAAATGGTGTGAAAATCCAAACATAACTGTACCATCATGAACTGCTTGAAATGAACATGTAGATATGAAATAATCATATCCTGTTCTCAAATTAGCTTTTATACAAGTATAAACTCAGTCCAATACACACTTTGTTATTAAAAAAGATAATTAGAATGATAAATCCCTCAAGCTTAGCATTAGGAAATACAAGGCCACCTATAAATGTAGGGTAGCAATTAATTCAAAAGATAACAACAAAGTGTATTAGGACACTTAGAAGTAACTAACCATCCTATACAGAGCTTCTCTGTCTTTGTAACTCTTTTCTGACCCCAAGGACACTGATAATATTCATTTAGAGAACATCTCTTCCAACTTCACCCCACACACATTCCCATCTTTCCTTCTGTTCCCCACTCACTGCTCTCTTCCTGAATTTAATTTGGACAAAGTTCTTTTGACCCTTTACAAAATTAACAATACCAGTTCCATGAGTCTTAACAACATCCCTGGATCTCTACAGAGAAGCATTAAGTCCAATATAGCAAGAACCCCTCTGTCAGCTGTCCATTCTAAGTTCCTTCTCTTGCTGTATCATGTCTGGAGAATAATTAGCCTCACTAGTATTTATTTTAGTTATTTATTGTATTTGCTTTTGTTGATCTGGAAAGTCTGACTGGGCAACAGTTGTCCCTTTTCAGTGGAAATTCAGAGATTAAAGCTCAACCAAGAGTGCCAGAACCATAGGGCGAGGGGGGAGAGGTAGCACCCTCCCACTTTTACATGTGCAGGTTGGCAAGGAGGCTTCAAGCCGTTAAGGAAAAAAAACTTCTTCATTCCGTGGTGCAAGCATCTGCTCCTTTAAGGAGGACCATGCGTGCATTGTATGCACGCACGTCAGTGTGTATGTAAATACATTCCATACTCGCACACAGAATTTAAGCTAGCAGTTCTGTTAAGAGAGCAGGTGAGTGTGTGTGTGCATGTGTGCACATGTGGCCATTTGGTTGAGAGAGAAGGTAAGTGTGTGTATGTCTGTGTAATTTAAACTATTCACTTCTGTATGAGAAAGCATGTGAGGGATAAGGTGTGTGTATATGTGTGCTGCTGTGTAAGACAGAGAGAAGGTAGGTGTGTGCGTATATAATTTAAATGATTCCATTCATTTCTGTATGAGACATAACGTGCATGTGTGTTGTGTGAGAGAGTAGCAGTGTATGGAATTTAAACTAGCTGTTAGTTGCTGTATGAAAAAAAAATTGTGTGTGCGTGTGTGTGTGTGTGTTTAACATACCTCTCAACTCTACAGATTTAGCCTCATAGTTTTGGTCTGTTTCACATAAAATTTGTGGTTTTCTGGCAAATCAGAGAGGACTGAAGTCACTAAATAACATATATATAATTTTCAGACTTCATATCCTTCAGAAAATACATGCTACCACAAATCCTGTTATTCTAGCAACTGCCTAAGTTAAAAAAAGCAATATTTAAAATCTATCCCTATCTTGGGCTATTGTGTACCCCATTACTTCAGGCTTTGTCCAGATTTCTTGCACTAAGAGGTTGAGAGGTCTGTACCTCGCAATTGTTCAGAAATTTGCAGAATGCCCTGATTTTTGCCTCATAGTTTTGAACTATTAAACCAACATTAGTGGTTTTCTGGCAGATCACTAAGGATTGAAATGAGTAAATAATGTCATGCATTTGAGTTTCAGACTTCATTTCCTTTAGGAAATGCACACTAAGATTGATGCTGTTATTCTAGCAACTTTCTAAGTCTGTAAGAGCAATATTTAAAATCTGTACCTATTTGTAGGCCTTTGTCCCCCATTATTTTAGGCTTTGTCCAGATTTCATATGCTAAGAAGTTGAGAGGTATGGAGGTATGTTATGCCCTAGTTAGGGAGGAGGGCAGGTTGGTCAGTTAACTTGATCAGGCCTGACTCTTTAACTTGGCCTAAATCCTCTACATGAACTACCAGACTGCTGAAGAAAATGTAAGCTTCAGTGGAGATAAGAGCCTGAATCCCTTACACCAATTACCAAACTGCTGTCGGAACTGTGAGTTTCAGTTTCAGTACATTTTCAAGGGATTATGCATTTCAGTTCATTTTCATGGAACTGTAAGCTTCAAGGGAAGAAATGTTACTGTTGCTCATGCTAAGTCTGTTTTCAATGAGCAACTGTTTTGTTTATCAAAGCAGTGTTAGATGCATAATTGCCTTTGGTGCAGAAGGCTGTGGATTCTTCCACACCATGTAGATGGAGTGTTGATATTGCAGTGCCATTTTAATTGCCTTTTATTTGGTGCATTTTAAGGGGGGATACATGTTCTGCACTCCTGAGTGTGTCCTCCTTTGTATGAGATGCCTAGCGACTATGAATTTGTTGTCGGTTTGTCAGTCATTCCCTATTCCAATATTAGCAGCTGACCAATTTTTTAAAATGTAATATAGGCTTCTTCTTTTTCCAGCTTTTACTGGTTAGGGATCGCCACAGCGGAACTCCAGTCTGCTAATGATTGGCAGTAGATTTTTTTACGGGTGCCAGCTCGACGCCCAACCTTCAACAAAGGCATGCCCATTCTACGCATGTCTTTCGAACACCACTCGACCACGGGGAGGACATGAAGACTCCACACAGATGGTGCTCCAGCTGACAATCGAACAGGGGAACCTCTTGCTGTGAGGCAACAATGCTACCGCTGCACCACCGTGGCTTTTAAAATATAGGGAATTAATTCTTAAGGGCAGCAGGTATTAAATTTGTAGATGAAACACTGAAAGGTAAACTTGTTTGCCAGTGGTAACCTCTTCATTAGTTACAGATCTCTTTAATGTGGAATTATTCAGAAGACTTCTGCAGAGGTTGTACTTATGTAATTACAGAAGTCTGAGTGGCCTTTTATGGTTGAGATTTTCTGAAATGGGTAGTTTTGTCATTATTGGTTCATACATTCTGTTTCCTTGCTAAGGTTCACAGGTTCACAGGTTCATAGCTGTTTATAAGCTAATGACCACAAGGGCCTTTTTAAGCCTCACCATGCATCCCAAATCTCTGACAAGTTCTGATGCCCTTGATAAGTGTAAGCAGGGGTTTGGGAAATTAAACATTTACAAGCTAGGGTCCTGAACATGAACCATTTACAGGTTTCCTGTGTCCATTAGAGAGACAGGTCCCCAATCAAGGACGAATTTACTGTAATGAGTACAAAGGTCCATGCACGTACAGCCAAGTGTAAAGGCAAAATGATGAATCCAAACAACAGCCAGCACTTCATGTCAGCAAAACCATTTATTTAGTATTATTTCATTAAGGAACGGACTGGTTTCAGCAGGTCCATGCCTTCATCAGTGTTAAGGCTCCAAACAACAATGCCACCTTAAAATATGGAAGTGATAAAAAAAATTAGAAAATCACCACCCATTTAAAGAGACAGCATCACTTCATTGAGCCCTGGTGAAAATAAAGCCCCCAATCTCACTATCCAGGAATATTCCTTATAATTCAGTATGCCATGCCAGTCTAAATTATTACATGAAGCTAGAGTAATCCTGTCAATAGCAGTGAAATTAAACACAGCAGAAGAATGTTTCCTGGACATGCTTATATAATGCATTGAACAGGCGGCCGTTTCTGATATCACTCATATGCTCAGAAATCTGAGTTGTAAGTTGTCTCAACATCTGTTCTACATAATAAGCTGAACATGTGAAAGTAGCTAAATAAACTACCCAATCAGAAGAACAAGAACCACAACAAAGGATATCAAAAACTTTGGGGGTATTCCTGAATGTAAATTGTTTTGTTTTTAAAACATACATGCAGAACAATGCCCACATGGTTGGCAACCCAACACAGACAAGCAATGTATTGCAATCTATTGTTGTTTGTGTATCCAATTTATGTCTAATGCTTTTCTTAAAATGATTAAATTAATTACCAATCATTTTTTCCTCTTCTGTAAGAAAAACAATGTGCAGGAACGAACTCACATATTTTGTTATCTGCCCTAAGGATGTGTTTGTAGATAAGATGCTTGAAAAAAAACTTTATATTACTGCCATAATTAGTCACCAGCCTGAAAACATCATCCCTGAATTTATGTTTATTTTTATATTGCAACAACTCTGTTCTATCAGCTTTTTGGACAGAGACTCGGGTGGTCATAACTTCCTTGTAATTATACCACCTGTGGTCATAACATTCTTATAATTATACCCCCTTTGGTCATAACTTCCTTATAATTATATCCTCTGTGGTCATAACATCCTTATAATTATACCCCCTTTGGTCATAACATCCTTATAATTATACCCTCTGTAGTCATAACATCCTTATAATTATACCCCCTGTGATCATAACATCCTTATAATTATACCCCCTGTGGTCATAACATCCTTATAATTATACCCCCTGTGGTCATAACATCCTTATAATTATACCCCCTCTGGTCATAACGTCTGTATAACTATACCCCCTGTTGTCATAACTTCCTTATAACTATACCCCCTGTGGTCATAACTTCCTTATAATTATACCCCCTGTTGTCATAACATCCTTATAATTATACCCCCTGTGGTCATAACATCCTTATAATTATACCCTCTGTAGTCATAACATCCTTATAATTATACCCTCTGTTGTCATAACATCTTTATAATTATACCCCGTCACAAAATCTCCTAACTAAATCAAGTTCCTGTGTCTTAATTCGGCATGTGAGGAACATATTCTATAAACTCTTAAACTGTGATTTGGGAATATTGTGGACAATGTGGGGTGGATGGCAGCTAGTAGCATGTAAAAGTGTATTAAACTCTGGGTTTTCCTGTGCACAGTAGTGTTTAAAGTGCCATCATTGCTTTTCGAGATGAAAACATCCAGAAAAGTGATATGTGAGAGATCACATGGAACACTAAATTGTATACCTCATTTATTTTCATTAAGATATTCTACGAACTCATCCAAATAAGTTAAATCAGACTTACAAACAAGGCAGCAATTGTCCAGGTATCTAAGCCATATATCTATGGACTCCAAAAAATATTATGGGAAGCATCATGTACAGTCTGCTCCTCAAAACCCCCAATAAATAGCTCTGCATAAATGGGGGCAAAAGATGCCCCCATGGCAGTACCCATAAGCTGTAAAAACATTCTCCAGTAAAATAAAATACATTTTTAGTGAGAACATGTTCTGCAAAGCAGATTAAAATGTGTTGAATCTGAGACTATACAATGCTGAACAATTTAGCCCATAATTCAGTGCCATTAATCTAGCCCAGTGTGTAATATTGGTGTACAAAGATGCAACATCCAAATTGCACACATACCAACCCATCTCCAACTGTGTATCTTGAATAGTAACTGTGTGGTATCCTGTATACACAAATGTACACCATTTAACAGAGGGCGTAGATAGGTAAGAAAGGCAGACAGGGGTTCAGTCAAATAACGAGAAACAATGGATCTGCCAGGAGGCTGTGTGAAATTTTTATGTATGTTGGGGAGCATTTAAAAATATTGTGGGGTGGGATCCTGGACTGCGAGATGAAAAACAACTTGCTTAGAAATAATCCCTTCATCCAAGGCTAACTTCAAAAAACTTTCAATATCATGTTTACACTTCAAAGTGGGGTCTAGGACCATTTTTTGATAAAACTGATTGTCAGAAATGTGTTGCTTCCAACAGATACATGGTCTAATCTCAAACCACCACAGCACCACTTTTTTTGCTGTACTAATAACCACAAGTTGGTATGGAAGTTAAAATGTAAATCTTTTAAAACACTTTGCTGAAAAGCTGCCACATATTTATTCATGAGGATACAAAATTAGAAGATTTTAATTAAAATTCTCCTTGATCTAAAACACCCTTGTTGTTAAAAATAAAACATCTTTAAATTAAGTTATCTACAAAACATCAGGACATCCTTAACAAAAGTGTCTCCTGAAACAGAAGTAGGAACAATATTTAAACTGTTATTTAATAAATCAACTTCTGACTGAGACAACTGAAAAGAAGAAATATTGTGCACATTGGAACTGCATCCTAGTTCAGGACTATCAGCCATAATAAAGTGTCTATATCTTTTGGAGTGTTTACGACCAGCCCTTCTTCCAATTTCAAAGGGTTAGCCACATTCCTCTTTTTAGCCAATGGAGAATTATTTACAGCCTCAGCATCAGTTTCCCTGGCTGAAGAAGAATCCTCAGCCGATGTTTCTGGAGTGTTGTCAGATTTTTTTAAGAATAGACTTTGTTCTGTTCCTCTTTCCCTTGACCTGGGTTTGGTCAACATTCTCAGAAAATTTAACTGATTTTTGTGCTGGAATTTTTTAAGTTTACATTCCTTAAGTTCCTTTTATAGGGCCATTAAATCTTTATTTAACTTACAAAGATGTTTCTGGAGGGAATCATACATTTGAAACTGCCTCCCCACTTCACAAGGCTTGGATACCTCTGCCATTGATTTGTCCACTCTTCTCTCATAAAAGGATAATAAAACCTTCACAAAGCTCATAGAAGCTACTTGTTGGGCCTGATACTATTTAGCCATCAGTTTTTGATCTGTTTGTTTAACCAAGGGCTGTGTATAAACCCTTAGCCCTTGTGGTGACAATCCCCTTCGGTTATAAGCTTTAAACCATTTAACGTGCCAAATATTTGTTCATAAATGTTTAATGGCAGTAGATAACTTTTTAAAAGTGTCTACAAAAGTAATAGAAGGCTCATACACTGTATATGTATTAGAATCAGGAAGATTCTCCACCTCCTCAAAAATGCGGATGTCAACTTTATCAGCAGCCAATCCACTTACTAAACACAACAAATCCATAATTGGATGATGCACAGGATAATTCCAGCCAGGTGAATAAAATAATGTGCATAAGGCCCCCAAAACGTCTGTAGAAACACAAGAAGCAATCTCTATAATACTCTATAGCACAAGTTCAAAGGAAGGCACAACTCTGAAATCGAAAAGAAGGCGGTTGGTCTGAATTCCAGCCATGAACAAAAACAGATGTATTTTCAAACAAACCCTCCTTAAACCATGTTCTTAAGAAAATGTTCTCCTGTTAAATGTCCGTCCAGAAGTTCATACTGTCCACAGAGCCAAAATGCACAAAATAAGCATGTCTGTATTACTTGGAGAATGGAGGATTCTCGAGACCCAACAAATCTTCTTAAAACATTATAAACAAAAAGCCAGGATGGTGAAAACAAATCCAATGTTGGAGCAATGTCTCCAAACAAAAATCAAAGAAGAAAGCCTGACAAATAGGATACAAATGCTGTTTGCAGAGCCACCAGCACAGTATGGATCAGTCACTGAATACAAAACTCCGTGCAGGAGGTACAGCCAAGTGCAAAGGAAAGATGATAAAATGATGAATCCAAACAACAGCAGCCAGCACTTCAGATCAGGAAAACCATTTATTTACCATTATTTCATTAAGGAACAGACCGGTTTTGGCAACTCCATGCCATCATCAGTGTTAAAGTTCCAAACAACAGTACAACATTAAAATATACAAGCGATAGAAAACCATTAGAAAATCACCATCCATTTAAAGAGACAGCATCACTTCATTAAGCCCTTGTGAAAATATAGCCCCCAGTCACACTATCCAGAAATATTCCTTATTTTTTAGGATGCCATGCCAGCCTAAATTATTGCATGAAAGTGTAGGTCTGCTTTAGACTTGCCTCCATAGAAGCAGGGCCCTGCTGTTGTTGTCCTATACATTTTAAAAGGGTGCCAATTATTTTCCATACTTCCAATATAACAGAAGGGCTCACAATGTATTTATTCATGCATATAACAAAACAACTTTATTCACTGCCACAAGATTCCTAATATAGGCACAGGCTTTATATTTGAGATGCAGTACCTCAATCGGTTCCAAAAAATAATACCTGTCTTACAAGTAATTAACTGTTTATAGACAACATTTTGAGCTTCCTAATTCACAAATGCCAATTAAAACACAGCTACCCCAAATAAAAAGTCTCTAATATAGAAGGCTATGATCTGGTCTCCAGTCATAACCACATTATTATGTGTTCAAGACATGGATGACAAGAAATTCACCTCAGTAGCGAAGCTCGAGAGGTGAATCTTGGCCTCCATGTGAGAAGACATAACGTATGATCAGTGAGACATGTTGATCATTACTTCTTGTAGTGCATGGAGATTTATCTGCTACATGTACTACCAGAGTTTTAAAGATTTGTAAGCCAGTAAAGCAGTTTGAAAGTGCTGTTTATAACCAGCAAACAATATAACTGGAGAAAAGGTCAGGGGCATTTTTTTTAATATTGCTCTAATTTAAATTAGTGACAACAGACTGATGAGCAAAATTTGCAAACAGAAAATATGAGACATCAGGGACAGTTAAGAGCGAAGTGACATCTTGTGAAACCGGTCACCCGAGAGTAACAGCACTTGGGATGTGTGTGTGTAACAACTGTTATAAACCTTTGAATGTACTGTTTTGGACTGGTCTTTTGCTGCAAAAGCATATTACAGGTTTATGTTTTACCCAGTATTGAACCATAATCATAGCCCTTCATGCATTACATTTCAGTAGACTGCAGCTGCACCTCAAATTTCTGGCATTTCTTTTTAAATAAAAATTTACAAATATTTGTTTTGCATCCCCATACACACATCATTAGTGCCTGTTAAACACAAAACCTTTTAATTTTTCTCTGGGTTGAACAGGTAGGATCAGTTCTGCCTACACTAGACCACCATATATAACAACTGTGGTCCTGTTAATTTTACGGAAGCACACGTTATAGGTTCATAGGCTCATAGGTAATTGCAAGCATCTAGTCTGCAGACCATTATAAGCCAAAACCTTATTCAAAGTTCCCTTCTGCATCAAGTAGGGGAAGACAAGATGGCCTGGAAGGGCAGGATTTGAGGCTGCCCCCACTATGATGTAGGTTTAACTTGAAGGTGGCAAAGGTGCTACTCTGCTTGACATGTAGATGAGACTTGTTCCAGAAGTGAGGCGTGCATTGAGATATTAATCTATCAAGCCAATATCTCACTTCTCTGCTGATGAAGGTTTAGCTCCTTAACTGGGTATTTGTGCAACTGTTTGCTCTATGAAAGAATAGGGGGTGAAAGGCAATTGGATCTTTTATACGTCAAAAGGCTAGAAACAGACTGAGGGCTGACAGTCGTCATAACTAAGATTTTTGAAATCACTGCTCTTTTTAGGTGTGAATTATGTGCCAAAAGATGCATTATATTCAGTAATGGATCTGATTAGATATGAATAAAGGAGAATTTAGCCTTCTTTGTGTCTAGTGGAAATGCCTTTGGAAATTACACGAGCCAGAAAGAACTCTTTCCAAACTTCCATGGACACATGAGGGTCAGATGATAAGGAATTATCAACTAAAGGACTTAGATCCCTTATAATAGTGTCTGATTGGAGGGATGTGCCACCTATATGGTAGGGAAAGATGTTTTGTTTACTAAAATGAACTAGGCTATATATTTTAATAATTATTTTGAGATCATTGTCCTTACACCAATTGTAAACATGGTCTCAGCCATAATGGAACAATTGTACTTTAGTGAAATAAGAAGTTATGTACTCACCATAACGTTCCATCTGAGCAGGTAGCTTCATTTGTCTGCAACCTGTGGGTCTTGGATCTGATATTGGATCCAAGCCAGCAACTTGTTTCAAGCTAATGGATCTGAGCTCCTAGCTCCTCCCCTCACCCATAATCCCCTGCTAACCCTCCATGACCTCAGATTGAGTTTGCCCCTCAATATATACCCAACAAAATGGGTATCCAACTAAAAATAGATCCGAAGAAGGCCAGGGGGAAGGAGGGGGGGATGGTTGCAGACAAATGAAGCTACCTACTCAGATGGAACGTTATGGTGAGTACATAACTTCTTAATTTGAAGTAGGGAGTTCATTTGTCAGCAACCTGTGGGACAGAGTCCCCAGCTACCTGCACCTTGGGTGGCCATCATGGAAGGATATTGCGAAGCACCGCAGAGCCAAAGGATGCTCTCCATCTAGAAATCCCGTCCAGTTTGTAGTGGTTAATAAAGGTGTGAGATGAAGCCCAAGTGGCTGCCGAACAAATATCATCCAATTGAACTCTAGACTTGAAGGCCGCAGAAGTAGAGATGGAATGAGTGGAATGTGCACGAACTCCTTCGGGTGCGGGTATCCCAGAGGCTTGATACGCCAATAGGATACATTGAGAAATCCAGCGTGACAGAGATACTTTTGAAATTGCTTTCCCCAAATTAAATTTGGCAAAGGAAATGAACAGCTGGTCGGATTGTCTATGACCAGCTGTTCTATGAGTATAAAAGTGAAGCTGCCTATGAACATCTAATGAGTGCAGCTTGTACTCTCCCTTATTCTGATAGTTAGGGAAGAAAACCGGTAAATTTATGGATTGATTTATGTTGGTTTCTGATGCTATCTTGGGAAGAAAAGAAGGATTGATCCTGAGGTGCACTCTGTCTGGGTGAAAGATCAAATAAGGAGGCTTCACAGAAAGAGCTTGAAGCTCCGAAACTCTTTTTGCTGAAGTGATGGCTACAAGGAATGCTGTTTTCCAAGACAAGAATTTGAGATCTACTGAAGCAGCGGGTTCAAAAGGTGGAGCAGTCAAGGCTTGAAGAACTAGTGAATGATCCCATGATGGTACGGCTTCTTTTATAGGGGGTCTAAGTAAGAAGGTGCCCTTGAGAAAGGTTTTACACAACTTGGCCGACATCAAAGGCCCTGTATCATGTCCCACATGGTAATGTGATATGGCTGCCAATTGCACTTTGACAGTTGAACAACTAGCGCCTTCCTGAAAGAGTTCGGTTAGGAAGTCTAATATGGATGGAAGAGGAGCCATAAAGGGATCTAGATCATGATGCTCTGCCCAGATGGAGAAACGTTTCCATTTACTGCGGTACACTTTCCTGGTGGAGGGCTTATGCGCTGCCACAAGGATGGCTTTGACTGGTGGAGAGATACCGGGAGTCCTAACTAGGAGTGGAACTGGAGCAACCAAGCTGTCAGTTTCAGATTGTCCAGGTTTGGGAGGACGGATGGGAGATGAGATCCGGACTGGGATCTAGAATCCAAGGAGGATTCACAAGGTGAGACCAAAGGTAAGGGAACCAAATTTGCCAAGGCCAGAATGGGGCAATGAGAATCATCCTGCTCCCCAACTGTGAGGCTTTCTGTAAGAGTTGCAGCATCAGGGGTAAAGGAGGATAGGCATAAAGTAGACCGGGTGACCAAGCATGCACCAGAGCATCTCTTGGAGTTTCCCCTGGAGGGGGTATTAGAGCGAAGAAATTGCCGCATTTGGTGTTTGATACAGACACAAAAAGATCGCAGCAGGGTTGCCCCCATGTTGCAAATATCTGCTTATCTACTAGTGGATTGAGAGACCACTTGTACAGGGTAAGAAGGGTGCGACTGAGTTTGTCCGCTAGGATGTTAGTCCATCCCGGAATGTGCATTGCAATCAGAAAGTGGTTGGTGGAGATCGCCCATTCCCACACTCTCATGGCTTCGCGGCATAGAGGGTAAGATCTGGTTCCCCCCTGTTTGTTGATGTACCACACAAACGACATGTTGTCCGACTGAATTGCAATCGTTCCTATGGGGAGGAGATCCTGAAGTGCTTGCAACGCGAACAGCATTGCTCTCATCTCCAGAACGTTGATATGCAGGGAGGTCTCTGTGTCGTTCCACGTGCCTTGGACCATCCTGCCTGAATAATGCCCACCCGAGGCGGGAGGCATCCGTGGTCACCGTGGCGAGAGGGGGAGAGGTGCAGAAGGGACGGCCCGTATGGAGGTCCGAGGCTTGGACTCACCATAATAGAGCCCTCCTGCAAGCCTTGCTGATAGCAATGGGGTGGTGAAGAGGAAGGGATAGAAAAGACCATTGCACTAGAAGTGTCCATTGCAGTACCCGCATGTTTGGACGGGCGCATGGAAGGAGCGTAATCGCTGCCGCCATGGAGCCTAGTGCCCTCAGGACCAATTCCGCTGGTGAAGTCTCTGATTGGAGGATAGCCCGCACATGGAGTTGCAAATTCCAGATTCTCTCGGAAGTTAGAAAGGCTCATAGCTCTCTGGTGTCTATTCTGGCTCCTATGAATTCTATGACTTGTGTTGGGGCCAGAAGGGATTTGTCAGCATTGATGGTGATGCCTAACTGTGGGGCTAGGGGGAGAAAGAAGTCTCTGGCTGAGCAAAATAGATGCCTTGTTGGGGCGGTCAGGAGCCAGTCGTCCAGGTACAGAAAGACTTGTATTCCCTGGAGTCTCAGGTGGGCCGCAATCACTGCTAATACCTTGGAGAACACCCTGGGGGCTGTGGTGAGGCCAAAGGGAAGGACCCTGAACTGGTAGTGACTGGCTCCCAGCTGGAAGCGGAGGAACCTCCTGGATCATCTGTCCATTAGAATGTGGTAGTACGCATCCTTGAGGTCTATAGAGCACATCCAATTGTTCTCCCTTAGAAGGGGGAGAATAGATTGAAGAGTGACCATTCGGAATTTTTCCTTGGTTACTGACAGGTTCAAGCGGGAAAGGTCTAGAATCGGTCTCAAGTCCCCCGTCTTTTTTGGCACCAAAAAGAACCTGGAGTAGAACCCTAATCCGAGCTGGTCTTGGGGGACGGGCTGGATGGCTCTTTTTCTTAGCAGCTGCTGAATTTCTGCGGCTGCGGCCTCCCTCTGATCGGGTGGTACATCGGGGAGGTTTTTGAATTTGGGGATATGGAGTAATGGTATTTTGTACCCTCTGGATATAATGCGAAGCACCCAGCGGTCTGTCATGATGGACTCCCATGCTGCTAGGTGTTCCACGAAGCGCCCCCCGACTGCCTCCAGAGTGGAGCAGCCGGGCAACCCTTCAGGGCTGCTGCGCGGGCCACTCAGAGAAAGGTTCTCTGGACCCAAAGTTTCTCGGAGCCCCTCTGACCTTGGGGCGGCGTCCTCCCTGTCCTCCTCTGCCATGGAAGGACTGGTTGTCCAGAGCAGGTTGGGAATGTTGCGATTTCCGGAACCACATCTTCTTCTGACCCTTTTGGTTCTTCAAAAAGGACCACTGGGGAGCAGAGAAGCAGACTCCGATGGCAGACAACATCTTCCTGTCTTTCTCGCTCTGGACAAGTGTCTCGCAAACAGTTTTGCCAAAAAGGGCAGAACCATCGAAAGGGGCGTTCGCAAAAGACGCTTTAAAAGGCTCCGCAAAGTCACAATGATGGAGCCAGGCCTGACGTCTCATGACTAGGCCTGCTCCGCTAGCCCTAGCGGCTCCCTCTGTGGTGTGGGACAATAGCCGCATAGAGGTATTTGAAATTGATCTCAGAGTGGCCATTCGGGTGGAGTACAATTGTTTGTCATCCGCCGAAATGGACTCAGGAGGGGAGGCAGTGTATTCTTTGATAAGATCCCGCTGCATCCTGATGACATGTGCCATATAGTTCAGAGACCTTACCGAGAAGGTCACTGAACTAAAACCTCGCTTCCCTAAGCGGTCCATCGAGCGGGACTCCTTGCTCGGTGGATGGACTGAGGGGCTCTCCTGAGCAAATTCCCTCTTCGTGGCTGCCGCCGTCAACATGGCATCTACGGGGGGGGGGGGCCCTTACTCCAGTGTGATCGGTCTGAGGGGGGGGGCTAAGTATTTTGTCCGGGCATTTTGGTATTGGCTCCACGGTGTCCGGATCCTTCCACATCCTGGTGGTAATGAGGTCCACCAGGGGGTTGGCCGGAGGGGACACCCAAGAGGGCTTCTTCGAATGCCTCCAGAAACACGGACTCGTCGGAGGAAGACTTGGGGGCAGACCACCCACCTCTGATCCTCAGCATCTCCATGATGTCTACAAAGGAGACATCCTCAGGGGATGATCTTGGGGAGCCTTCCCCTTCCTCCAAGTCCATGTCCTCAGTTAAGGACTCAGGGGAGTCCATGTGCCTCCTCTTGCATTTATGCTTGCGGGGCACTTCCTCGGGGGGGGGGGCTGTCCAAGGAGGCCTCGCCAGCTACATCCTGTTCCAATGGAACCATCTGGGACATTGAAGCAGGCTGTCCCTTTGGCCGGGTGATGGAAGCCTGGCCCAGCAGAGAGGGAGTGCAGGGAGGAGCCGAGACAAGGACCGGGGATCTGGATGCTCTCAACAGAGCCCTCTCCACAACATCGAAGGCCAAGGGCGAACCACTCTCTCTTGGATCCAAAAGTTGGCTCCCACTCGGTTCCGATGAAGGGATCGGAACCGGCGCCGAGTCCATTGGATCCGAAGGACCAGTGTGCTCCGTCCTGGATGGAGCTGATGGCACACTGAATCCCTCAGATCCAAAGCTCGGGCCACGGCTCCGAGAGGTCGGATCAGACAGGCTCGAGGGCAGGGTCGGATCCGAAGTACCAAGTACTGTCGGCGCCGACCCACCCCTGGCTCCAACGCTGCTCGGCTCCGAATGCTCCGAACCCAGATAGCGGGTTGGAAAAGGAGCAATAGGATGGAAAAAGGGTGTCGAGCTCCCCCCCGAAGGGGGGGGAGGCAAGAGCACTCCCATCTGCAGCTGGGCCTGGATGAACCTTCGCATCATCCGGTCCAAGTCTGCATCGGACATACTAAGCGTAGATCTCGAAGAGGTCACCGAGGTAGGCCTGGAATGCCACCTCGATGACCTCGACGGAGATCGGGCCTCCTCCTCGGGCCCTGGGGAGAAACAAGGGGATCGGAGCCGAGGAGGAGGACACCTAGAAGCAGTGGAGGGAGAAGCCCGCTTAGCTGGCGGGGCTGAAACGGAGGTCTCGGCCCGCCGCTTGTGGTGCTTCTCCCTCCATTTCTCCCTCCTGGCCTCCCTGTCCTCCGACACTACAATGGGAGTTTGAGTCCCGGATGGAGGAAGGGGGGCAGGAATGGCAGCAACCACAGGCTGTGGTGGAGCCACGGGAGCAGCGGAGGCTGGAGCCGAGTCCGGGGGTAAAAGTCCCGCCAAGACCAGCTTCGACCACCGCTCTTTCAGTGCCCTGGGGTTGAACGCTGCACAAATGGTACAGCCTGAGGAGAGGTGTTCAACCCCAAGGCACCGAACACACCGAGTGTGGCCATCAGCCGGGGAGAGCTTATGGCCACACTTGGTACATTTAGAAAAACTGGCTTTTGGGGCCTCAGCCATACTTAAAGAAAAGTAAGTAACACACACATACAGGCCCTAAAAAACACAACACCAACACACACACTCTAACGACCAGTGAAGGGAGGGAAAACTACTTAAAAGAAATTATTTTTACTCTAAAGGAACCTAACACACACTTAAAAATTTTAGTGAAAAATTTAGAAAGTTGACAGAAAATAGAAACTTAACTTCCCAGTACTAGACAAGCTCACAGGAATCCAGCTATCCACAAGTGCAGCAAACTAGATCTGAGGTCATGGAGGGTTAGCAGGGGATTATGGGTGAGGGGAGGAGCTAGGAGCTCGGATCCATTAGCTTGAAACAAGTTGCCGGCTCGGATCCGATATCGGATCCAAGACCCACAGGTTGCTGACAAATGAACTCCCTACTTCAGATCCTTGAATAACAGCATTCTTTACATTCACAAACCAAATAGCCCTTTTTCAGAAACGTACTGGCTCATTTTATAGTCTACTTAGCTAGCTTTTCTGAAGACAGTAAACAAATATGGACCACTCAATATAGCAAGAAGCATTAGCCAATATCAGTATGTTTTAAAGCAAAGGAAACATTGTTCCTATTGCTTTTCTCACAGTTTCAGAATCATACCAGCTAATCTGAACAGGATATAATACAGTTAAAGCTTTCTACTCATAGTATACTCACCGCCTAATATGAAGGAGGATACAGTCTTGCAATTTCTCTTCACATTAGTTATAGACTACAAACATTCTTTCCAATATGCATCAGTCTCTTTTATTGCTACACAATGGGGAAGACATCATTCCTGCTCAGTCAGATAGCACAATGCACTCAGCATTTCTCTTCCTTACTCAAAGCAAATTCAACAAACTCATTTAACCTGCTTTAATTTCATCATAATTAGGTAGCACAGAGCAGTTCAACAGATTATTATCTCTCACTCCTTGTTCTACTTTATACTGCTTCTCAGGACCCCTTTTATAATTTCATCTGCACTAACCTAAAAACGGGTGTGTCTTTAGCTCCTAGTCTATGGGAGTGACACTCACCTGTCTAACAAAGTTAACCTAGTCGGATCTCCTACCTGCACTGCTATCTTTCCCATATGCAGACCCAAAGCTTTTCATGTTTTCACATCACATTATAGTGGCTATTCTGTCAGACAGTTACATGAAAGTAACTAGTTGTACCATCAGGAAATATCAAGTTTATAGGAAAACGTCACATTTCATGTCATTAACTTTATCTGTGAATTATTTTGTCTATGTGTTATCACCTAGATACAGTTCAGTGCAAAGAAACCCTTTGGTACCATTACATTTCTTCATTTCTGTGTTTCCTGCTGGAAGTCATAAAGGCCCCATCCATCTTTTTTTCCTATACAAATCTCATTTTGTTAAAGAATGGAATTTACCCATACAGCTTAGTTTAGATAACACAATTTCTACAGTTTTCGTTATTAGCCACCATTCTCAGGATTACAGCCTGAAAGTGTATCTTGTTGATATGCAATAAAGCATAGGTAACAGCTCACATGCAACTGTTTTTAAAAAGGTTGGAAAAATCTTCATATAAAGAAGAGGGGTGAAAAATATAAACTGCAAAGCAACATACACTCCCTGGAATATATTCTCATTTTCAGTCAGAGAAGTATTGCTTTTATCTGTAGCTGTATAACAATAAAAGCAGTATTAAATACTACAAGTAACCTTTCATCTGCTTCGCCAGCTCTATGACATAACAGCTGTTAGCCACAGATGAATGAGCAGAGCTGACTGACTTTATCTGGGAACCTTGAACACTTTACAAAGAGGTGGGGGAGAGTTTAGAAATTACTTAAAGGATGCAGCTTAGAATACTTAAAATCACGCAATGTATCTTCCTTGTAGGGAAGAACATTTACATGCACCCCAAAAGCCTTTTTAGCAGCTTCCATCTAGCATAAATGACATCAGTTTGTAGAAAATAAACAATGACACAGAATCAGAGGCAGTCTAAGTACCCTGTAATGCAGAGATGAGTAACTTCATGACATAAATAAATACATGCATACAATATTTATTACTTGGAAGTTTGTGGTATTATTGGGGCTAAACTGACTTGTGGTACAAAGATGAGTAGAGAGAGAAAAACAAAAACACATCAGTATGTCAGTCCATATCATTGTCGTTCTGGTATACAGTAAGTTATAACATAATAAACATATAGAAAGATTCTGGTGAATCAGTATGGCATACAAAATCACAATATGAAGAAAAAATATATTTTCATATTCTTAATGGACTTTTTCTTTAAGGAAGCATCTGTTCATTTAAAATCAAGTGTATACCTAAAGCACCTTTTTCCATGACAACATATCAATCAACAAAAATATTTAAAGCATTTAAATATAAATTCATGTACAGTATTAAATATCTCTGTACAAACTGACAGAATGTAGGTCTTGCTGTGGACTGGTGTCAAATTATCATCAGTGTCATGTTTGTCAACATTACAGAGAGTGGCTGTATGAGGATAAGCCCTAGTCTGATGACGACGATCAGGTGACCGAGTTAAACTTTGGGGATGGTGGGTAACAAATTTATATCAGAAAGAATTGAATCATCTCAGAATTCCAACCAGAAAACATCCCTTGGGGAACCTAATACTGAAATCTGTCAGCCACAGATACGTATTCGAAATTTCTTTTGTATGAATCTGCTCTGCCCAAGTTATTAGACTCTAACCTTGTAGAAATGGAGAAAATTTCAATTTTATAATGTTGTAGTATAATTGTAACCTACAGAAAACATAAATTTTGCATAAAAACTAGTTTAGGATTTTGATTGTCTGCTGTACAGAGTTCCAGAATAAGTTGGATTGCTTTGCTGTGACTGTATCCTTGAAGTAATTATGGGCACTGGTTTTACTTTTCATTGTAATGTGGAAGTGTGTTCCTCTTTTGTCAGTGCAAAACATCAGTCATTATGGTAGTTTCAGACCAAAACATCAGATTAATTATGGTAGTTTATAACCCAGCCACTGGGGATGCACAAGCCAGTGCATTTCTTTGGCCCGGTCCCAATCCCGGATAAATGGGGAGGGTTGCATCAGGAAGGGCATCTGGCGTAAAACCTCTACCAAAAATTACTGATGCGGAGAACTTTTCATAATTACATACCGGATCGGTCGAGGCCCGGGTTAACAACGACCGCCACCAGTACTGTTAGCCAACAGGGTGCTGGCAGAAATTAGGCTACTGTTGGCCGAAGAAGAAGAGGAGGGGGAAGGCATGCCCAAAGGCAGGAACAGAGGAGGAAGGTTAGGAGTGTAGCAGTGAGGGTAGGAACCTTGAATGTTGGCAGTATGACTGGTATAGGGAGAGAGCTAGCTGATATGATTGACTGAAGGAAGGTTGGTATATTGTGTGTGCAAGAGACCAGATGGAAGGGTGACTAAGGCTAGGTGTATCGGAGGTGGGTTCAAATTGTTTTATCATGGTGTGGATGGGAGGAGAAATGGCATAGGAGTTATTCTGAAGGAACAGTATGCGAAGTGTGTTTTGGAGGTGAAAAGGGTGTCAAATAGAGTGATGTTTATGAAGCTTGAAATTGATGGTGTAATGATGAATGTTGTTAGTGCATATGTTCAACAAGTTGGGTGTGTGATGGATGAGAAAGATAAATTTTGGAGTGAGTTGGATGAAGTTGTGGTGAGTGTACCTAAGGGTGAGAGACTAGTGATTGGAGCGGATTCAATGGGCATGTTGGTGAAGTGAACAGAGGGGATGAGGAAGTGATGGGTAGGTATGGTGTTAAGGAGAGGAATGCAGAAGGTCAGATGATTGTGGATTTTGCGAAAAGGATGGACATGGCTGTGGTGAATACATATTTTAAGAAGAGGGAGGAGCATAGGGTGATGTACAAGAGTGGAAGAAGATGCACATAGGTGGATTATATCCTATGTAGGAGGGCCAGTCTGAAGGAGATTGGAGAATGTAAAGTGGTGACTGGGGAAAGTGTAGTTAAGCAGCATAGAATGGTGGTCTGCAGGATGATGTTGGTGATCAAGAAGCAGAGGAGGAGTGCGAAAGCAGTTCCAAGGATTAAGTGGTGGAAGTTAAAAAAGGGTGATTGTGAGGTGGAGTTCAGGGAAGAGATAAGACAGGCACTGGGAGGCAATGAAGAGTTACCGAATAGCTGGGTAACTACAGCAGAGCTAGTAAGGGAGACTGCTAGGAAGGTGCTTGGTGTAACATCTGGACAGAGGAAGGAGGACAAGGAGACATGGTGGTGGAATGAGGAAGTACAGGACAGTATACAGAGGAAGAGGCTGTCAAAGAAGAAGTGGGATTGTCAAAGAGATGATGAAAGTAGACATGAGTATAAGGAGATGAGGCGCATGGCAAAGAGAGAGGTGGCAAAGGCTAAGGATAAGGCATATAGAGAGTTGTATGAGAGATTGGACACTAAAGAGGGAGAAAAGGACCTGTATCGATTGGCTAGACAGAGGGACAGAGCTGGGAAAGATGTGCAGCAGATAAGGGTGATAAAGGATAGTGAGGGAAATGTACTCACAAGTGAGGAGAGTGTGTTGAGGAGATGGAAAGAGTACTTTGAAGGGCTGATGAATGAAGAGAATGAGAGAGAGAGAAGGTTGGATGATGTGGGGATAGTGAATCAGGAAGTGAAACAGATTAGCAAGGAGGAAGTAAGGACAGCTATGAAGAGGATGAAGAATGGAAAGGCTGTTGGCCCAGATGACATCCCAGTGGAAGCATGGAGGTGCTTAGGAGAAATGACAGTGGAATTTTTAACCAGATTGTTTAATGAAATTTTGGAAAGTCAGAGGATGCCTGAGGAGAAAAAGTGTTTTGGTACCTATCTTTAAGAATAAGGGTGATGTGCAGAGCTGCAGTATCTACAGAGGGATAAAATTGATCAGTCACAGCTTGAAGTTATGGGAAAGAGTAGTGGAAGCTAGGTTAAGAAGGGAGGTGATGATTAGTGATCAGCAGTATGGTTTTATGCCAGGAAAGAGCACTACAGATGCAAAATTTGCTCTGAGTGTGTTGTTGGAGAAATACAGAGAAGGTCAGAAGGAGTTGCATTGTGTCTTTGTGGACTTAGAGAAAGCATATGACAGGGTGCCTAGAGAGGAGTTGTGGTATTATATGAGGAAGTCGGGAATGGCAGAGAAGTATGTAAGAGTGGTACAGGATATGTTCAAGGGTAGTGTGACATTGGTGAGAACTGCGGTGGGAGTGACAGATACGTTAAAGGTGGAGGTGGGATTACATCAAGGATCAGCTCTGAGCCCTTTCTTATTTGCAGTGGTGATGGACAGGGTGACAGATGAGATTAGACAGGAGGCCCTGTGGACTATGATGTTTGCAGATGACATTGTGATATGTAGTGAGAGTAGGGACTAGGTTGAGGAGACCCTGGAGAGGTGGATATATGCTTTAGAGAGGAGATGAATGAAGGTCAGCAGGACTAAGACAGAATATATGTGTGTGAATGAGAGGGAGGATAGAGGAATGGTGATGATGCAGGGAGTAGAGATGGTGAAGGTGGATGAGTTTAAGTACTTGGGATCAACAGTTCAGAGTAATGGTGAGTGTGGAAGAGAGGTGAAGAATAGAGTACAGGCAGGGTGGAATGGGTGGAGAAGAGTGTCAGGAGTGATTTGGGACAGACGGGTGCCAATAAGAGTGAAAGGGAAGGTCTACAAGAGGGTAGTGAAACCAGCTATGTTATATGGGTTGGAGACGGTAGCATTGTCAAAAAGGCAGGAGTCAGAGCTGGATGTGGCAGAGTTAAAGATGTTAAGATTTGCACTGGGTGTGTCTAGGATGGACAGGATTAGGAATCAGTATATTAGAGGGTCAGCTCAGGTTGGACAGTTTGGAGACAAAGCAAGAGAGGCGAGATTGCATTGGTTTGGACATCTGCTGAGGAGGGATGCTGGGTATATTGGGAAAAGGATGCTAAGGATGGAGCTGCCAGGTAAGAGGAAAAGAGGAAGGCCTAAGATGAGAGTTATGGATGTGGTGAGAGAGGACATGCAGGTGGTTGGTGTGAAAGAGCATGATGCAGAGGACAGGAAGAAATGGAAACAGATGATCTGCTGTGGTGACCCCTAATGGGAACAGCCGAAAGAAGATGATGATGAATTATGGTAGTTATATTTGATCTGAATTCAGATTACAAAATATATATCACCTCTTAGAGTGCCGTAATAAGTTTATTTAAATAAGCTGTTATTTTGAAGTAAACTTTGAAAATGTCAAAAGACAGAATTTCCTATCCTATATGCAAATGCTGCTATTTGCATTTCCAGCTTAGAATGCAGAGTGTCTTCACATTTCCTCTATTTTCTGTACAAACTTTGCAATATCATAGGTGAAACACCACCATACCTTTTATATTAATGTAGGTCAGAGGCTCGGTATTTGGAACAACATCTTTCATGTCAACGGCCTTCACCAACACCTCTTGCCTCCCATCTGAGAATACAAAACAACACAGTGATTGAGGCAAATTCTGAACTAGACTTAGAAATTGTCCCTTAAAGGTTTCAAAGTAATTTCAGTTCAACATGGAAGAGCAAGAAAAATGATCAAAAAACTTGTCTGCAGTGTCTGTGGCTGATTTTAGATACAGAAGCAAACGTGATTTGATGGTAAATACCTCTTCCCACAGCAGCATAGGTATATGGAAGAAGGATCTCTGTTTCAGTTTGCCTAACAATATACTAACTTGTGTATTACAGTATCTGCTCCTCATGCCTGTGCACTCAAACTCTTGGCTTCCAACTTGTAACTAGCCAAAGTGCATGTACTTGTTTCCACAACACAGGCCAGTAAAAATCAATATGCTACACGACTCACCTAATTATCAAAATTCCTAGCCTGTTCAACTCTAAAGATTACTTTCTGTATATAATATTAAAACATTTGATGTAACTATCACTGTTTTATTGTTCTACACAAACATATATAAATTTATTTCTAATAAACCTCATGTACTGAAAGTTCTGCATTTCTGCTTGTAAATATTCACAGTAAATATATTCTCCTTCTGTAATATATAGCTAGATCATGACTGAAAAGGATCCCAGGACCACTCTACCTATCCAGTTAATAAAATGAAACAACACAAAATAAATAAAACATTGCACTCGTAGTCCAAAAGTATATGTTTCAGTTCTAACCAGCATATGAGTATCCCAACTATGCTCATTTGTACTGCTTTTGCATTTTATAGCTCAGTTGTTAGCTCATAATTATCTGTATTCCTGAAGCGTTCTTTCTCTGGTCAAATAATACTTATACAAATGAAATGACATTTCAGAATAAGGCAAAGAGGATGAAATATATGAAGGGATGGATAAGGCCGATGTGACAGTTAACACTATATGGAACATTTGCAGTGTGATGAAGCATTTCTGTGGCTACGTGTTTCTGTGGCTACGTGTTCACAAAGTCACATCAAATACACAATTCCAAGACCATGCAATGCACAGATTACTGACAAAGTCTACCAAGCAGTTGTCATGCTTGATGTGGTTTTCACATACAGAACAGGTTCATCTGCTTGTCTCTGGTATCCTGTGTAATCAGCAGTGATCAGAAGACAGGTATTTCCAGATTCCCACAGGAAGTGTCAGAGCAGAATGTTTTGTGAATTGCCAAGTATTCGGAAAGTAAAGGCAATTAGTGGATCTCAGATTAAGGGATACCAAAGAAAATGCAAAGACAGGTTTGATAAACCATGAAGGATAGCACTAGGGTCGACTCTTCTCCAGTACTGCAGCCATACAGAAAATATTCAAATATTTCATTTATTTTTAAATATCTAGACAGGAAAGACAAACTTTTAAAGTATGAGCAAAGCTTGCTTTCATTTTAAAATGGAGAAAAAGGAATATAGACTGGCATAATAGTATTCTGAGGTGCAAATTAAGAAATAAAACAATCAGTAATGTCACGGTGATGCAAGGGCTGCAGAGACACCAAGGAAGACTTGAAGTAGAGGGAACAAGTAATAGCTACACAGAGGAAAAGGAAAGGTACGTTTTTGTGGAAGAGACAGGATGTGACCCAATGGCAGAAGTAGAGCCATGTCTGTACATAAAAAGGATATGCGAGCCCACCATATGAAGACAATAGATAGTGGGAAATGTCATTATCAAAAGACAGCATACAATGTCCACAGCAAAGTGTTTCACCTGTAAGTGGTGAAAGGACTGTCTGGGAAGTCAAAGGATGATGGCATGTTGTGACTTGCCAGTGCCCAGCCCCAGCACTGTAGATGGATAAAGCCCAGACTGGACTACAACCCAGGTAATGGCAGTTTGATACGTGGCCCAGGAATCTTGAGAGTTGCTATGGAAAATGAAGTATGAAGCTCAGCCCGATCATCTCTCTTCAGAGGATGGGATGTGGCATGGGCTCACAGCACAATCGCCACAGAAGAACCCTTGCTCTAGACCAGGGATCAAGAGGTCATGGACATTTGATGACACCACAAGCAGATATGTGGACTTGCATCACAAAACCTCACTGCATACTCATTTCTGGGATGCCAAATGCATAGTGGAGAGACAGGGTTTAAAGGCTGCCTGATCAGTGATGGTGCTACTCAATACATGCAACCTACTGATCCATAGAGAATGAATGAGACACAGTCTGCTAACCATGGAAAATAAGCTAGTAAATACACTGGTTGGGGTAGTCAGAGCAGAACTGGAGCTAAAGTAGCCAAAAATAGATGGATGGATAGATAGACAGATAGACAGACAGACAGATAGAAAGACAGATAGATGGATACATAGACATCTAGACAGATAGATGCTCAGACACATACATGTCTGTAGCATACCGCAACATGATGGCAACCTTCATATCAGTTTGATAAAGACATTTAACAGTTAAGCATATGTGTGTGTGTGTGTGTGTGTGTGTGTGTGTGTGTGTGTGTGTGTGTGTGTGTGTGTGTGTGTGCATGGGTGGGTGAGTGCGTGCGTGGGAGGGTGAATGAGTAAGTGAATTTTTATACATATATTACATCCCTCTTCTGGGACAGAAATCAAGGAGCCTCAATCCTCACCACTGACACCGGTGGGGAATGTTCACTTAGAACAAAAAAATAGATACACACAGTAATTTCAGATCCAGCTTTCTGCACAAAAAAGAAGTTATGTACTCACCATAACATTCCATGTGAGTTGTTCATCTCGCCTTCATTCTTACAGATGAGTTCGGAGCCGATCCTCAGCTCTGAGTTGGCCTACTATAAAGCTCGAGGTCTTCAGACAGCTCAAGGCCAAGTCCCTATCCCATGATGTACCTTGAGTTACCTCAGATCTTGTTTGCTGCCTCTAACAATACCATATGGCATTTTATCACTTTTTTTAGGTAAAAACCATAGAAAGATAGAGTAACCATGATAAAACTAGCATCTCGGTTCTCGAAAGACCCTTAGAGGGGGTAGGAGGGTGGGAAGTAAGAATGAAGGCGAGATGAACAACTCACATGGAACGTTATGGTGCGTACATAACTTCTTTATGTGACGTTGTTCTATCTCGCCGTTCATTCTTACAGATGAGTAGCATCCCAAACACTATCTTTCTCGGGTGGCTCACGGGAGTATGTTTTTCAGGACAGTAGAACCAAATGAGGCCCTGTCCCTGGAGGCCCTATCAACTTTGTAATGAGTGATAAAGGTATGAGGTGTTGACCAAGTGGCTGCTGCGCAAATATTGTCTATAGGAAGCCTAGCAGAAAAAGCTGGACACTGCTCTGGTAGAATGAGCCTTAATTTTGTGCTGTAAAAGTAGATTGGCAGCTGAGTAAGTGAAAGTGATGCAATCAGATAACCATTCAGATAGTGTTGTTTTTGCCACTGGCATACCTTTCCTAAAATCTGAAAAGGAAACAAAAAGTTATTCTGATCTTCTGAACTCCTTGGTTCTATCCAGGTAAAATCTGAGCTGTCTATGAACATCAAGCTTGTGCAGCGTATACTCGTTGGTGTGTTTGGGGAAAAACACTGGTAAATCTATGATTTGGTTAAGGTTAGCTTCAGTACAAACTTCAGATAAGAATGAAGGATTTGTTCGCAGGGACACTCTGTCAGCATGAAAACCCAAATACGGAGGTTTTATGGACAAGGCTTGTAGCTCTGACACTCTATGGGCAGACATGATGGCTACTAAAAACATAGTCTTCCAAGACAAAAATTTCAAATCACATGAGGAAGTTGGCTCGAAAGGTGGGAGAAAAATGTGTGAAAGCATAAAATTTAGGTTCCATGGGGTATAAGGGGATTTCACTGGTGGTCTGAAGTGGAAGGTCCCCTTGAGAAAGGCTTTGGATAGCTTGTGTGACATTATGCTCAATCCTTCAAAGCCAAGGTGAAAATTAGAGATGGCGGCAAGTTGTACCCAAATTGTAGTTGCCACAGCTCCTTTGCTGAAAAGCATAGTCAAAAATTCTAATATAGAGGAAATGGGGGCTTGGTAGGGGTCAATGTTATTCTGAGAAGCCCATATAGAAAATCTCCTCCATTTGCTAAGGTACAACTTCCTAGTAGAGGATTTATGAGAAGATATTAAAATATGCTGCATTTTGTTTGAGAGGTTATGGAACCTGGCTATGTTGGGAACTGGAGCAGCCAAGCGGTCAATTTTAGGGACTGAAGTGAGGGATGAAGAGCCCCCGACAAATGCGTCAGAAGGTCTGGAGTTGGGTCCAGAATCCAAGGCTCTTCCAACAGATGAAGTCAAAGGAAGGGGAACCAAATCTGACAAGGCCAATGAGGGGCTATTAGAATGATGGTCCTTCCTGGGGCTTTTGCTTTCTGTAGTACTTTGGATATCAAAGGAATTGGTGGGAATGCATAGAGGAGACCCAGAGGCCAATCATGTATGAGTGCGTCCCATGGGGAATCTCCTGGTGGGGGAATCAGGGCAAAGTACCTTCTGCATTTTGTGTTTATGTGGGAAGCAAAAAGGTTGCAGCAAGGCTGGTCCCATCTGTGGAATATTCTCTCTGCTATCTCTTTTTTTGAGGGACCACTCATGAATCAACAAAATTGCCTTGCTCAGTTTGTCTGCAATTACGTTGGATTCCCCCGGGATGTGCATTGCTATCAGAAAGTGCTGGGTGGATGTAGCCCACTGCCATACTCTTAGGGCCTCTCAACAAAGGGGATAGGACCTGGTTCTGCCTTGTTTGTTCAAGTACCAGACCACTGACATGTTGTCCATTTGAATCACAATTGTCCCCAGACGGAGAGAGTCCTGAAAGTACTGCAATGCTAAAAGTACCGCTCTCATCTCCAGGACATTGATATGTAGATGTGGCTCTTGTTCAGTCCATGTGCCTTGGGCTGTTCTTCCCTGAAAATGCCCCCCCGACCCTATCAGGGAAGCATCTGTGGTCACTGTGACTAATGAGGGTAGGATAAAAGGATGACCTATCGTTAATTGAAGAGAGGTCAACAACCACTGAAGATCCTTTTTGCATGTGTTAGGTCAACAACCACTGAAGATCCTTTTTGCATGTGTTTGTTACAATAATGAGATGAGACATTGGAAGCTCTTGATAAGACCATTGAGTGAACAGCATTTACTGTAGAATCTGCATGTGCATAGGTTCATAGGTAGGTACTAAGCTATCTGCCCGAGGGCATTTATAAGCTTAGACAGAGTGTGTCAGCTTTCTCTGCCCCATTGATTAATTAACTGAGCCTCGGTCAAGAATAGCCAATGAAGTGATCCCAGGGGTGTATTTTCTGTTTCCCACCCACTCGTCAAGGTTTCTCTTGAAGAGTGTTAGTGACCCTTACCATACTTGGACCCAATGCTATCGCTATTATTGCAGCTGCCATCATCCCTAACAACTTTAGCACTTCTGATGCTGGAGCCTTTTCTCTGGATATGATGTTTTGGATTTGCTGATGAAGTAGTAAAATCCTTTCTACTGGAAGTTTTCAAGTGGTGGTAGTGGTGTCCAATTCTGCTCTGATAAAAATGATATGTTGTGATGGCGACAAGGCAGATTTTTCTGAATTTATGATAATGCCCAGTTGATTGCAAAGAGTAAGAGTGGTGTCTCTGGCTTGTATTAGCTGATGCCTGGTGGTGGCAGTGAGGAGCCAATTGTCTAAATACGGAAACACCTAGAATCCTAAACACCTCAGGTGAGCTGTGACCACTGCCATACATTTGGTGAACACTCTGAGGGCTGTAGTGAGACCAAACAGCAGGGCTCGAAACTGGTGATGATTGGCTCCCAGCCAAAAGCACAGATGATCCCTGGATGGTCTGGCCATTTTTATATGGTAGCACGTATCCTGGAGATCTGCCGAGCACATCCAATTGTCTTTCCCTAAGAAGGGAAGCATCGACTGAAGCATGACTCTTCTCTTTCTTGACAGATCTGTTTAGTCTGCTGAGGTCCAAAAATAGGTCTCCATTCCTCTTTCTTTTTTGGAACTAAAATGAATCTTGAGTAAGTTCCGAATCCTGTCTGATC